>NC_069501.1:1129809208-1130119208 GCF_027579735.1 Bombina bombina
AGACAAAAAGAATAATTGTTTTCAAAATTAAAAAAGGAAAGAAAAAAACATATGTCTATTAAAAAAGTTGCGTTTTTTTTGGGGGGGGCAGGGGGATTTATGTCCAAGGGTCGAAAATTCCAGCATGGAGTGAAATTTCATGCTGACCCTTGCATAGGCAGGTCTCACACAATTCTTTTAAAAAAAGAAAAAATATGATTACCTGATAATTTCATTTTCTTCTGTGGGAAAGAGTCCACTTGTGGGAAATAAGAACCTGGCCACCAGAAGAAGGCAAAGACCCACCACCCAAAGTCATTCTGCCGAGGAACAAAGGATCAGTGGAAGAAATATCAAGGTGAAAGGGGGCCAGAAGACTATACACGAAAAACGCCTCAAGAAACGAGCGGGGGGCTATGGACTCTTTCCCACAGAAGAAAATGAAATGATCAGGTAAACATAATTTATGTTTTTCTTCCTAATGGGAAAGAGTCCACAGCCGCATTCATTACATGTGGGAAAATTATACCCAAGCCAAAGAGGACACTGAATGCCAACAACAGGAGGGTAAAGAGGCGGCCCAAACTGAGGGCACCAGGACTGAACTACATCCCATAAATAAAAAACATAATTTATGTAAGAACTTACCTGATAAATTCATTTCTTTCATATTAGCAAGAGTCCATGAGCTAGTGACGTATGGGATATACATTCCTACCAGGAGGGGCAAAGTTTCCCAAACCTCAAAATGCCTATAAATACACCCCTCACCACACCCACAATTCAGTTTAACGAATAGCCAAGAAGTGGGGTGATAAAAAAGTGCGAAAGCATATAAAATAAGGAATTGGAATAATTGTGCTTTATACAAAAATCATAACCACCACAAAAAAGGGTGGGCCTCATGGACTCTTGCTAATATGAAAGAAATGAATTTATCAGGTAAGTTCTTACATAAATTATGTTTTCTTTCATGTAATTAGCAACAGTCCATGAGCTAGTGACGTATGGGATAATGATTACCCAAGATGTGGATCTTTCCACGCAAGAGTCACCAGAGAGGGAGGGATAAAATAAAGACAGCCAATTCCTGCTGAAAATAATCCACACCCAGAATAAAGTTTAATGAAAAACATAAGCAGAAGATTCAAACCGAAACCGCTGCCTGAAGTACTTTTCTACCAAAAACTGCTTCAGAAGAAGAAAATACATCAAAATGGTAGAATTTAGTAAAAGTATGCAAAGAGGACCAAGTTGCTGCTTTGCAAATCTGATCAATCGAAGCTTCATTCCTAAACGCCCAGGAAGTAGAAACTGACCTAGTAGAATGAGCTGTAATCCTTTGAGGCGGAGTTTTACCCGACTCAACATAGGCAAGATGAATTAAAGATTTCAACCAAGATGCCAAAGAAATGGCAGAAGCTTTCTGGCCTTTTCTAGAACCGGAAAAGATAACAAATAAACTAGAAGTCTTTCGGAAAGACTTAGAAGCTTCAACATAATATTTCAAAGCTCTAACAACATCCAAAGAATGTAACGATTTCTCCTTAGAATTCTTAGGATTAGGACATAATGAAGGAACCACAATTTCTCTACTAATGTTGTTGGAATTCACAACTTTAGGTAAAAATTCAAAAGAAGTTCGCAACACTGCCTTATCCTGATGAAAAATCAGAAAAGGAGACTCACAAGAAAGAGCAGATAATTCAGAAACTCTTCTGGCAGAAGAGATTGCCAAAAGGAACAAAACTTTCCAAGAAAGTAATTTAATGTCCAATGAATGCATAGGTTCAAACGGAGGAGCTTGAAGAGCCCCTAGAACCAAATTCAAACTCCAAGGAGGAGAAATTGACTTAATGACAGGTTTTATACGAACCAAAGCTTGTACAAAACAATGAATATCAGGAAGATTAGCAATCTTTCTGTGAAATAGAACAGAAAGAGCAGAGATTTGTCCTTTCAAGGAACTTGCGGACAAACCTTTATCTAAACCATCCTGAAGAAACTGTAAAATTCTTCGAATTCTAAAAGAATGCCAAGAAAAATGATGAGAAAGACACCAAGAAATATAAGTCTTCCAGACTCTATAATATATCTCTCTGGATACAGATTTACGAGCCTGTAACATAGTATTAATCACAGAGTCAGAGAAACCTCTTTGACTAAGAATCAAGCGTTCAATCTCCATACCTTTAAATTTAAGGATTTGAGATCCTGATGGAAAAAAGGACCTTGCGACAGAAGGTCTGGTCGTAGCGGAAGAGTCCACGGATGGCAAGAGGCCATCCGGACAAGATCCGCATACCAAAACCTGTGAGGCCATGCCGGAGCTACCAGCAGAACAAACTAGCATTCCTTCAGAATCTTGGAGATTACTCTTGGAAGAAGAACTAGAGGCGGAAAGATATAGGCAGGATGATACTTCCAAGGAAGTGATAATGCATCCACTGCTTCCGCTTGAGGATCCCTGGATCTGGACAGATACCTGGGAAGTTTCTTGTTTAGATGAGAGGCCATCAGATCTATTTCTGGAAGTCCCCACATTTGAACAATCTGAAGAAATACCTCTGGGTGAAGAGACCATTCGCCCGGATGTAACGTTTGGCGACTGAGATAATCCGCTTCCCAATTGTCTATACCTGGGATATGAACCGCAGAGATTAGACAGGAGCTGGATTCCGCCCAAACCAGAATTCGAGATACTTCTTTCATAGCCAGAGGACTGTGAGTCCCTCCTTGATGATTGATGTATGCCACAGTTGTGACATTGTCTGTCTGAAAACAAATGAACGATTCTCTCTTCAGAAGAGGCCAAGACTGAAGAGCTCTGAAAATTGCACGGAGTTCCAAAATATTGATCGGTAATCTCACCTCCTGAGATTCCCAAACTCCTTGTGCCGTCAGAGATCCCCACACAGCTCCCCAACCTGTGAGACTTGCATCTGTTGAAATTACAGTCCAGGTCGGAAGCACAAAAGAAGCCCCCTGAATTAAACAATGGTGATCTGTCCACCATGTTAGAGAGTGTCGTACAATCGGTTTTAAGATATTGAGATATCTTTGTGTAATCCCTGCACCATTGATTCAGCATACAGAGCTGAAGAGGTCGCATGTGAAAACGAGCAAAGGGGATCGCGTCCGATGCAGCAGTCATAAGACCTAGAATTTCCATGCATAAGGCTACCGAAGGGAATGATTGTGACTGAAGGTTTCGACAAGCTGAAATCAATTTTAGACGTCTCTTGTCTGTTAAAGACAGAGTCATGGACACTGAATCTATCTGGAAACCCAGAAAAGTTACCCTTGTCTGAGGAATCAATTAACTTTTTGGTAAATTGATCCTCCGACCATGATCTTGAAGAAACAACACAAGTCGATTCGTATGAGATTCTGCTAAATGTAAAGACTGAGCAAGTACCAAGATATCGTCCAAATAAGGAAATACCACAATACCCTGTTCTCTGATTACAGACAGAAGGGCACCAAGAACTTTTGTAAAAATTCTTGGAGCTGTAGCTAGGCCAAACGGCAGAGCCACAAACTGGTAATGCTTGTCCAGAAAAGAGAATCTCAGGAACTGATAATGATCTGGATGAATCTGAATATGCAGATAAGCATCCTGTAAATCTATTGTGGACATATAATGCCCTTGCTGAACAAAAGGCAAGATAGTCCTTACAGTTACCATTTTGAACGTTGGTATCCTTACATAACGATTCAATATTTTTAGATCCAGAACTGGTCTGAAGGAATTCTCCTTCTTTGGTACAATGAAGAGATTTGAATAAAACCCCATCCCCTGTTCCAGAACTGGAACTGGCATAATTACTCCAGCCAACTCTAGATCTGAAACACAATTCAGAAATGCTTGAGCTTTCACTGGATTTACTGGGACACGGGAAAGAAAAAATCTCTTTGCAGGAGGTCTCATCTTGAAACCAATTCTGTACCCTTCTGAAACAATGTTCTGAATCCAAAGATTGTGAACAGAATTGATCCAAATTTCTTTGAAAAAACGTAACCTGCCCCCTACCAGCTGAGCTGGAATGAGGGCCGCACCTTCATGTGGACTTAGAAGCAGGCTTTGCCTTTCTAGAAGGCTTGGATTTATTCCAGACTGGAGATGGTTTCCAAACTGAAACTGCTCCTGAGGATGAAGGATCAGGCTTTTGTTCTTTGTTGAAACGAAAGGAACGAAAACGATTATTAGCCCTGTTTTTACCCTTAGATTTTTTATCCTGTGGTAAAAAAGTTCCTTTCCCACCAGTAACAGTTGAGATAATGGAATCCAACTGAGAACCAAATAATTTGTTACCCTGGAAAGAAATGGAAAGTAGAGTTGATTTAGAAGCCATATCAGCATTCCAAGTTTTAAGCCATAAAGCTCTTCTAGCTAAAATAGCTAGAGACATAAACCTGACATCAACTCTGATAATATCAAAAATGGCATCACAGATAAAATTATTAGCATGCTGAAGAAGAAGTTGAAGCTGCAGCAACATCAGCCAATGATATAGCAGGTCTAAGAAGATTACCTGAACACAGATAAGCTTTTCTTAGAAAGGATTCAATTTTCTTATCTAAAGGATCTTTAAACGAAGTACCATCTGACGTAGGAATAGTAGTACGTTTAGCAAGGGTAGAAATAGCCCCATCAACTTTAGGGATTTTGTCCCAAAATTCTAATCTGTCAGACGGCACAGGATATAATTGCTTAAAACGTTTAGAAGGAGTAAATGAATTACCCAATTTATCCCATTCTCTGGAAATTACTTCAGAAATAGCATTAGGAACAGGAAAAACTTCTGGAATAACCACAGGAGATTTAAACACCTTATCTAAACGTTTAGAATTAGCATCAAGAGGACCAGAATCCTCTATTTCTAAAGCAATTAGTACTTCTTTAAGTAAAGAACGAATAAATTCCATTTGAAATAAATATGAAGATTTATCAGCATCAATCTCTGAGACAGAATCCTCTGAACCAGAAGAGTCATCAGAATCAGAATGATGATGTTCATTTAAAAATTCATCTGTAGAGAGAGAAGTTTTAAAAGATTTTTTATGTTTCCTAGAAGGAGAAATAACAGACATAGCCTTCTTGATGGATTCAGAAACAAAATCTCTTATGTTATCAGGAACATTCTGCACCTTAGATGTTGAGGGAACTGCAACAGGCAATGGTACATTACTAAAGGAAATATTATCTGCTTTAACAAGTTTGTCATGACAATTAATACAAACAACAGCCGGAGGAATAGCTACCAAAAGTTCAGATACACTTAGCTTTGGTAGTTCCAGCACTAGACAGCGATTTTCCTGAAGTATCTTCTGACTCCGATGCAACGTGAGACATCTTGCAATATGTAAGAGAAAAAACAACATATAAAGCAAAATTGATCAAATTCCTTAAATGACAGTTTCAGGAATGGGAAAAAATGCCAATAAACAAGCTTCTAGTAACCAGAAGCAAAGAAAAAATCAGACTGAAATAATGTGGAGACAAAAGCGACGCCCATATTTTTTGGCGCCAAATAATACGCCCACATTGTTTGGCGCCTAATGATGCCACATCCGGAACGCCGACATTTTTGGCGCAAAAGGACGTCAAAAAAATGACGCAACTTCCGGCGACACGTATGACGCCGGAAACAGAAAAGATTTTTTGCGCCAAAAAAGTCTGCGCCAAGAATGACGCAATAAAATGAAGCATTTTCAGCCCCCGCGAGCCTAACAGCCCACAGGGAAAAAAAGTCAAATTTTTAAGGTAAGAAAAAATGATTGATTCAAACGCATTATCCCAAATATGAAACTGACTGTCTGAAAATAAGGAATGTTGAACATTCTGAGTCAAGGCAAATAAATGTTTGAATACATATATTTAGAACTTTATAAATAAAGTGCCCAACCATAGCTTAGAGTGTCACAGAAAATAAGATTTACTTACCCCAGGACACTCATCTACACGTTTGTAGAAAGCCAAACCAGTACTGAAACGAAAATCAGCAGAGGTAATGGTATATAAATAAGAGTATATCGTCGATCTGAAAAGGGAGGTAAGAGATGAATCTCTACGACCGATAACAGAGAACCTATGAAATAGACCCCGTAGAAGGAGATCACTGCATTCAAATAGGCAATACTCTCCTCACATCCCTCTGACATTCACTGCACGCTGAGAGGAAAACCGGGCTCCAACTTGCTGCGGAGCGCATATCAACGTAGAATCTAGCACAAACTTACTTCACCACCTCCATAGGAGGCAAAGTTTGTAAAACTGAATTGTGGGTGTGGTGAGGGGTGTATTTATAGGCATTTTGAGGTTTGGGAAACTTTGCCCCTCCTGGTAGGAATGTATATCCCATACGTCACTAGCTCATGGACTCTTGCTAATTACATGAAAGAAAAGTCCCGCTTCATCCAAAAGCAGGGAGCAAAAACATGAAGAAAAAACGGTCCCAAGGACACAAACGACAGTCCCAAGCCACATGCAACATCACCGAGCCAACAGGACTCAAAATCGCCCAAATGCAGATCCCATACACACGCCCCCATAAAGGAACCCTGACCAACAACTCCCCAAAGGAAGAAACAGCAAGGTAGAGGGATAACTAACCAGAACCCTGTCCTTCAAAAGACAGATCAAACAAGCTAAGGAGACTCCAGAAAGCCTCACGAAAGCCAGAAAAAAAGGCATCATCAGTCAAGCACGACCAAGTCGGAGACCGAAAGAACAAAAAGTATCTTGAGAACAAAAAACCGCACAGACGACTAAGTAGCACGCTATAGTGCAGCCACAGATAAAGGGGGGGGGGGAACCCTTGTCCAGCTCCCCAGCTGGAGGGAACCAAAGAGAAACGGAACCAGCAGAAAGCAAAGTTGCTAGACAAACACCCCTCCATGGAGGGAAAAAGATCAGAGATCCAAACCCCCCCGAGAGCTCAGAGAGCACCTCAACAGGGACCCACTGCATCCAAAAGAAACAGACAGCTGAAAAGTCAAAAGATGACCAGAACCACAGCTTAGGATCCTGAGATAAACAGGGACGTCCTCCACAACCGCCGCAACGAGGACCACCCACACACGGAAAAAAACAACCTGTCAATGACAATGAAAAGTCTAGGGACAAAGTCCCCCCCCCATGAACGAGAGGGAGGAATACCACCAGCCACCTCGAAAGAGTGTGACCAGAAACAAGGGCAGAGTCCCACCAGAGGAACACCGAACCCAGAAGTCCATTCCCAAGGGCATCTCCATTCCTGAACCAGGGAAAAAAGGAACACACCCCCAGAGAAAAAAAACTCCCAAGGGAAGATGCAGGACAAGGGAAACTTTGCCCCTCCGGAAACAAAACTCGACACAGGGGTCAAAACGAACCCAAACTAGCCAGACCCCAAATCAGCAGAGACTACCCGAGGTAGAAATCTCGGGGCCCCACAGCAGATACTGGTGGGGAAGATATGAGGAGAAAGTGACCACTACCAAGGCACTAAACAGGAATGCTGATGCCAGGTTAGAGCACCAGAGCAACGGACCCCAAAGCAAGTCCAGAACACATTCCAACACAGAAAACAAAGGCCCCAAGCAGCCATAAGAAGAGTAGCAGAAAAGAGAAAAGGAAGAACCCCTTCCAGACGCAACCCGAACACCAGAGGGAAAAAACAGAACTATACCAACACCACCCGGAACCCCAGCCCAATCCCAGATTTACGAATAGACCTGAAGGATAGGACCCCGACCAAAATTCCGGTCAGACACTCCTCAAATCGAGGAAGAAACACGGAAAAAAAAAAGACAGGAAATCTAGCAAAACCCTAGGAAAGGACCGTAAAAAAACGCTAAACCAATCTGAAGGCGATAGAAGCCACAACACAGAGCTAAACTCCGCAACATGCAGAAACTAGGGTCCCACATCGGCTACCAACCCTAAGAGGGTGGAGAAATTTCTGGAAAAAAACAGAACCAGAACCGAAATGAACAAGGCGACCCCAATAAAACCGGGTTCCAGCTAGAAGAAGCCTCCAGCAACGAAAAAAGGCAAACTAGGCCTCCACGTGGCAAGTCACAGGCTAGCCACCCCACAGCAACGCCGCCGGATCATAGCGAATGCAGGCATGAACCCGCTACGTCTCGCATACCGAAAAGCGATTCACGAAGAGGACCTGTTAAAGGTGGAAACTAAACGAGGTCCAGAGATCCTAGGAGTCTAAAACCACCCAAAAGGTAGCAAGAAAACTCGGGCCCAAAAACCGACCTAGCGGAGAAGGCCCCACCCCCCTGAACGGACAACCAAAGCGTCACGGCGGAAGCCACCGGGAGAGTGTGGCATGCCCAATCTCTCCTGGTATGCGGACCCGAAGGCCAGGATGTATATGTATAGAGTAGTTTGTGAAAACAAACAATAAAACATAAAACAAAACACACAAGGTCCCGCCAGGCGTCACTGACACACAGCAAAGTGCACACAAATTCCGGACCCAACAGTCCGCAAACAACTTCACAGGAAGTAACAAAAAGCAAGTCCATCACAGCAATTCCCCAAAGGAACAATCAAATAAAAAAGTATCCTAACCGGATGAAAGAAAAAACATAATTTATGCTTACCTGATAAATTTATTTCTCTTGTAGTGTATCCAGTCCACGGATCATCCATTACTTGTGTGATATTCTCCTTCCCAACAGGAAGTTGCAAGAGGATCACCCACAGCAGAGCTGCTATATAGCTCCTCCCCTCACTGCCATATCCAGTCATTCGACCGAAACAAGCAGAGAAAGGAGAAACCATAGGGTGCAGTGGTGACTATAGTTTAATTAAAATTTAGACCTGCCTGAAAAGGACAGGGCGGGCCATGGACTGTATACACTACAAGAGAAATAAATTTATCAGGTAAGCATAAATTATGTTTTCTCTTGTTAAGTGTATCCAGTCCACGGATCATCCATTACTTGTGGGATACCAATACCAAAGCTAAAGTACACGGATGATGGGAGGGACAAGGCAGGAACTTAAACGGAAGGAACCACTGCCTGTAGAACCTTTCTCCCAAAAACAGCCTCCGAAGAAGCAAAAGTATCAAATTTGTAAAATTTGGAAAAGTATGAAGGGAAGACCAAGTTGCAGCCTTGCAAATCTGATCAACAGAGGCCTCATTTTTAAAGTCCCAGGTGGAAGCCACAGCTCTAGTAGAATGAGCTGTAATCCTTTCAGGAGGCTGCTGTCCAGCAGTCTCATAGGCTAAACGGATTATACTCCGAAGCCAAAAAGAAAGAGAGGTTGCCGAGGCCTTCTGACCTCTCCTCTGTCCAGAGTAAACAACAAACAGGTTAGATGTTTGGCGAAAATCTTTAGTAGCCTGTAAGTAAAACTTCAAGGCACGGACTACGTGTAGATTATGCAAAAGACGTTCCTTCTTTGAAGAAGGATTAGGACATAATGATGGAACAATCTCTTAATTGATATTCTTGTTAGAAACCACCTTAGGTAAAAACCCAGGTTTTGTACGCAGAACAACTTGATCTGAATGAAAGATCAGATAAGGAGAATCACATTGTAAGGCAGATAACTCAGAGACTCTCCGAGGAAATAGCCATCAGAAAAAGAACTTTCCATGAAAGAAGTTTGATATCAATAGAATGAAGGGGTTCAAACGGAACCCCTTGAAGAACTTTAAGAACCAAGTTTAAGCTCCATGGAGGAGCAACAGGTTTAAACACAGGCTTAATTCTAACTAAAGCCTGACAATGCCTGAATGTCTAGAACTTCTGCCAGACGCTTGTGTAAAAGAATAGACAGAGCAGAAATCTGTCCCTTTAAAGAACTAGCTGATAATCCTTTGTCCAAACCCTCTTGGAGGAAGGACAATATCCTAGGAATCCTAACCCTACTCATGAATAATTCTTGGATTCACACCAATGAAGATATTTACGCCATATCTTGTGGTAAATTTTCCTGGTGACAGGCTTTCGTGCCTGTATTAAGGTATCAATTACTGACTCGGAGAAGCCACGCTTTGATAGGATCAAGCGTTCAATCTCCATGCAGTCAGTCTCAGAGAAAGTAGATTCGGATGATTGAAAGGACCTTGTATTAGAAGGTCTTGTCTCAGAGGCAGAGTCCATGGTGGAAAGGATGACATGTCCACTAGGTTTGCATACCAGGTCCTGCGTGGCCACGCAGGCGCTATCAATATCACCGATGCTCTTTCCTGTTTGATTTTGGCAATCAGACGAGGGAGCAGAGGAAACGGTGGAAACACATAAGCCAGGTTGAAGAACCAAGGCGCTGCTAGAGCATCTATCAGTGCCGCTTCTGGGTCCCTGGACCTGGATCCGTAACAAGGAAGCTTGGCGTTCTGGCGAGACGCCATGAGATCCAATTCTGGTTTGCCCCAACGGAGAACCAATTGAGCAAACACCTCCGGAGTTCCCATTCCCCCGGATGAAAAGTCTGACGACTTAGAAAATCCGCCTCCCAGTTCTCTACACCTGGGATATGGATCGCTGACAGATGGCAAGAGAGTCTCTGCCCAGCGAATTATCTTGGAGACTTCTGACATTGCTAGGGAACTCCTGGTTCCCCCTTGATGGTTGATGTAAGCCACAGTCGTGATGTTGTCCGACTGAAATCTGATGAACCTCAGTGTTGCTAACTGAGACCAAGCCAGAAGAGCATTGAATATTGCTCTTAACTCCAGAATATTTATTGGGAGGAGTTTCTCCTCCTGAGTCCATGAACCCTGAGCCTTCAGGGAGTTCCAGACTGCACCCCAACCTAGAAGGCTGGCATCTGTTGTTACAATTGTCCAATCTGGTCTGCGAAAGGTCATACCCTTGGACAGATGGGCCTGAGATAACCACCAGAGAAGAGAATCTCTGGTTTCCTGATCCAGATTTAGTAGAGGGGACAAATCTGTATAATCCCCATTCCACTGACTGAGCATGCATAATTGCAGTGGTCTGAGATGCAGGCACGCGAATGGCACTATGTCCATCGCCACTACCATTAAGCCGATTACTTCCATGAACTGAGCCACTGTGGGGCGCGGAATGGAGTGAAGAACACGGCAAGCATTTAGAAGTTTTGATAACCTGGACTCCGTCAGGTAAATTTTCATTTCTACAGAATCTATTAGAGTCCCTAGGAAGGAAACCCTCGTGAGAGGAGATAGAGAGGAGATAGAGAACTCTTTTCTTCGTTCACTTTCCACCCATGCGACCTCAGGAATGCCAGAACTATCTCTGTATGAGATTTGGCAATTTGAAAGCTTGACGCCTGTATCAGGATATCGTCCAGGTAAGGAGCCACCGCTATGCCTCGCTTTCTGGCCTGCTTGCCCTTGTTCCAGGACTGGTTAGGTTTCCAGGCCTGCTTGGATTGAGCAAAAGTTCCCTCTTGTTTTGAAGCAGAGGAAATTGATGCTGCACCTGCCTTGAAATTTCGAAAGGCACGAAAATTAGACTGTTTGGCCTTTGATTTGGCCCTGTCCTGAGGAAGGGTATGACCCTTACCTCCAGTAATGTCAGCAATAATTTCTTTCAAACCAGGCCCAAATAAGGTCTGCCCCTTGAAAGGAATGTTGAGTAATTTAGACTTTGAAGTCACATCAGCTGACCAGGATTTGAGCCATAGCGCCCTACGCGCCTGGATGGCGAATCCGGAATTCTTAGCCGTTAGTTTAGTCAAATGAACAATGGCATCAGAAACAAATGAGTTAGCTAGCTTAAGAGTTCTAAGCTTGTCAACAATTTCAGTCAATGGAGCTGTATGGATGGCCTCTTCCAGGGCCTCAAACCAGAATGCCGCCGCAGCAGTGACAGGCGCAATGCATGCAAAGGGCTGTAAAATAAAACCTTGTTGAATAACATTTTCTTAAGGTAACCCTCTAATTTTGTATCCATTGTATCTGAAAAAGCACAACTGTCCTCAACCGGGATAGTGGTACGCTTTGCTAAAGTAGAAACTGCTCCCTCCACCTTAGGGACAGTCTGCCATACGTCCCGTGCAGTGGCATCTATTGGAAACATTTTTCTAAATATAGGAGGTGGGGAAAAGGGCACACCGGGCCTATCCCACTCCTTACTAATAATTTCTGTAAGCCTTTTAGGTATTGGAAAAACATCAGTACTCACCGGCACTGCATAGTATTTATCCAGCCTACACAATTTCTCTGGCACTGCAATTGTGTCACAGTCATTCAGAGCAGCTAATACCTCCCCAAGCAATACACGGAGGTTCTCAAGCTTAAATTTAAAATTAGAAATCTCTGAATCAGGTCTCCCCGATTCAGAGACGTCACCCACAGACTGAAGCTCTCCGTCCTCAGGTTCTGCATATTGTGACGCAGTATCAGACATGGCTCTTACAGCATCTACGCGCTCTGTATTTCGTCTAACCCCAGAGCTATCGCGCTTGCCTCTCAATTCAGGCAATCTGGATAATACATCTGACAGGGTATTATTCATGATTGCAGCCATGTCCTGCAAAGTAATCGCTATGGGCGTCCCTGATGTACTTGGCGCCATATTAGCGTGCGTCCCTTGAGCGGGAGGCGAAGGGTCCGACACGTGGGGAGAGTTAGTCGGCATAACTTCCCCCTCGACAGACCCCTCTGGTGACAATTCTTTTATAGATAAAGACTGATCTTTACTGTTTAAGGTGAAATCAATACATTTAGTACACATTCTCCTATGGGGCTCCACCATGGCTTTTAAACATAATGAACAAGTATCCTCTGTTTCAGACATGTTTGTACAGACTAGCAATGAGACTAGCAAGCTTGGAAAACACTTTAAAGCAAGTTAACAAGCAATATAAGAAACGTTACTGTGCCTTTAAGAGATTTCAAATTTTGTCAAAATTTGTTTAACAGTGAAAAAAGGCAGTTACACTAACAAAAAACGTTTTTTAAACACAGTCACAACTGCCACAGTCTACTGTGATTGTTACCCTCCTCAAACACGACTTTGAAGCCTTTTGAGCCCTTCAGAGATGTCCTGTATCATGCAGAGGGAAGCTGAATGTCTCTGTCAGTATTTTTATCTGCACAAAAAAGCACTAAAATAGGCCCTTCCCACTCATATTGCAACAGTGGAAAGCTTCAGGAAACTGTTTCTAGGCAAAAATCAAGCCAGCCATGTGGAAAAAAACTAGGCCCCAATAAGTTTTGTCACCAAACATATAAAAACGATTAACATGCCAGCAAACATTTTATATTACACTTTTATAAGAGTATGTATCTCTGTTAATAAGCCTGATACCAGTCGCTATCACTGCATTTAAGGCTTAACTTACATTAATCCGGTATCAGCAGCATTTTTCTAGCAAATTCCATCCCTAGAAATATATTAACTGCACATACCTTATTGCAGGAAAACCTGCACGCCATTCCCCCTCTGAAGTTACCTCACTCCTCAGAATATGTGAGAACGGCAGTGGATCTTAGTTACTTCTGCTAAGATCATAGAAATCACAGGCAGATTCTTCTTCTAATGCTGCCTGAGATGAAACAGTACACTCCGGTACCATTTAAAAATAACAAACTTTTGATTGAAGTTAAAAAACTAACTATAATACACCACTCTCCTCTTACTACGTCCATCTTTGTTGAGAGTTGCAAGAGAATGACTGGGTATGGCAGTGAGGGGAGGAGCTATATAGCAGCTCTGCTGTGGGTGATCCTCTTACAACTTCCTGTTGGGAAGGAGAATATCCCACAAGTAATGGATCATCCGTGGACTGGATACACTTAACAAGAGAAATATTTTCTTTAAAAAATAAAACTTCTGAAACTTCTCTGCCAACCTCCTAGGACGAAAGGTAAAGAATGACTGGGGGATACGGGAAGTGGGATGAGTATTTAAGCCTTTGGCTGGTGTGTCTTTGCCTCCTCCTGGTGACCAGGTTCTTATTTCCCACAAGTAATGAATGCAGCTGTGGACTCTTTCCCATTAGGAAGAAAAAACATAATTTATGTAAGAACATACCTGATAAATTAATTTCTTTCATATTGGCAAGAGTCCATGAGCTAGTGACGTATGAGATATACAAGCCTACCAGGAGGGGCAAACTTTCCCAAACCTCAAAATGCCTATAAATACACCCCTCACCACACCCACAATTCAGTTTAACGAATAGCCAAATAGTGGGGTGATAGAAAAAGAAGTAGAAAGCATCAAAAAAGCAACTGGAAATATAATTGTGCTTTATACAAAAAAACAACCACCATTAAAAAGGTGGGTGTCATTGGACTCTTGTCAATATGAAAGAAATTAATTTATCAGGTAAGTTCTTACATAAATTATAGGGTTGCACAGATACCAAGTACTTGCATGAGTACTTGTACTCGTGCAAATGCACCGATACTTAAATCGATACCTCCACTTACTACCCATATGCTATCTTGTGGTGTTTTTTTTTTTCAAACTGCATGTTCCCATTTCATTAAAAGCTGGAGTGAAGACTAAACTAAAAATTGTTTACTACTGTTCTGCCAATACAAATTGCTCTTATTTGTATTATTGTAGGAGAGATTACTTTACATTGTTTAGACAAACCCCTGAAGTACTGGGCAGTTAATAAACTGAGATTTCCAGCTCTGGCTAAAATGGCCCAAAAATATCTTTCTGCCCATGCAGTAGTGTGGAAAGATGAACCTCCTTACTGATAGCAAAAACAGACTTATAGCTGAACATGCAGAGATGCTTCTGTTCTGTTCCTTAATAAGAACTTGCCACTAACTTTTGAAAAATTATTCTAATTGCTAGATTGCCTTTTATATTGCTAGTGCTCATCTTGCACAATTATGTTCAAAACATACTGTACTCTGTGGAACATCTTAGCTTATATAATTGCAGGAAGAGTACTCATAGGAAAAATTAAGTTAATCCCAATGAACACTCATCATGCAATTATAGGACTAGATTTAGATTACATTTGATTGGTAAGCTTTACCAATGCTCTGTTCACATTTCCAACTCCATAGCCTTTAATGGAGTAGGACGTGTAATGAGAGCATTGGTAAAGCTTACCAGTCAAATGTAATCTAGCCCATAGTGTTGTTCGCCATGATTAAACAGTATTCTGTTCTATTTTTTACTGTATGGCACTTTTGGTTGGTTGCAATTTTATTTTTGTTATTTATTGTTGTTGTTAATATATTTTATTGTAATATTTTTATTTCTAAACATGTTCTGTGAACTTTGACAAATAAAACCTGTTTTATTATTTCATAATGTCTTTTGAGCTACAGTCCTTCATAATTATAAAGAAGGAATTTTTAAATAATTAGTCTGTATTGTGCTTGGTAAACTGTCACATGACATAAAAAAAAAAAGTATCGGTAATTGGTATCGGCGAGTATTTGAAAACAAGTATCGGTACTTGTACTCGGTCTTAAAAAAATGGTATCGGTGCAACCCTAATAAATTATGTTTTCTTTCATGTAATTGGCAAGAGTCCATGAGCTAGTGACGTATGGGATAATACCTAAGATGTGGTACTCCACAGAAGAGTCACTAGAGAGTGAGGGATAAAATATTTCTTTATTTTATATTTCTTTATTTATATTCCAAAAGTATAGATGCACAACATATAATTTAGTCTTGCAGTACACCTTGCATGATGTTCTGCTATTTCCATTCGCAAAATCAAAAATCATAAGGCCTTTCATGGTCAAACAAAAAATCCTTATACTTTGGTGTATTTGACCTAAAAGCTAAAATAACCACACACAAATAAATTAATATATATATATATATATATATATATATATATATATATACATATACATATATATATATATATATATAATTAATTTTTCCCGGCGCTAGTCTCTAAGGAATTAATTTCGCTCCATAGTTGTTTCTAAAAATATTGAACCTTTAAAGGGAGCGATCACTTGTATCTGTGTTGCTCTTTGATATGAGAGGATCAAGCTTTCCCATTTGTTGAAAAAGCGTTTAATTTTACTTTCATTGTCGACAGTTATTCCAAATTGTTCATAAATTAACTGGTTATTTATTTTCTCTATAAGCTCAGCTAGTCTAGGAACTTTTTTAGATTTCCAATATTTTAGTATTAAAGTCCGTCCATTTAGTATAACCGTATTTCTAAACCTTTTATTTATATTTTTTTTTAGAGTCCTCTATAAAAAAAAAAAAAAAACCACATGGGTATCCTGCATTTTAAAAGGACTTTGCAGTATTTTATTCACCCAAAATTCAATTTTGTTCCAGAATTTTTTTTAATTTTGGGGCAATTCCACAGGCAATGATAAAGATCAGCTGTCGAGTGACTACATTTATCGCATAAGCTGCCATTGTTATTCCATTGTGATTTCAAATATGGTGCAATATATACTCTATTTATAATTTTAAAATGTGATTCTCTTAATGAAGTTGCTACTGTAGCTTCCTCTACCAGCTTGAAACTCTTAAGAATCGTGTTAGGGGAGTTTTTCCAATTTGCCGCTATCTTATCAATGTTCTCTTGACCCTGGAATGCCTTGATAGTTTTATATAATAAGGAAATATAAAAATTACCTGCTTTGTATATATTAATCACTGGTTCTATCCCTATTCAACCTACCTCAATTGGGCTTTATTTCATAATTTCGTCTAATAGATGGCGTATCTGCAGATATTAAAAAAAATCTTTATCTAGCAAATTAAAATCCCTCTTTAATTCTGCAAAGGATTTGCATCTATACTCATCTCTCTCTTTCAGCTGTTGAATGTAAATCAATCCCTGCTGCTTCCATCGCCCAACAGTTTTAGAGTTGAGAGTTGGTATAAAATTGGGATTCCAGATAATTGGTAAATATTTATAAACAGCTAAATTGAGTTTCAGCAATTTCATAATTTTTTGCCAGGCTTTTATTACATTGTTCAATACAGGTAGGTATTTGAACCTCGTCGGTAATTTAATTATTAGGCAATGGAGGATAGCTTTTAATGAGTACGGGGCTACTATCTGATATTCTAGTTTTGGGGAAGTATAAAACTCATCATTTAACCAATCTAAAGTTATTTTTCATAGGCAGACAGTATTATAAAGTTCAATGCCTGGCAGCGACAAACCTCCATCAGATCTTAGGAGAGAGTTTTTTTTTTATAAGCGATAGCTTTCCTTTTCTGTCCCCATATGAATTGTAAACAGCATTTTTTATATTCAGCTAAATCCCTATTTTTAATAAAAAGAGGTAAATTTTGCATCATGTAAAGAAGTTTTGGGAAAATCATAATTTTTATTAAATTTATCTTACCCGTGACAGCTGAAATTTGGACCAATGTGCTAGGTCCCTATATATTTTAGCAAACACTTGATTTTAGATAATACAATAGCCAGATATTTGAAACTTGTATTTACTTCTCTAAAGTGGGTGTGTTTCATACTATTTCTCGTTTTAAATAGCCATAGAATTTCTGACTTAGTAGGATTTGGTTTGTATCCAGAGAAAGTACTGAATTTCTCCATAATATTGTTTAAAATTGGGATACTTTGCTGTGAATCTCGGATAAAGACTAGTAAGTCATCTGCATATAATAAAAGTGTACTTTTCCTTTGACCTATCCATATACCCTCTAACGCTTTCCTCAAAGCTATTGCTAGCGGTTCTATAGCTAGGTTAAATAAATATAGGGATAATGGACACCCTTGTCTAGACCCCCTTTTGGAGTGAGAAATTTGAAGTAGGGACCCTATTCATTAGTATTGATACTGACTGGTTTGTATAGATCAAATTTATGAAGTTGTGAATATTTCCCTGAAATCCAAACTTAGCTAAAGTCGTGAGTAGATGGTCCCACGTGACCGAATCGAACGCTTTTTCTGTGTCAATTGCTATTATAGCGAGGTCAGTGTTCATCTTATAATTCTTTTCCTGAAGTTTCATCCAATAGTAATTAATAATTAACTGCAATCTCCTTATGTTAAAAGTTACATTTCTTTTCTGCATAAATCCAACCTGGTCTTTATGAATTAAAGGATCCAGAATACTTTTTATTCTTTGTGCAATAAAAGGTGTGAGTATTTTGTAATCACTATTTAATAGTGAAATTGGTCTATAGGCATTTATATCTGAAGGATTAGAGAGGGAAGGATAAAATAAGTCATTTTCCGCTGAAAAATTAAATCCACAACCAAAAGAATATGTTTTTTTCTTATAAATGAAAAGGAAAAAAACTTTAAACATAAGCAGAGGAATCGAACAGCTGCCTGAAGAACTTTTCTACAAAAAACTGCTTCCGAAGAAGCAAATACATAAAAACGGTAGAATTTAGTAAATGTATGCAAAGAAGACCGAGTCGCTGCTTTGCAAATCTGATCAACTGAAGCTTCATTCTTAAAAGCCCACGAAGTGGAGACTGATCTAGTAGAATAAGCTGTGATTCTCTGAGGCGGGGCCTGACCCGACTCCACAAAAGCCTTATGAATCAAAAGTTTTAACCAAGATGCCAAGGAAATGGCAGAAGCTTCCTGACCTTTCCTAGAACCATAAAAGACAACAAATAGACTAGAAGTCTTTCCTGAAATCTTTAGTAGCTTCAACATAATATTGCAAAGCTCTTACAACATCCAGAGAATGTAAGGATCTCTCCAAAGAATTCTTAGGATTAGAACAAAGAGGGGTCAACAATTTCCCTATTAATTAGGTAAAAATTTAAATGAAGTCTGCAAAACTGCCTTATCTGGATGAAAAATCAGAAAAGGTGACACAAGAAAGAGCAGATAATTCAGAAACTTTAGCAGAAGAGATAGCCAAAAGGAACAACACTTTCCAAGAAAGTAGTTTAATATCCAAAGAATGCCTAGGCTCAAAAGGAGGAGCCTGTAAAGCTCTCAAGACCAAATTAAGACTCCAAGGAGGAGAGATTGATTTAATGACAGGCTTGATACAGACCAAAGCCTGAACAAAACAGTGAATATCAGGAAGTTTAGCAATATTTCTGTGAAATAAAACAGAAAGAGCAGAGATTTGTCCCTTCAAGGAAATTGCAGACAAACCTTTATCCAAACCATCCTGAAGAAACTGTAAAATTCTAGGAATTCTAAAAGAATGCCAGGAGAATTTATGTGAAGAACACCATGAAATACAAGTTTTCCAAACTCGATAATAAATCTTTCTAGAAACAGCTTTATGAGCCTGTAACATAGTATCAATCACTGAGTCAGAGAAACCTCTATGACTAAGCACTAAGCGTTCAATTTCCATACCTTCAAATTTAATGATTTCAGATCCTGATGGAAAAACATAATTTATGCTTACCTCATAAATTTATTTCTCTTGTAGTGTATCCAGTCCACGGATCATCCATTACTTGTGGGACACTCTCCTTCCCAACAGGAAGCTGCAAGAGGATCACCCACAGCAGAGCTGCCACACAGCTCCTCCCCTCACTACCATATCCAGTCATTCGACCGAAACAAGACGAGAAAGGAGAAACCATAGGGTGCAGTGGTGACTGTAGTTTAGTTAAAATTTAGACCTGCCTTAAAAGGACAGGGCGGGCCGTGTACTGGATACACTACAAGAGAAATAAATTTATCTCTTGTTAAGTGTATCCAGTCCACGGATCATCCATTACTTGTGGGATACCAATACCAAAGCTAAAGTACACGGATGATGGAAGGGACAAGGCAGGAACTTAAACGGAAGGAACCACTGCCTGTAGAACCTTTCTCCCAAAAACAGCCTCTGAAGAAGCAAAAGTATAAAATTTGTAAAATTTTGAAAAGGTGTGAAGCGAAGACCAAGTCGCAGCCTTGCAAATCTGTTCAACAGAGGCCTCATTTTTAAAGGCCCAGGTGGAAGCCACAGCTCTAGTAGAATGAGATGTAATCCTTTCACGGGGCTGCTGTCCAGCAGTCTCATAGGCTAAGCGTATTATGCTCCGAAGCCAAAAGGAGAGAGAGGTTGCCGAAGCCTTTTGACCTCTCATCTGTTCAGAGTAAACGACAAACAGGGCAGATGTTTGACGAAAATCTTTAGTAGCCTGTAAGTAAAACTTCAAGGCACGGACTACGTCTAGATTATGCAAAAGACGTTCTTTATTTGAAGAAGGATTAGGACACAATGATGGAACAACAATCTCTTGATTGATATTCCTGTTAGAAACCACCTTAGGTAAAAACCCAGGTTTGGTACGCAGAACTACCTTGTCTGAATGAAAAATCAGATAAGGAGAATCACATTGTAAGGCAGATAACTCAGAGACTCTTCGAGCCGAGGAAATAGCCATCAAAAACAGAACTTTCCAAGATAAAAGTTTAATATCAATGGAATGAAGGGGTTCAAACGGAACTCCCTGAAGAACTTTAAGAACCAAGTTTAAGCTCCACGGGGGAGCGACAGTTTTAAACACAGGCTTAATCCTAACCAAAGCCTGACAAAATGCCTGGACGTCTGGAACTTCTGCCAGACGCTTGTGCAAAAGAATAGACAGAGCAGAGATCTGTCCCTTTAAAGAACTAGCTGATAAGCCTTTGTCCAAACCCTCTTGGAGAAAGGACAATATCCTAGGAATCCTAACCTTACTCCATGAGTAACTCTTGGATTCACACCAATAAAGATATTTACGCCATATCTTATGGTAGATTTTCCTGGTGACAGGCTTCCGTGCCTGTATTAAGGTATCAATGACTGACTCGGAGAAGCCACGCCTTGATAGAATCAAGCGTTCAATCTCCATGCAGTCAGTCTCAGAGAAATTAGATTTGGATGATTGAAAGGACCTTGTATCAGAAGGTCCTGCCTCAGAGGCAGAGTCCATGGTGGAAGAGATGACATGTCCACTAGGTCTGCATACCAGGTCCTGCGTGGCCACGTAGGCGCTATCAGAATCACTGATGCTCTCTCCTGCTTGATTTTAGCAATCAGTCGAGGGAATAGAGGAAACGGTGGAAACACATAAGCCAGGTTGAAGAACCAAGGAGCTGCTAGAGCATCTATCAGCGTTGCTCCCGGGTCCCTGGACCCAGATCCATAACAAGGAAGCTTGGCGTTCTGGCGAGACGCCATGAGATCCAGTTCTGGTTTGCCCCAACGATGGACCAGTTGAGCAAACACCTCCGGATGGAGTTCCCACTCCCCCGGATGAAAAGTCTGACGACTTAGAAAATCCGCCTCCCAGTTCTCTACACCTGGGATGTGGATCGCTGACAGGTGGCAAGAGTGAGACTCTGCCCAGCGAATTATCTTTGAGACTTCTAACATCGCTAGGGAACTCCTGGTTCCCCCTTGATGGTTGATGTAAGCCACAGTCGTGATGTTGTCCGACTGAAATCTGATGAACCTCAGGGTTGCTAACTGAGGCCAAGCTAGAAGAGCATTGAATATTGCTCTTAACTCCAGAATATTTATTGGGAGGAGTTTCTCCTCCTGAGTCCACGATCCCTGAGCCTTCAGGGAGTTCCAGACTGCGCCCCAACCTAGAAGGCTGGCATCTGTTGTTACAATCGTCCAGTCTGGCCTGCAAAAGGTCATACCCTTGGACAGACGGACCCGAGATAGCCACCAGAGAAGAGAATCTCTGGTCTCTTGATCCAGATTTAGTAGAGGGGACAAATCTGAGTAATCCCCATTCCACTGACCTAGCATGCACAATTGCAGCGGTCTGAGATGCAGGCGCGCAAATGGCACTATGTCCATTGCCGCTACCATTAAGCCGATTACTTCCATGCACTGAGCCACTGACGGGCGCGGAATGGAATCAAGGACACGGCAAGCATTTAGAAGTTTTGATAAACTGGACTCCGTCAGGTAAATTTTCATCTCTACAGAATCTATAAGAGTCCCTAGGAAGGAGACTCTTGTGAGTGGGGATAGAGAACTCTTTTCCACGTTCACTTTCCACCCATGCGACCTCAGAAATGCCAGAACTATCTCTGTATGAGACTTGGCAATTTGAAAGCTTGACGCCTGTATCAGGCTGTCGTCTAGATACGGAGCCACCGCTATGCCTCGCGGTCTTAGAACCGCCAGAAGTGAGCCCAGAACCTTTGTAAAAATTCTCGGGGCAGTGGCCAACCCGAAGGGAAGAGCTACAATTGGTAATGCCTTTCTAGAAAGGCAAACCTTAGGAACCGATGATGATCTTTGTGAATCGGTATGTGAAGGTAGGCATCCTTTAAGTCCACTGTGGTCATGTACTGACCCTCTTGGATCATGGGTAGGAAGGTCCGAATAGTTTCCATTTTGAATGATGGAACTCTGAGGAATTTGTTTAAGATCTTTAGATCCAAGATTGGTCTGAAGGTTCCCTCTTTCTTGGGAACCACAAACAGAATTGAATAAAACCCCTGTCCTTGTTCCGTCCGCGGAACTGGATGGATCACTCCCATTACTAGGAGGTCTTGCACACAGCTTAGGAATGCCTCTTTCTTTATCTGGTTTGCTGATAACCTTGAAAGATGAAATCTCCCTTGTGGAGGAGAAGCTTTGAAGTCCAGAATATCCCTGAGATATGATCTCCAACGCCCAGGGATCCTGAACATTTCTTGCCCACGCCTGGGCGAAGAGAGAAAGTCTGCCCCCCACTAGATCCGTTTACGGATAGGGGGCCGTCCCTTCATGCTGTCTTGGGGGCAGCAGCAGGCTTTCTGGCCTGCTTGCCCTTGTTCCAGGACTGGTTAGGTTTCCAGGCCTGTCTGGAATGAGCAACAGTTCCCTCTTGTTTTGAAGAGGAGGAAGTTGATGCTGCTCCTGCCTTGAAATTTCGAAAGGCACGAAAATTAGACTGTTTGGCCTTTGATTTGGCCCTGTCCTGAGGAAGGGTATGACCCTTGCCTCCAGTAATGTCAGCAATAATTTCCTTCAAGCCAGGCCTGAATATGGTCTGCCCCTTGAAAGGAATGTTGAGTAATTTAGACTTTGAAGTCACGTCAGCTGACCAGGATTTAAGCCATAGCGCCCTACGCGCCTGGATGGCGAATCCGGAATTCTTAGCCGTTAGTTTAGTCAAATGAACAATGGCATCAGAAACAAATGAGTTAGCTAGCTTAAGCGTTCTAAGCTTGTCAATAATTTCATTCAATGGAGCTGTATGGATGGCCTCTTCCAGGGCCTCAAACCAGAATGCCGCCGCAGCAGTGACAGGCGCAATGCATGCAAGGGGCTGTAAAATAAAACCTTGTTGAATAAACATTTTTTTAAGGTAACCCTCTAATTTTTTATCCATTGGATCTAAAAAAGCACAACTGTCCTCAACCGGGATAGTGGTACGCTTTGCTAAAGTAGAAACTGCTCCCTCCACCTTAGGGACCGTCTGCCATAAGTCCCGTGTAGTGGCGTCTATTGGAAACATTTTTCTAAATATAGGAGGTGGGGAAAAGGGCACACCGGGCCTATCCCACTCCTTGCTAATAATTTCTGTAAGCCTTTTAGGTATAGGAAAAACGTCAGTACACACCGGCACCGCATAGTATCTATCCAGCCTACACAATTTCTCTGGAATTGCAACTGTGTTACAGTCATTCAGAGCAGCTAATACCTCCCCAAGCAATACACAGAGGTTCTCAAGCTTAAATTTAAAATTAGAAATTTCTGAATCAGGTTTCCCCGAGTCAGAGATGTCACCCACAGACTGAAGCTCTCCGTCCTCCTGTTCTGCATACTGTGACGCAGTATCAGACATGGCTCTAACAGCATTTGCGCACTCTGTATCTCTCCTAACCCCAGAGCTATCGCGCTTGCCTCTTAATTCAGGCAATCTAGATATTACCTCTGACAGGATATTATTCATGATTGCAGCCATGTCCTGCAAGGTAATCGCTATGGGCGTCCCTGATGTAATTGGCGCCATATTAGCGTGCGCCCCCTGAGCGGGAGGCGAAGGGTCCGACACGTGGGGAGAGTTAGTCGGCATAACTTCCCCCTCGACAGAACCCTCTGATGATAATTCTTTTATAGATAAAGACTGATCTTTACTGTTTAAAGTGAAATCAATACATTTAGTACACATTCTCCTATGGGGCTCCACCATGGCTTTCAAACATAATGAACAAGTAGGTTCCTCTGTGTTAGACATGTTTAAACAGACTAGCAATGAGACTAGCAAGCTTGGAAAACACTTTAAAACAAGTTTACAAGCAATATAAAAAAACGTTACTGCGCCTTTAAGAAACACAAATTTTCTCCAAATTTGAAATAACAGTGAAAAAAAGGCAGTTACACTAACAAAATTTTTACAGTGTATGTAATAAGTTAGCAGAGCATTGCACCCACTTGCAAATGGATGATTAACCCCTTAATACCAAAAACGGAATAACAAATGACAAAAACGTTTTTTAAACAGTCACAACAACTGCCACAGCTCTACTGTGGCTTTTTACCTCCCTCAATACGACTTTTGAGCCCTTCAGAGAAGTCCTGGATCATGCAGGAAGAAGCCGGATGTCTGTCTAATTTTTGCTACGCAAAAAAGCGCTAAAATAGGCCCCTCACACTCATATTACAACAGTGGAAAGCCCCAGGGAACTGTTTCTAGGCAAAATTCAAGCCAGCCATGTGGAAAAAACTAGGCCCCAATAAGTTTTATCACCAAACATATATAAAAAACGATTAAACATGCCAGCAAACGTTTTAAAATACACTTTTATAAGAGTATGTATCTCTATTAATAAGCCTGATACCAGTCGCTATCACTGCATTTAAGGCTTTACTTACATTACTTCAGTATCAGCAGCATTTTCTAGCAAATTCCATCCCTAGAAAAATATTAACTGCACATACCTTATTGCAGGAAAACCTGCACGCTATTCCCCCTCTGAAGTTACCTCGCTCCTCAGAATATGTGAGAACAGCAAAGGATCTTAGTTACTTCTGCTAAGATCATAGAAAACGCAGGCAGATTCTTCTTCTAAATGCTGCCTGAGATAAACAGTACACTCCGGTACCATTTAAAAATAACAAACTTTTGATTGAAGAATAAACTAAGTATAAAACACCACAGTCCTCTTACGACCTCCATCTTTGTTGAGAGTTGCAAGAGAATGACTGGATATGGTAGTGAGGGGAGGAGCTGTGTGGCAGCTCTGCTGTGGGTGATCCTCTTGCAGCTTCCTGTTGGGAAGGAGAGTGTCCCACAAGTAATGGATGATCCGTGGACTGGATACACTTAACAAGAGAAAACGGTCCTTGAGACAGAAGATCTGGTCTTAAAGGAAGTGGCCAAGGTTGACAACTGGACATCCGGACAAGGTCCGCATACCAGTACCTGTGAGGCCATGCTGGTGCTACCAGAAACACAAACGAATGTTCCATAATGATCTTGGAGATTACTTTTGGAAGAAGAACTAGAGGCGGGAATATATTAGCAGGTTGGTAAAACAAAGGAACTGTTAACGCATCCGACTCCGCCTGAGGATCCCTGGACCTGGACAGGTACCTGGGAAGTTTCTAGTTCAGATAGGAAGCCATCAGATTTCTGGAAGACCCCACATGTGAAAAAACAAATCTGGATGGAGTGACCACACTCCCAGATGTAAAGTCTGACGGCTGAGATAATCCGCTTCCCAATTGTCTACACCTGGGATATGTACCGCAGAAATTAGACAAGAGCTGGATTCCGCCCAAGCAAGTATCTGATATACTTCTTTCATAGCTAGGGGATTGCGAGTCCCACCCTGATTATTGACATATGCCACAGTTGTGATACTGTCTGTCTGAAAACAAATGAATGATTCTCTCTTCAATAGAGGCCAAACCTGAAGAGCCCTGAGAATAGCACAGAGTTCTAAAATATTGATTGGTAACCTCGCCTCTTGAGATTTCCAAACCCCTTGTGCTGTCAGAGATCCCAAGACAGCTCCCCAACCTGAAAGACTTGCATCTGTTGTGATTACAGTCCAGGTTGGACGAACAAAGGAGGCCCCTTGAACTATACGATGGTGGTCTAACCACCAAGTCAGAAAGAGTCGAACATTGTGATTTAAGGATATTAATTGTGATATCTTTGTATAATCTCTGCACCATTGATTCAGCATACAAAGCTGGAGAGGTCTCATATGAAAACGAGCAAAGGGGATCGCGTCGATGCTGCAGTCATGAGACCTAAAACTTCCATGCACATAGCCACCGAAGGGAATGACTGATACTGAAAGTTCAGACAAGCTGAAACCAATTTATTTGTCTCTTGTCTGTTAGAGACAGAGTCATGGACACTGAATCTATTTGGAAACCTAAAAAGGTGACCCTTGTCTGAGGAATCAAGGAACTTTTTGGTAAATTGATCCTCCAACCATGTCTGAAGAAACAACACTAGTTGATTTGTGTGAGATTCTGCAGAATGTAAAGACTGAGCTAGAACCAAAATATCGTCCAAACAAGGAAACGTTGCAATACCCTGTTCTCCGATTACAGAGAGTAGGGCACCGAGAACCTTTGAAAAAAATATTGGGGCTGTCGCTAGGCCAAACGGAAGAGCGACAAACTGGTAATGCTTGTCTAGAAAAGAGAATTTCAGAAACTGATAGTGATCTGGATGAATCGGAATATGAAGATATGCATCCTGTAAGTCTATCGTGGACATATAATGACCTTGCTGAACAAAAGGCAGAATACTCATAGTCACCATTTTGAAAGTTGGCACTCTTACAAAACAGTTCAAAATTTTCAGATCCAGAACTGGCCTGAATGAATTTTCTTTCTTAGGGACAATTAACAGATTTGAATAAAAACCCAGACCCTGTTCCTGAAACTGAACTGGTATAAATACCCCTGAAAGCTCTAGATCTGAAACACACTTTAGAAAAGCCTGAGCCTTCACTGGCTTTGCTGGAACACGTGAGAGAAAAAATCTTCTCACAGGAGGTCTTATTCTGAATCCTATTTGATACCCTTGAGAGACAATGCTCTGAATCCAATGATTTTAGACAGAATCTGCCCAAATGTTCTGGAAAATTTTTAATTTGCCCCCCACAAGCTGAGCTGGAATGAGGGTCGCACCTTCATGCAGACTTGGGGGCTGGCTTTGGTTTCTTAAAAGGATTTATTCCAACATGAAGAAGGCTTCCAATTGGAACCAGATTCCTTGGGGGAAGGATTTGGTTTCTGTTCCTTATTCTGTCGAAAAGAAAGAAAGCGATTAGAAGCTTTAGATTTACCTTTAGATCTTTTATCCTGAGGTTAAAAAAACTCCCGCCCCCCAGTGACAGTTGAAATAATTGAATCCAAAGAGAAAGAAATAAATTGTTACCGTGGAAAGAAAGAGATAGTAATCTAGACTTAGATACCATGTCAGCATTCCAATATTTGAGCCACAAAGCTCTTCTAGCTAAAATAGCTAAAGACATAGATTTAACATGAATTTTGATGATAACAAAAATAGCATCACAGATAAAATGATTAGCATGTTGAAGCAAGCGAACAATGCTAGACAAATCAGGATCCATTTCCTGTTGCGCTAAGCTTCCCAACCAGAAGGTTGATGCAGCTGCAACATCAGCTATTGAAATTGCAGGCCTGAGAAGATAGCCAGAATATAAATAAGGTTTCCTTAGATATGGATAGTAGTACGTTTGGCAAGAGTAGAAATAGGCTCATCAACTTTGGGGACTTTTTCCCAAAAGTCCAATCTGGCTGCTGACAAAGAATAAAACTTCTTAAACCTAGAAGAAGGAATAAAAGAAGTACCAGGCCTATTCCATTCCTTTTAAATCATATCAGAAATAGCATCAGTAACTGGACAAAAACCTCTGGAGTAACCACAGGAGGTTTACAAACAGAAGAAAATCAAGCACAAACTTACTTCACCACCTCCATAGGAGGCAAAGTTTGTAAAACTGAATTGTGGCTGTGGTGAGGGGTGTATTTATAGGCATTTGGGGATTTGGGAAACTTTGCCCCTTCCTGGTAGGATTGAATATCCCATACGTCACTAGCTCATGGACTTTTGCCAATTACATGAAAGAAAAAACATTTTTCATGACAGTGAAAGTCCACAAGTCATCACATATGGGCATTCCCCTTCTGACATACATATAGCCACGTAGATGGAGGAAACCGAAAAGCAGGAAAGATAAAGCAAGGCAAAAGTAGTGCAAAGCAACTACTGATAAAACCTGAACAAAAAAGGGTGGGGCTTGTGGACTCTCACTATCAAGAAATAAATAAATCAGGTAAGCATACATTTTGTTTTCTTTCATCAGATGGCTTAAGTAAATGATTCATCACGTGTCAATACCCAAGTAGTGAAGTCCATGAGATCAACATGAAATAGGGGGAGACAAGAAGTGTAGGCAGGTACCTAAATCATTAGCCAGTACAGCCCACAGAACTTTCATGCCAAAAGCAGCCTTAGAAGAGGCATACACAGCAAAGTGATACAAATAAAAAAAAAGTGTGCAAGGACGACCAAGTAGCTGCCTTGCAAATAGAAGCCTCATTACTAAAGGCACAAGAAGTGGGGACTGCTCTTGTGGAATGAGAAGTAATATGCTCAGGGGGAGTCTTGCAAGCAACCAAATATGCCATACAAATTATAGTTTTAAGTCAAGCAGCTTAAAGTATTTTCTAAAAGTGAAGGGTTAAATAGTTATCTCACAAAGAAAACAGAATGCCGCCCCTGGCTCTACTGAGCGGGTCTGTTTTCTTTTCCTAAGCACATCTGGGCACGCTGTCTAATCACAGCTGGCCCGATCACGCTATTAAACTAGAAGCGAGCTACATTGAGTTTAATAGCGAGATCAGGCGCGCTGTGACTAGACAGTGTGCCCACGATGCGCTTTGGAGAAGAAAGTAGAGCCAGGAGCGGCGTTCTGTTTTCTTTGCGAGATATCTATTTAACCCTTCACTTTAGAAATCTAGCGCAAAGTTAATGTTATATAATTCTGCACTATGTGCAGAATTATATAAAATTATTTGCTAGGTTTTCTGGCCCTTTAATATTTCCAGCATAGGGATTTCTTGTTAAGCGATCCTAATAAAAAGTAATAAGTCGTCAGCATATAATAGTCTAATGTTTTTCTGAAGTATATAGCTAAGGGCTCTATGACCAAATCAAATAGGGGGAAAGAAGGCAATCCTGATGGGTACCCACGGCTAAGGTTGTTTTAGAAGAAAGTCCCATTGATTAGTAAAGAAGGAGGTTACTCCAGTATATAATGCTTTAATGATATAAAACTGATTTTCAAATCCAACATTTACCACGAGTAGTGAATAAGTGATCCCACATGATAGCGTCAAGCACTTTTCCTGCATCAATATATAGAATCACTAGATCTTTATCTGTTAAAGGGATTTAAAACCCAAAAACTTTTTTTGTGATTCAGACAGAGCATACCATTTTAAAACAATTTACTTCTATTATCAAATTTGCCTTATTCACATGATATTCTGTGTTGAAGAGATACTTAGGTAGGCATCTGGAGCACTACATGGCAGGAAATAGTGCTGAAGTCTAGTAGCCTTGCATATGGATAATAATCTTGCAAAACCGCTGCCATATAGAAATAGGCCGGCTCCTAAGCTTACATCACTGCTTTTTAACAAAAGATACCAAAAGAGCAAATAAATTGATAACAGAAGTGCATTAGGAAGTTGTAAAATTGCACCCTCTCTCTGAATCATGAAATAAAAAATTGGAATTTTATATCCCTTTAACACAGAGGGGCAGCCTCCAAGGGAAGTTCTTGGTGAGCTAAAGGCCAAAGAAGCATCAACTTCCAATTGTTGTATATGTCTGCACTCTGGAGGCATAACAGCTAACACTTCATTAACCCCTTAACGACGCATGTCGTACAGGGTACGTCTTACACAAGCTGGTCTTTAAAGACCAGAGACGTACCCTGTACGTTGTTAAGGGTTTCAAGCGGCTTGAAGCGATCCTGATCGCTTCCAGACGCTTTCAAGGTATTGCAGTGATGCCTCGATATTGAGGCATCACTGCAATACCTTTTTAGGCACACCGATGCAGAGAGAGCCACTCTGTGGCCTTCTCTGCATCGGTCAGTGATGGTGCCGATCGTTGGTGGGTGGGAGCCATTGCAGGGAGGTGGGTGGGCGGCCCATCACTGTGGAACTTCCTTCCGGCTGCTCTATATGCCGGGAGCGCGCGCTGGAGGTGAGGGGCGGGTGCGCTCGCACCCACGATCTATGGCAATTGTGCAATTCTGTTTTTTGCTGGGAGAGGGTGGTGGGTGCTTAGGAGGGGTGATCGAGGGCTGATCTGGGGGTGATCTGGGAGGGGGAGGGTGTAGGGTATGGAGGGGGGCAGCTACACTACAGAAAATGTTAGGTTTCAACAACAACAAAAAAAATGGTGACTAATAGTTAGTGGGGGGAGGGTTAGAGAGCTCTTTGAAGGGGGATCAGGCAGGTTGGGGCTAAGGAGGGGATCCTACACAGCAGAATATGATTATTTTTTTAAATAATAAAAAAAAAACTAAATAAAACATTTTAGTACTGGCAGACTTTCTGCCAGTACTTAAGATGGCGGGGACAATTGTGGGGTGGGGGAGGGAAGAGAGCTGTTTGGAGGGATCAGGGGGGTGGGAGGCCGATTTCTTACACTAAAGCTAAAATTAACCCTTCAAGCTCCTACAAGCTACCCAATTAACCCTGTCACTGCTGGGCATAATACAAGTTTGGTGCGCAGCAGAATTTAGCGGCCTTCTAATTACCAAAAAGCAATGCCAAAGCCATATATGTCTGCTATTTCTGAACAAAGGTGATCCCAGAGAAGCATTTACAACCATTTGTGCCATAATTGCACAAGCAATTTCAGTGAGAAACCCAAAGTTAGTGAAAAAAGTGAACAATTTTTTTTATTTGATCGCATTTGGCGGTGAAATGGTGGCATGAAATATATCAAAATTGGCCTAGATCAATACTTTGGGTTGTCTACTACACTACCCAAAAGCTAAAATTAACCCCTTCACTGTTGGGCCTAATACAAATGTGGGGCGCAGCGGCATTTAGCGGCCTTCTAATTACCAAAAAGCAACGCCAAAGCCATTTATGTCTGCTATTTATAAACAAAGGGGATCCCAGAGAAACATTTACAACCATTTGTGCCATAATTGCACAAGTTGTTTGTAAATAATTTCAGTGAGAAACCTAATATTTGTGAAAAAGTGAACAATTTTATTTATTTGATCGCATTTGGCGGTGAAATGGTGGCATGAAATAGACCAAAATGGGCCTAGATCAATACTTTGGGATGTCTACTAAAAAAAAAAAACATAATTTATGCTTACCTGATAAATTCCTTTCTTCTGTAGTGTGATCAGTCCACGGGTCATCATTACTTCTGGGATATTACTCCTCCCCAACAGGAAGTGCAAGAGGATTCACCCAGCAGAGCTGCATATAGCTCCTCCCCTCTACGTCACTCCCAGTCATTTGACCAAGGACCAACGAGAAAGGAAAAGCCAAGGGTGAAGTGGTGACTGGAGTATAAATCAAAAAATATTTACCTGCCTTAAAAACAGGGCGGGCTGTGGACCTGATCACCTTACAGAAGAAAGGAATTTATCAGGTAAGCATAAATTATGTTTTCTTCTGTTAAGTGTGATCAGTCCACGGGTCATCATTACTTCTGGGATACCAATACCAAAGCAAAAGTACACGGATGACGGAGGGATAGGCAGGCTCTTTATACAGAAGGAACCACTGCCTGAAGAACCTTTCTCCCAAAAATAGCCTCCGATGAAGCAAAAGTGTCAAATTTGTAAAATTTGGAAAAAGTATGAAGCGAAGACCAGTTGCAGCCTTGCAAATCTGCTCAACAGAGGCCTCATTCTTGAAGGCCCAAGTGGAAGCCACAGCTCTAGTAGAATGAGCTGTAATTCTTTCAGGAGGCTGCTGTCCAGCAGTCTCATAAGCTAAACGAATTATGCTACGAAGCCAAAAAGAAAGAGAGGTAGCGGAAGCTTTTTGACCTCTCCTCTGCCCAGAGTAAATGACAGAGAAGACGTTTGTCGAAATTCCTTAGTTGCCTGTAAGTAAAATTTTAGAGCACGGACTACATCCAGGTTGTGCAGTAGACGTATCCTTCTTTGAAGAAGGATTTGGGCATAAGGAAGGAACAACAATCTCTTGATTGATATTCCTGTAGTAACTACCTTAGGTAAGAACCCAGGTTTAGTACGCAGGACTACCTTATCCGAATGAAAAATCAAATAAGGAGAATCACAATGTAAGGCTGATAATCAGAGACTCTTCGAGCCGAGGAAATAGCCATTAAAATAGAAACTTTCCAAGATAACAACTTTATATCAATGGAATGAAGGGGTTCAAACGGAACGCCCTGTAAAACATTAAGAACAAGGTTTAAACTCCATGGTGGAGCAACAGTTTTAAACACAGGCTTAATTCTGGCCAAAGCCTGACAAAAAGCTGGACGTCAGGAACTTCTGACAGACGTTTGTGTAACAGAATGGACAGAGCTGAGATCTGTCCCTTTAATGAACTAGCAGATAAACCCTTTTCTAAACCTTCTTGTAGAAAAGACAATATCCTAGGAATCCTAACCTTACTCCAAGAGTAACCTTTGGATTCACACCAATATAGGTATTTACGCCATATCTTATGGTAAATCTTTCTGGTAAACAGGTTTCCTAGCCTGTATTAAGGTATCAATAACTGACTCAGAAAACCCACGTCTTGATAAAATCAGCGTTCAATTTCCAAGCAGTCAGCTTCAGAGAAGTTAGATTTTGATGTTTGAAGGGACCCTGTATCAGAAGGTCCTGTTTCAGAGGTAGAGACCAAGGTGGACAGGATGACATGTCCACCAGGTCTGCCATACCAAGTCCTGCGTGGCCACGCAGGTGCTATTAGAATCACTGATGCTCTCTCTTGTTTGATTCTGGCAATCAATCGAGGAAGCAACGGGAAGGGTGGAAACACGTAAGCCATCCTGAAGTCCCAAGGTGCTGTCAGAGCATCTATCAGGACTGCTCCTGGATCCCTGGATCTGGACCCGTAACGAGGAAGCTTGGCGTTCTGTCGAGACGCCATGAGATCTATCTCTGGTTTGCCCCAACGTCGAAGTATTTGGGCAAAAGACCTCCGGATGAAGTTCCCACTCCCCCGGATGAAAAGTCTGACGACTTAAGAAATCCGCCCTCCCAGTTCTCCACTCCCGGGATGTGGATTGCTGACAGGTGGCAAGAGTGAGACTCTGCCAGCAAATTATCTTTGATACTTCCATCATAGCTAGGGAGCTTCTTGTCCCTCCCTGATGGTTGATGTAAGCTACAGTCGTGATGTTGTCCGACTGAAACCTGATGAACCCCGAGTTGTCAACTGGGGCCAAGCCAGGAGGGCATTGAGAACTGCTCTCAATTCCCAGAATGTTTATTGGCAGGAGACTCTCCTCCTGACTCCATTGTCCCTGAGCCTTCAGAGAATTCCAGACGGCACCCCAACCTAGAAGGCTGGCGTCTGTTGTTACAATTGTCAAGTCTGGTCTGCTGAATGGCATCCCCCTGGACAGATGTGGCCGAGAAAGCCACCATAGAAGAGAATTTCTGGTCTCTTGATCCAGATTCAGAGAAGGGGATAAGTCTGAGTAATCCCCATTCCACTGACTTAGCATGCACAGTTGCAGTGGTCTGAGGTGTAAGCGTGCAAAGGGTACTATGTCCATTGCCGCTACCATTAAGCCGATTACCTCCATGCATTGAGCCACTGACGGGTGTTGAATGGAATGAAGGGTGCGGCAAGCACTTTGAAGTCTTGTTAGCCTGTCCTCTGTCAGGTAAATCTTCATTTCTACAGAATCTATAAGAGTCCCCAGGAAGGGAACTCTTGTGAGTGGAACGAGTGAACTTTTCTTTTCGTTCACCTTCCATCCATGTGACCTTAGAAATGCCGAGCACTAACTCTGTATGAGACTTGGCAGTTTGAAAGCTTGAAGCTTGTATCAGAATGTCGTCTAGGTATGGAGCTACCGAGATTCCCCGCGGTCTTAGTACCGCCAGAAGAGCACCCAGAACCTTTGTGAAGATTCTTGGAGCTGTAGCCAATCCGAATGGAAGAGCCACAAACTGGTAATGCCTGTCTAGGAAGGCAAACCTTAGGTACCGATAATGATCTTTGTGAATCGGTATGTGAAGGTAAGCATCTTATAAATCTACAGTGGTCATGTATTGACCCTCTTGGATCATAGGTAAAATTGTCCGAATAGTCTCCATCTTGAACGATGGAACTCTTAGGAATTTGTTTAGGATCTTTAAGTCCAGGATTGGTCTGAAAGTTCCCTCTTTTTTGGGAACCACAAACAGATTTGAGTAAAACCCCTGTCCCTGTTCCGATCGTGGAACTGGATGGATTACTCCCATTAACAAGAGCTCTTGTACGCAGCGTAGAAAACGCCTCTTTCTTTGTCTGGATTGTTGACAATCTTGACAGATGAAATCTCTCTCTTGGAGGAGAGTATTTGAAGTCCAGAAGGTATCCCTGAGATATTATCTCTAGCGCCAGGGATCCTGAACATCTCTTGCCCCAAGCCTGGGCGAAGAGAGAAAGTCTGCCCCCACTAGATCCGATCCCGGATCGGGGGCCCTCAATTCATGCTGTTTTAGGGGCAGCAGCAGGTTTCCTAGTCTGCTTGCCCTTGTTCCAGGACTGGTTAGGTTTCCAGCCTTGTCTGTAGCGAGCAACAGCTCCTTCCTGTTTTGGTGCAGAGGAAGTTGATGCTGCTCCTGCTTTGAAATTACGAAAGGAACGAAAATTAGACTGTCTAGTCTTGGCTTTGGCTTTGTCCTGAGGCAGGGCATGGCCTTTACCTCCTGTAATGTCAGCGATAATCTCTTTCAACCGGGCGCCGAATAAGGTCTGCCCTTTGAAAGGTATATTAAGCAATTTAGACTTAGAAGTAACATCAGCTGACCAGGATTTTAGCCACAGCACCCTGCGTGCCTGAATGGCGAATCCTGAATTTTTCGCCGTAAGTTTAGTAAGATGTACTACGGCCTCCGAAATGAATGAATTAGCTAGTTAAGGACTCTAAGCCTGTCCGTAATGTCGTCCAGAGTAGCTGAACCAATGTTTCTTCCAGAGACCTCAATCCAGAATTCCGCTGCCAGCCTCGTGATCGGCGCAATGCATGCAAGGGGTTGCAATATAAAACCTTGTTGAACAAACATTTTCTTAAGGTAACCCTCTAACTTTTTTATCCATTGGATCTGAAAAAGCACAGCTATCCTCCACCGGGATAGTGGTACGCTTAGCTAAGGTAGAAACTGCTCCCTCCACCTTAGGGACCGTTTGCCATAAGTCCCTTGTGGTGGCGTCTATTGGAAACATTTTTCTAAATATCGGAGGAGGTGAGAACGGCACACCGGGTCTATCCCACTCCTTAGTAAACAATTTCAGTAAGTCTCTTAGGTATAGGAAAAACCTCAGTACTCGTCGGTACCGCAAAATATTATCCAACCTACACATTTTCTCTGGTATTGCAACTGTGTTACAATCATTCAGAGCCGCTAACACTCCCCTAGTAATACACGGAGGTTTTCCAGTTTAAATTTAAAATTTGAAATATCTGAATCCAGTCTGTTTGGATCAGAACCGTCACCCACAGAATGAAGTTCTCCGTCCTCATGTTCTGCCACCTGTGACGCAGTGTCTGACATGGCCCTAATATTATCAGCGCACTCTGTTCTCACCCCAGAGTGATCACGCTTACCTCTTAGTTCTGGTAATTTAGCAAAACCTCAGTCATACAGTAGCCCATATCCTGTAATGTGATTTGAATGGCCGCCCAGATGTACTCGGCGCTACCAATATCACGCACCTCCCTCTGAGCGGGAGATGTAGGTACTGATACGTGAGGCGAGTTAGTCGGCATAAACTCCTCCCCTCGTTGTTTTGGTGAAATTTGTTCAATTTGTACAGATTGACTTTTATTTAAAGTAGCATCAATACAGTTAGTACATAAATTTCTATGGGCTCCACTTTGGCATTGCAACAAATGACACAGGTATCATCCTCTGAATCAGACATGTTTAACACACTAGCAAATAAACTTGCAACTTGGAAATACAATTCAATTAGAATAATATTAAAATGTACTGTGCCTTTAAGAAGCACAGAAGATCTATGACAGTTGAAAATAATAAATTGAAACAGTTATAGCCTCAATCCTTGTAAACAACACAACTTTAGCAAAGGTTTAATCCCATTAGCAAAGATAACAAATTCTGAAAGCAGGAAACAAATTACAGAATAAACGTTTTTTATCTCAGTCAAACTATAATTCTCACAGCTCTGCTGAGAGAAATTACCTCCCTCAAAATAAGTTTTGAAGACCCCTGAGCTCTGTAGAGATGAACCGGATCATGCAGGGAATACAATGAGTTGCTGACTGAAAATATTTGATGCATAGAAAAAGCGCCAAAAAACGGCCCCTCCCCCTCACACACAGCAGTGAGGGAGAACAGAAACTGTCAGAAAAACAGATTAAGCAACTGCCAAGTGGAAAAATAGTGCCCAAACATTTATTCACACAGTACCTCAGCAAATGAAAAACTATTTTACATTCCAGCAAAAACGTTAAACATAATCTCTAGTTATTAAACAGCTTTATGTATTTCTTACAGTGTAATTCTAGTGAAGTACCATTCCCCGAATACTGAAGTGTAAAGTATACATACATGACATTATATCGGTATGGCAGGATTTTCTCATCAATTCCATTGTCAGAAAATAAAAACTGCTACATACCTCTATGCAGATTCATCTGCCCGCTGTCCCCTGATCTGAAGTTTACCTCACTCCTCAGATGGCCGAGAACAGCAATATGATCTTAACTACTCCGGCTAAAATCATAGCAAAACTCTGGTAGATTCTTCTTCAAACTCTGCCAGAGAGGTAATAACACACTCCGGTGCTATTTTAAAATAACAAAACTTTTGATTGAAGATATAAAACTAAGTATAATCACCATAGTCCCTCTCACACATCCTATCTAGTCGTTGGGTGCAAGAGAATGACTGGGAGGTGACGTAGAGGGGAGGAGCTATATGCAGCTCTGCTGGGTGAATCCTCTTGCACTTCCTGTTGGGGAGGAGTAATATCCCAGAAGTAATGATGACCCGTGGACTGATCACACTTAACAGAAGAAATATACATGTCAAGGGATATTCAGGGATTCCAGACAGATATCAGTGTTCCAATGTAAACTATTGCTAATTTTGAAAAAAAAAAATGGTTTTGGAAATAGCAAAGTGCTATTTGTACTTATTGCCCTATAAAGAACATGTAAATATTGGGTATTTTCTAAACTAAGGACAAAATTTAGAAACTATTTAGCACGAGTTTTTTTTGGTGGTTGTAGATGTGCAACAGGATTATGGGGGTCAAAGTTAGAAACGTGTGTTTTTTCCATTTTTTCATCATATTTATAATTTTTTTATGGTAAATTATAAGATATGATGAAAAACATAATTATGCTTACCTGATAAATTCCTTTCTCCTGTAGTGTAGTCAGTCCACGGGTCATCCATTACTTATGGGATTATATCTCCTCCCTAACAGGAAGTGCAAGAGGATCACCCAAGCAGAGCTGCTATATAGCTCCTCCCCTCTACGTCATAGCCAGTCATTCGACCAAAACAAACGAGAAAGGAGAAACTATAGGGTGCAGTGGTGACTGGAGTTTAATTTAAAATTTAGACCTGCCGTAAAAACAGGGCGGGCCGTGGACTGACTACACTACAGGAGAAAGGAATTTATCAGGTAAGCATAAATTATGTTTTCTCCTGTTAAGTGTAAGTCAGTCCACGGGTCATCCATTACTTATGGGATACCAATACCAAAGCTAAAAGTACACGGATGACGGGAGGGACAGGCAGGACCTTTACACGGAAGGAACCACTGCCTGAAGAACCTTTCTCCCAAAAACAGCCTCTGAAGAAGCAAAAGTGTCAAATTTGTAAAATTTGGAAAAGGTGTGAAGTGAAGACCAAGTTGCAGCCTTGCAAATCTGTTCAACAGAGGCCTCATTTTTAAAGGCCAAGTGGAAGCCACAGCTCTGGTAGAAAGAGCTGTAATTCTTTCAGGAGGCTGCTGTCCAGCAGTCTCATAGGCTAAACGTATTATGCTACGAAGCCAAAAAGAGAGAGAGGTAGCCGAAGCCTTTTGACCTCTCCTCTGTCCCGAATAAACGACAAACAGGGAAGAAGTTTGTCGAAAATCTTTAGTTGCCTGTAAATAGAATTTCAGGGCCGGACAACGTCCAGATTGTGCAGAAGTCGTTCCTTCTTTGAGGAAGGATTAGGGCACAATGAAGGAACAACAATCTCTTGATTGATATTCTTGTTAGTGACTACCTTAGGTAAGAACCCAGGTTTAGTACGCAGAACTACCTTGTCTGAATGAAAACTCAGATAAGGGGAATCACAATGTAAGGCTGATAACTCAGAGACTCTTCGAGCCGAGGAAATAGCCATTAGGAAACAGAACTTTTCCCAAGATAACAGCTTGATATCAATGGAATGAAGGGGATTCAAACGAAACACCCTGTAAAACATTAAGAACTAAGTTTAAGCTCCATGGCGGAGCAACAGTTTTAAACACAGGCTAATCCTGGCCAAAGCCTGACAAAAGCCTGAACGTCTGGAACTTCTGACAGACGCTTGTGCAAAAGAATGACAGAGCTGAGATCTGTCCCTTTAACGAACTAGCAGATAAACCCTTTTCTAAGCCTTCTTGTAGAAAAAAAGGACAATATCCTAGGAATCCTAACCTTACTCCATGAGTAACTCTTGGATTCGCACCAATGTAAGTATTTACGCATATTTTATGGTAAATTTTCCTGGTAACAGGTTTCCTAGCCTGTATTAAGGTATCAATCACTGACTCCGAGAATCCACGCTTGATAGAATCAAGCGTTCAAACTCCATGCAGTCAGCCTCAGAGAAATTTAGATTTGGATGTTTGAAAGGACCCTGAACAGAAGGTCCTGTCTCAGAGACAGAGACCATGGTGGACAGGACGACATGTCCACTAGATCTGCATACCAGGTCCTGCGTGGCCACGCAGGCGCTATTAGAATCACTGATGCTCTCTCCTGCTTGATCCTGGCAATCAGACGAGGAAGTATCGGGAAGGGTGGAAACACATAAGCCATGTTGAAGACCAAGGTGCTGTCAGAGCATCTATCAGAACCGCTTCCGGGTCCCCTGGATCTTGATCCGTAACAAGGAAGCTTGGCGTTCTGGCGAGACGCCATGAGATCCAGATCTGGTTTGCCCCAACGCCGAAGCAGTTGTGCAAATACCTCCGGGTGAAGTTCCCACTCCCCCGGATGAAAAGTCTGGCGATTTAGGAAATCCGCCTCCCAGTTCTCCACGCCTGGGATGTGGGATCGCTGACAGGTGGCAAGAGTGAGCCCAGCGAATTATCTTTGAGACTTCCATCATCGCTAGGGAAACTCCTTGTCCCTCCCTGATGGTGATGTAAGCCAGAGTCGTGATGTTGTCCGACTGGAACCTGATGAACCTCAGAGTTGCTAGCTGAGGCCAAGCCAGAAGAGCATTGAGAACTGCTCTCAATTCCAGAATGTTTATTGGAAGGAGACTCTCCTCCTGAGTCCATGATCCCTGAGTCTTCAGGAATTCCAGACAGCGCCCCAAACCTAGTAGGCTGGCGTCTGTTGTTACAATTGTCCAGTCTGGCCTGCTGAAGGGCATCCCCCTGGACAGATGTGGCCGAGAAAGCCACCATAGAAGAGAATCTCTGGTCTCTTGATCCAGATTCAGCATAGGGGACAAATCTGAGAAATCCCCATTCCACTGACTTAGCATGCACATTGTAGTGGTCTGAGATGCAGGCGTTGCAAAAGGTACTATGTCCATTGCCGCTACCATTAAGCGATTACCTCCATGCATTGAGCCACTGACGGGTGTTGAATGGAATGAAGGACACGGCAAAGCATTTAGAAGTTTTGTTAACCTGTCTTCTGTCAGGTAAATTTTCATTTCTACAGAATCTATAAGAGTCCCCAAGAAAGGAAACTCTTGTGAGTGGCCTTAGAGAACTCTTTTCTACGTTCACCTTCCCACCCATGCGACCTTAGAAATGCCAGAACCAACTCTGTATGAGACTTGGCAGTCTGGAAACTTGACGCTTGTATCAGAATGTCGTCTAGGTACGGAGCTACCGAAATTCCTCGCGGTCTTAGTACCGCCAGAAGAGAGCCCAGAACCTTTGTAAAGATTCTTGGAGCCGTGGCTAACCCGAAGGGAAGAGCTACAAACTGGTAATGCCTGTCTAGAAAGGCAAACCTTAGGTACCGATAATGATCCTTGTGAATCGGTATGTGGAGGTAGGCATCCTTTAAATTCCCACTGTGGTCATGTATTGACCCCTTTGGATCATAGGTAAGATTGTCCGAATAGTCTCCATTTTGAACGATGGAACCCTTAGGAATTTGTTTAGGATCTTTAAGTCCAAAATTGGTCTGAAGGTTCCCTCTTTCTTGGGAACCACAAACAGATTTGAGTAAAACCCTTGTCCGTGTTCCGATCGCGGAACTGGATGGATCACTCCCATTAGTTAAAAGGTCTTGTACACAGCGTAGAAACGCTTTTTTCTTTAGCTGGTTCGTTGACAGCCTGAAGATTAAATCTCCCTTTTGGAGGAGAAGCTTTGAAGTCCAGAAGATATCCCTGAGATATGATCTCTAAAGCCCAGGGATCTGGACTCTCTTGCCCAAGCCTGGGCGAAGAGAGAAAGTCTGCCCCCCACTAGATCCGTTTCCGGATCGGGGGCCCTCCCTTCATGCTGTCTTAGGGGCAGCACCAGGCTTTCTGGCCTGCTTGCCCTTGTTCAGGACTGGTTAGGTTTCCAGCCCTGTCTGTAGCGAGCAACAGTTCCTTCCTCTGCTTTGGAGCTGAGGAAGTTGATGGTCTGCTCCTGTCTTGAAGTTACGAAAGGCACGAAAATTAGACTGTCTATCCCTTGGTTTGGCTCTGTCTTGAGGCAGGGCATGACCCTTACCTCCAGTAATGTCAGCGATAAATTTCTTTCAAACCGGGCCCGAATAATGTCTGCCCTTTAAAGGTATGTTAAGCAATTTAGATTTAGAGGTTACATCGGCTGACCAAGATTTAAGCCACAGTGCCTCTGCGCGCTTGAATGGCGAATCCTGAATTCTTAAGCCGTAAGTTTAATTAAGTGTACTACGGCATCGGAAATAAATGAATTGGCTAGCTTAAGTACTCTAGCTTGTCTGTAATTTATCCAATGTAACTGAGTTAATGGTCTCTTCCAGAGACTCAAACAGATGCCGCCGCAGCCGTGACAGGCGCAATGCATGCAAGGGGTGTAATATAAAACCTTGTTGAACAAACATTTTCTTAAGATAACCCCTCTAACCTTTTTATCCATTGGATCTGAAAAGCACAGCTATCCTCCCACGGATAGTGGTGCGCTTAGCCAGAGTAGAAAACTGCTCCCTCCACTTAGGGACCGGTCTGCCATAAGTCGTGTTGGTGGCGACTATTGGAAACATTTTTCTAAATATAGGAGGGGGGTGAAAAAGGCACACAGGTCTATCCCACTCCTTGTTAATAATCTTCTGTAAGCCTCTTAGGTTATAGGAAAAAACATCAGTACACACCGGTACCGCATAGTATCTATCCAGCCTACACATTTTCTCTGGAATTGCAACCGTGTTACAATCATTCAGAGCCCGCTAATACCTCCCCTAGCAATACACGGAGGTTCTCAAGCTTAAATTTAAAATTTGAAATGTCTGAGTCCAGTTTACTTTGGATCAGATCCGTCACCCACAGAATGAAGCTCCCGTCCTCATGTTCCTGCATATTGTGACGCAGTATCAGACATGGCACTAATATTATCAGCGCACTCTGTTCTCACCCCAGAGTGGGTCGCTGTTTACCCCTAATTTCTGGCAATTTAGATAATACTTCAGTCATAACATTAGCCATGTCTTGCAAAGTGATTTGTATGGGCCGCCCTGATGTACTTGGCGCCACAATATCACGCACCTCCCGAGCAGAGACGCAGGGTACTGACACGTGAGGAGAGTTAGTCGGCATAACTTCCCCCTCGTTGTCTGGTGACATTTTCTTTACAATGTACACTTTTATTTTAAAGTAGCATCAATGCAATAGTACACAAATTTCTATTGGGCTCCACATTGGCCTTTAAACATATTGCACAAAGAGTTTCCTCTGTGTCAGACATGTTTAACAGACTAGCAATGAAACTAGCAAGCTTGGAAAAAACTTTTGAAATAAATTTACAAGCAATATAAAAAACGTTACTGTGCCTTTAAGAAACACTAATAAACTGTCACAGTAGAATTACAATGAACCAAATTTGTTATAGCAACCAAATTTTCACAATAAATGCAATAAGTTAGCAAAGGATTGCACCCACCAGCAAATGGATGATTAACCCCTTAATACCCAAAAACGGATAACAGATATAAAACGTTTTATCACAGTCAAAAGCACAGTCTCACAGGTCTGCTGTGAGTGATTACCTCCCTCAAAACTAGTTTTGGAGACACCTGGGCTCTGTAGAGACGTCCTGGATCATGGAGGAAGGAATAGGAAGACTGTGAGTGAATTCTTACTGCGCAAGAAAGCGCCAAAATAGGCCCCTCCCACTCATATTATAGCAGTGGGGAAGCTCAGCAAACTGAATTTATTCATAAATAACGACAGCCATGTGGAAAAATAATGCCCAAAAAATTTTATCACCAAGTACCTCAGAGAAAAACGATTAACATGCCAGTAAAACGTTTTAAAATAAAATTATGAAATGATACTAATAAGCCTGCTGCTAGTCGCTTACACTGCAGTGGGGGCTCAAATATAAGTTAAATGTACACAGTATTTTCTTAGTGAAGTTCCATTCCCCAGAAATACCTCAGAGTAACATACATACATATCAGCCTGATAACAGTCGCTATTACTGCATTTAAGGCTGCACTTACATTATATGGGTATTAGCAGTATTTTCTCAGTCAATTCCATTCCTTAGAAAATAATATACTGCAACATACCTCCTTGCAGGTGAACCCTGCCCGCTGTCCCCTGATCTGAAGTTACCTCACTCCTCAGAATGGCCGAGAACAGCAAATAGATCTTAGTTACGACCGCTAAGATCATACATAAACTCAGGTAGATTCTTCTTCTAATGCTGCCTGAGAAAAAAACAACACACTCCGGTGCTGTTTAAAATAACAAACTTTTGATTGAAGATATAAAAACTAATTTTAATAACCACAGTCCTCTCACACGTCCTATTAGTTAGGTGCAAGAGAATGACTGGGTATGACGTAGAGGGGAGGAGCTATATAGCAGCTCTGCTTGGGTGATCCTCTTGCACTTCCTGTTAGGGAGGAGATATAATCCCATAAGTAATGGATGACCCGTGGACTGACTACACTTAACCGGAGAAATAACGGTGTCGTTAGAAAGTCCATTTAATGGTGAGAAAAAACAGTATATAATATGTGTGGGTACAGTAAATGAGTAAGAGGAAAATTGCAGCTAAACACAAACACCGCAGAAATGTAAAAATAGCCTTGGTCCTTAAGGGAAAGAAATTGAAAAATGGCCTTGTCCTTAAGGGGTTAAAGGGACAGTCAAGTCCAAAAAAAACCTTCATGATTCAAATAGAGCATGTCATTTTAAACAACTTTTCAATTTACTTTTATCACCAATTTTGCTTTGTTCGCTTCATATTCTTAGTTGAAAGCTAAACATAAGAGGGTCATATGCTAATTTCTTAGACCTTGAAGGCCACCTCTAATCTGAATGCATTTTGACAGTTTTTCACCACTAGAGTGCGTTAGTTCATGTGTTTCATATAGATAACATTGAGGTCATGCACGTGAAGTTACCTAGAATTGAACTGCAAGTCTGTTAAAAGAACTGAAATAAGGGGGCAGTCTGCAGAGGCTTAGATACAAGGTAATTACAGAGGTAAATTGTGCATTATTATAACTGTTGGTTATGCAAAACTGGGGAATGGGTAATAAAGGGATTATCTATATTTTTAAACAACAACAATTCTGGTGTTGACTGTCCCTTTAATGGAGTGAATATACTCCTCCTTATGTTTAGATAAACCCTCCTGGGAGCAAGCTTGATAAGGCAAAACCCTATGCATAGTCCGAAAGAAGGTAGCACAGCAAACTCTGTTTAGAGTTAGCAATAGACTCCGCACATAAGGTAAATAGCTGAGCAGAGGGACACACTTGAGAATCATTACAAAGCAAAAACAAACAGGAAGGTCACCTGACAGACCAGAGGCCTAAACTGCACTGGTTTTCTCCATAGTAAACAGTAAGGCTATAGCTTAAGCATCAGAGATAGACTGAAGAAACTAAGTAGTAAACAAGGCACAATGATACTTAACAGCACCCAATGGGTTAATACAATGAATACCCTCAAATTAGAAGCAAAGCTCTGCCGATTACCTCAACAACTTGCACCAGTCCTGAGAGCTTTTCCCCACACGCTGAGAGATTACAGCTACAGGAAAAGATTATCAAATAAACTTAACCCTTAGTGTACCTGTGCTACCAGTGAGCGCTAAAGCCAAGAATCCCAAAAGGGAACATTTAACAGATAATGGAATTGTAAATCATCTAAGTTGAATTGAGAACACCGGAAAGTGTAATTATGACATCACAACACACCAGAGGTATTTATAGGAGCCCCAGAATGAACATTTGATCTTGAGAATGGAGGAGTCCCTCTGAAACGCGGTGCTCAATTTATGTTGAACTTTAGAAGCACCTGTAACCACAGGGTCAGCCCAGAAATTTATTGCAGATCACTCTTTGCAAAAGTACGCTTGCCAGAGGTAGCTGATGTCTCCCACTCAGGAGTAATAACGGCTGTGTAAGAATATTTCCAAGCGGTTGTGATTGACAAAAAAAGAGGGGTAGTTGAATCTGACACAGGTCACCTCTAATTACGGGCAGCCCATATACTGGATGCTATACCGGAGGAAGCAACTGTTTCCTATCTAAAAACACACTGCTGTTATGAGAATGTCTATAAGTGGCTGTTACTGCATTGGATACAGGATACTTCAAATTACAGTGTAAGTATGAATACACCTTTTTGAATTTATATTTCTGCCTTTAAAAAGTTATTTTTTTCTACTTCATTTCAGAATCGCTGCGTCTTTTCAAACGAAGCAAATATCCATTATAGGGATCATATTGACGCCACATTTTTATGAACTATCACTCCTATCTTAATTTGATGTCAGTGTGATTTTTTTTATTATCCTGTTACAATATGTATCTTGTATGCACGTTTTAAATATGTTCATTTTATATACGATTGATTTATGTGTTATATATCTATCAACTGGTTTTATATTAATACCTCATAATAAATTTGTAAGTGTGATACTACACTTTTTCTTGTTCAGCCTCAGTTTTACTTGTATTGTTTAGCAGGTTATCTAAGGTATATCTAGATTATCATAGGCACCTGCACCATTCAACGTTGTTTTAATTGTTAACAAGTAAAAACAGACCAGGTGAGGGAAAATAAATTGTGCATAGCTTAGAAATAACTTCTGAATGTGCTAAACCAACTGCACTAAATTTAAAGTAACAGTAACCGTTAAATAAACAACAAAAAAAACACATTTTTTTAGAAGTACCACAAACTATTAAAATAAGACGTATGGGGTACAAATATGTTACAACACTATGTGAATCATGTGTACATGTTGATACTAATAGCTGGTGGGCTATGAAGTTGCAAACTACTTACCTGTCAGAACCTTTATCCATTGTGCTTACCTCAGCTGCAGTAACTTGTTCCAGTGATTGAGCCAATACTAGGCAGTGAAATCACAATGCCAAGGATGTTAAATAACAGCATCTACAACCATAGGTGGACAAGTCCACATTTCACTTGGAGAGGGCTGATGATACCACAAGGAGTAGCTGACTGTAGATTATGGGATTGGTGGACAAGATCACATTTCATTGTGAAAATATACTGCCTGGCTGTTAAAGGACCAGTCAACACAGTAGATTTGCATAATCAACAAATGCAACACAACAAGACAATGCAATAGCACTTAGTCTGAACTTCAAATGAGTAGTAGAATTTTTTTCTGACAATTTCTAAAGTTGTCTTTTTCCACTCCCCCTGTACCATGTGACAGCCATCAGCCATTCACAAATGCATACACATGTATTCTTGCATATGCTCAGTAGGAGCTGGTGACTGAAAAAGTTTAAATATATAAAGACTGTGCACATTTAGTTAATGGAAGTAAATTGGAAAATTGTTTAAAATGGCATGCTCTATCTGAATAATGAAAGTTTAATTTTGATTGAGTGTCCCTTTAACTCCTGGTCTACCCCTCTGATGGAAAGGGTACTTCAAGTAGGAAATGGGTGTCAGACGAGCACTTCAACTTTCACCTTACTATATCAAGTAGACAAAAGAGGATTATGGGAAGTTGGAGGGATTTAAAGCTCTGGTGTGTTGCGTACCTTTTGCATCCTCCTAGTGGTCAGGAGGGGGATTCCCCCATGTGAGGAGTTGTGGACTCTCACCATCTGATGAAAGAAAAGGGCGCTGAGCCTAGAAAGAAATTAAGCTTTCTTGAATGCAGAATACTGCAGGAGAGAGCAAACACCCAGTAATATTAACTTTGTGCAAAGCACATACAAATCAAATAATGCTGTTTTCATACTTTACTTGCATTAGCTTCTATTTTCACAAGTAGTTTCTTTTCCTGTCAGTGAAATAAATGCATTAACTATTTTGAACAAAACTCAGCTTTTGACAAGATAAAACAGTGGGACCGGCAGGTGTTACACACTTGGCGTATGAGACAAGACCTGTGAGAAAACCTCAGACACATCCATGAAATCTCACTATCCAGCACATTTACCAAGGCTGTGAGTCATATTTTACAACAGGAAAATAAGTTTGATTTGCATTTTATACTTTAGTACGATTTTAATTTTTCATTTTAAAACTTGCTTGTACATTATACAATTTTTGCTTTGTACATTAGATATAATCTTCCCTGTGTAGAAGAATTTTAAGTTTTAATGTAAATTCATATTTTGAAGGGTATTAATAAGAATTTTAATGAGTGTTAATACAAGTTTGATTGCATATTTTGATTTTTATATTGTATTTTCAATGTACATTTTTTATTGACCACTAAATAATAAGTAGTCTCCTTCGCATACAGAACTGTAGGTTTCGCTCCATTGTGAGATATGATGATACCAATGTAAAAAACAGGATTTATGCTTACCTGATAAATCTCTTTCTTTCCGGATATGCTGAGTCCACAGCTTCATCAATTACTGTTGGGAATACCACTCCTGGCCAGCAGGAGACGGCAAAGAGCACCACAGCAAAGCTGTTAAGTATCACTTCCCTTCCCACAACCCCCAGTCATTCGACCCAAAGGAAAATGGAGAAGAAGAAAAAAAGGAGTAACACAAGGTGTAGACTCACCATATCCAAAAGAAAGATTTATCAGGTAAGTATAAATCCTGTTTTCTTTCCTAAGATATGGTGAGTCCACGGCTTCATCAATTACTGTTGGGAATCAATACCCAAGCTAGAGGACACAGATGAATAGGGAGGGACAAGACCGGCAGACCTAAACAGAAGGCACCACCACTTGAATAACCTTTCTCCCAAAAGATTAAAAAAAAAAAAAAAAGAAAAAAAAACATTTGAAAGAGTATGCAAGGAAGACCAAGTTGCAGCCTTGCAAAACCGGTCCACAGAAGCTTCATCTGTGAAAATCCAAGAAGAGACAGCCCTCATGAAATGAGCCATAACTCTCAGGAGACTGCAACCCAGCAGTCTGAAAAACAAACAAAAAACAGAAGATAAAATATTAAGTATGCACAACATCTAAATTGTGCACACACGTTCCTCAACATATAAGAATGAGGAAACGGAGAGGGAACAACAAATTCCCAAACAAAATTTCCACTTAGGATAAATTACCGCCTTATTCGAAATAAGATAAAGCGAATCACACTGCAAAGCCAAGAGTACCTAATCTCTCTCTGTTACAGCCTGATGAAACGGCTCTGTGCAGCCGAGAAACGCATTGCTGGTTTTTAAAACAATTTTAATAAATTGGTTTTATTTGTATCCTGCTGGAGCTGGTCTCCTTTCCTTCACAAACTGCCTATATCCATTTGAGTGATCGTTCATTGGGATATCGCTCAATTTTACCGCTATCACACACCCTCTCAAAATTATCCTGACGATTGGAGAGTGGTGAGGAAGGTGTGTAAGCAGATTGGATCCTGATTGGTCACACGAACCACGTGATCGGCTGGGAGCGGTTGCTGTGTGTGGTCTACCGGGCGACTGTGAGGTCCCGGATTGCGATTTCAGGCACGCCATAGTGCCGCTCCGCGAGTATTACTTTTGTCATTGTAGTACACCTGGTTGTACCGACGATATCACCCTATTTTGGCGCCTTCTTGTTCCCTGTTTTTAGGTACTTCTATGGCTCAAATTGAGCCTGCTGCAAAACCTTTAAACCAAGGTTAAAACTCCAAGAGGAGCAACGGACTTAGACACAGGTCTGATACTAACCAGGGTCTGACAAAAAGATTACATGTCTGGCACATACGCCAGACACTTGTGTAAAAAAGTATAACGCAGACAACAGAAAAAAAACCTAGGGAGTCCTGACCCTACTTCCAAGAGTAGTCCTGGGATTCACACCAATCAGGGAATTTACACCATACCTTATGGTAAAAATTACCAGTAATAGGCTTGCGAGCCTGAATCATGGTCTCAATGACCGATTAAGAAAACCACACTTAGACAGAACTAAGCATTCAATCTAAAAACAGAAAGCTTCAGAGAAAACGAAAATTTGATAAAAGAATGGACCATGAATTAGTAGGTCCTGCCTAAGGAACAACTACCAAGGTGGAAGAAATACATCTCCGCTAGGTCTGTATACCCGATACTGAGAGACTATGCAGGAACTATTAAAATACTGATGCTCACTCCCATTTGATACGAGAAATGACTAGTGGAAGGAGAGCAAACTGAGGAACAGGGATGTCAGAGTGAAATTTCCCGGAACCGCCAGGGTATTTAACAGAGCAGCCTGCTGATCTCTTGACCTTTAACATAACTTGGAAGCTTGGCGTACTGCCATCTCCAACTCCAGCATCCCCCATTTGAGTGTTAACCTGGAGAAGCGCCCACTCCCCGGGATGAAAAACTTGACTGCTCAAGAAATCCGCTCCCGGTATTCACTCCTGAAATGTGAATAAACAAATGTGAGCATCCGCCCAACGAACAATACACGTCAACCATGGCAAAGGAACTCCAGATTCCTCCCAGGTGGTTAATGTAAACCACTGAGATTAAAATTGTTCAACTAGAACCTGAAAAACCTGGTTAAAACAACTGAGGCCAAGCCATCAGAACATTGTAGATCGCTCTCAACTCCAAGATGGTCATGGGAAGAGCAGACTCCTCAAGTCCATAGTCACCCACCCAACTTACTAGCAACCCTGGTTACTATTACTCAGGAAGGTCTCCGGAAGCATGTGCCTCAAGACAGATGCTCCTGAGAAAACCAAAAGATTCTGGGGAATGCAGGCAATGATCCCGATACCTCTCGCAAGCTATGCGGGCTATCTGCCACTAATTCCCCTCTGTGATCCACAGGGAAGAATCTCATGTCGACAGATCTAGATCTATCCTCCAACACAGAGCCACAAAACCCCCGGTCCGCTATCTGAACATGCAAACCAGCAGACTCTCAGATGGAATCAAGCAAAGGGATGATTGTCCAATGAAACAACCATCAGACCAATAACATCCATACATTGAGCCACTGAAGGGCCAAACAGAAGAGTACCGAAAGAAACAAGAGGAAAGAATCCTCTATTTTCTGACAAAAATATTTTCAGAGATAGGGAAACTAAGATGGTTCCTAAGAAAACTACCCCTGTAGCTGGAACAAGGGAACTCATTTACAGATTCACTTTCCATCTGTGGGAATGAGAAAAGACAGCAAGATCTCTGTATGAGAGTTTGCTTGAAGAAAAGATGGCGCCTGAACCATTATGTTGTCCAGGAAGGGCATCACAGCAATTCCCGGAACCTGATCACTGCCAATATAGCCCCTCTGGGAACCGTGGCAAGGCCAAAAGGGAAGAGTCACAAGCTGAAAATGTTTGACAGAAAGGCAAAACTCAGGAACTTGAAAATACACGTCCTCCAGGTCTATGATCACCATGAACTGACCCTTTTGAACCAAAGGAAGAATGAAACCCCTGGTTTCCACCTTGAAAGGACAGTACCCTGAGAAAAAAAAAATTGTTGAGACACTTTAGATCTACCACATTCATAGGGAAGAAGTCCCAAACGCACTAAAAAATTGTCTCACTTATCTGGCCTGCAGATAAATTGAGAGGTGGAACCTGTCTCTGGGAGAAAAGGTATGAATACTATGTAGAAAACCTGAGGTACTATGTCCACAGCCTATCTGGGACATCTCGTATCCATGTTTGAAGACAGAGAGATTTAGCCCCCCACTTGGAAACCGATCCCGGATTGGGGGCAAACTCCTTTAGGTCTATTCATCTTGACCCTTTTCCACCCGTAATATCAGAAATATTCCGTCAAAGCAGGATCAAACAAGGTCTTACCCTTTTAAGGAAGCGCCAGAAGCTTGAACTCAGAGGAAAATCCACTGAATATAGCCACAACGCCCCGCGGGCTAGCTTAAGAACCTTAAATCTATTCTGGATCTCCTCCAAAGGAGTCCCTACCAAATTGGAATCAAATCAGGCGTCGCACCAATAGGATGCTGCACTTGACCCAGTGGCAATACAAACTTCCATGTAAGCCTCCCGCTTAGTCCATTGGTCCTGAAAAGAACAGCTTTCCTATCAAGGAATTGTAGTTCTCTTAGCTAGAGTAGAAATGCCCAACTAATATAGGCACTGTGCGTCATGTTATTTAATGGAGGAAACATCCTTTAAAAAAAGACAGGAAAAAAAAAAAATGAATCCCGACTTCTCCCATTCCTGTGAAAAATCTGTCACCACAGTCTGGAACAGAAAAAAAAAAAAAAAAACTTCCAGAGTTATCCTAGTATTTATAAAGTTTATGAGATTCTGCAGGGTTGACGACGACGTATCGGAGTCGCTCCAAATTAGCCAAAACCTCCTTTAACCATGCACGAAGGTGTTCAAGCTTAAATCTTAAGGAAACTACTTCATTATCAGATGAAGGAATTACATTGTCCGAATCGGATACTTTTCCCTCAGAGCTACTGACGCATCCTCCTCATCAGGCTTAGGAGGAATGTCAAACTGTGTAGTAGTAGGCGGAACAGAAACCTTTCAATCTGAGTCTTAAATTTCCTCTTGCATTTTCCATGAAGAAAGGAAAAGCAGATAAAGCTGCAGCTATCAAAGAATACCTGAGCTGCAAAATCTGCAGGCAAATACACTCCTCCAGGAGAATGAGAGGGACCGCAGGGCACTGCATGCAACGACATAAAGGCTTGGGACGATAAAGGAGAAAGCTGTGGCATTGCCTGACCAGCATCATCCCAAGAGACATGAGGCTCAAAAAATTAAAAAGGAATCCTTTATATTAAAAAGTTCTCATTTAATCAAGGCAGAGCAGAGATATTTCCATAGGAGTACAGCTCTAGCACCGTGGACAAATACAGACACAAGTACAAAAAATAAACACTTTTTTATTTTTTTTATTTAAACTTGCTATCACTTTAAATGAAATAATGTCTTAAAAAAATTGTTTAAAATAAATTCTTAGGCTCAAATTAATAATTGAATATATATATATTCTAAAGTATTATAACAAAATAAGGGACTTAAATGTTTATCAAAACAATTGTCCTCAAGAGCCATACAGATCACTGTTCCAGAACCCAGGCCAAGGGAATGTCTACCACTAACTGAAGTGGTATCTAACATTCTTTTAATTTTTATTACATGGCAGATCGCTGTTAAATAGAACCCTGTTGTCTACACAATGTTCTCTTAAACAGGAGAACACAAACCCGAACACCGCTCCATTCTCATTGCAGAGAACGAGGCAGAGTTATAGATCTACTGACACAGAACCCCCAAAATGGTGCCGCTCACTTTGGAGAAGGCAGGAACAACACTTGGAAAGGAAATGAAGCTTCATTCTGCCGATAGACTAGATCAGTAATGGATTCTCCTAGCAGCATGAAAAAAATAAACAAAGCTAGCAGCCTTTACTAAAACTACATTCTGAAATGTGTCCCAAGTAGTGGTGCCTCTAAGATAGAAAGAGCAAATTGTAGTGCCTGACCCTGCCATTAAACAGCCTTACTTAATGATGCAGAGTCCCACATTAAGTACAGAGGGTACTTTTAACCCCTTCAGTGCCGGCCTCCTCCCAGAAGACAAAAAGGCACTTACCTGTACATCAAGCTGTCGGGCAGGACGACAGACCACCCGGTATGAGAGGACGCCACTCCTCACAGAGACCTGTGTAAGACAGAAGGAACATAGTAAGCCTACTCTGACTTTCTAAATCAGGGCAGCAACATGTTAAGAAAACGCAGTGAGGCCCATCCCACAAGTTCCTAACTGCTTGAAAGCCACCACTGCCCTACTGAAGAGACGTGGAGTACGGCTAGACCCAGTCTTGAGGGAAAAGATCAGAGCAACCCTACTCTGGCTTTTAAATAATAAAATCTTGATTGAAAAGAAATAAATCCAATCTCCAGACACCAGAAATTCACCTCCTCCCTGCACCGAAGGCAAAGAGAACGATTGGGGGTTGTGGGAAGGGAAGTGATACTCAAGTGATACTCAACAGCTTTGCTGTGGTGCTCTTTGCCTCCTCCTGCTGGCCGTGGACTCACCATATCTTAGGAAAGAAATATGTTATAGAGTCCTGAGAAAAACCTAGTAGCACTGACAGATGTTTTTAAAGAATTTCTTCTCAGCAGAGACAGGTGGAGCAACTCTGCAAATTAAATAATAGTTCCATGCAACATATAACAAAATCTACAGTAAAATTACCTGAGCGGTCTCCATTTTCAATTTATCAATAGCTAAAGAGTTTCTCTGTAGGCCACTGGATGCAACAGATAAAAGCTGTTTCAAGGCTTTAATATCCTCTTGTACTTTAACCATTGCTTTAGAAGACATTCGGCTAATTTCTTCCTGAACCTGTTTCTGCTCTTTTACAAACTTCCTGCAGAATACACAAAATGTAAAAAAGTAAATTATGTGCATGAAATACAAAAAAAGCTTGTACCAAATAAAAAAATAAAACGAAGACAGCTTTTTCTAAATGTGTCTGTTCATCTGGTAAGCCACTCATGGGTAAAATGTAAACTCTCCTAAGGGCCTGATATTCATAAGATCATCAGGTTCGCGAGAAGTGCTAATTTCAGTATTGCTAATCTCAAAATCCGTCCACTAGGTGGGCTGACACTTGCTGTCCAGATGAGTGTCGATGTGCTTTCCACAGGATAGGATACAGTATTGTTGCCTTTTCAGCAATCCAACCACGTCGCCAGTGACTGCAGAACTTGGCAGTATGTTTACACATCATATACTTTGAATTTAGTAATTATGAAGTTGATTTCGGTTTCTTCAAATAATACATATGCAAACCGTTTCACTGTAACTGCAGTAGATTTCTTGCAATTGCTAATACCACCACTGAAAGGGTAGCGAGACCAGTAAGGTGTGAAAAAGATCACCTAAGCTTGTGGATATGTTTATATATTCACAATGTATGTGGTTACTATTGTTAAAGGGACATTAAACACTTTGAGATGGTAATATAAAATGATAAATTGTATATAATAAAACAACTCTGCAATATACTTTCATTATTTATTTTGTCCTCTTTGCCTGTAATTCCATTCTGAAATTGTGAGCTTTTCAGTTCCTGTTAGAAATGGAAGTGCAGAACAGTGTTAAATCCAACACAACCATTGGCTGCACACTCTAGTGACCTATTTATACTGACCCTAATTGGCCACAGCAGAGAAGGTAACACAAGTTACAACATGGCAGCTCCAAGTGTTTTATAGACACTAAAACTTTACACTTATTTTGTCCCTTTTTAAACAACTAATGAAACTTTAAAAAAAATACATCTAAATGTTAGTCATGGATTAATCTTTTCTTTGAATGCATCATTCTATTTAGCATGTATTTAGTGTTTAATGTCTCTTTAAGAACAAATTATTTTTTTTTTTTAAATAAAACAAACCTTAAGAAATCTACATGAACTGGGTGTTGTGGTTATGTTGCACATGTGTATGTACTGTGTTATATATATATATATATATATATATATATATATATATATAATACTTTAAAATAGAGCATGTTTAAGTAAGTTCATTGTATAAATAAAATAGGCATGGTAAATTGCAAAACGAATGCCAAATATGGTCGGAGGCAGCTGCTATTTTCTGAGCCAGATCTATCAGTGTGAAAGTGTAACACACAAATATCTGGATTTACAAGAATGCCAAAACCAATTATCCCATGCCTATGAATAAATAAAACGTTAACTTTTATTTTTAAGACCAAGATTTGGTTATGGGATATTAATATTCCATAGACGACAGTAGCTACAGCTTTTTTAGTTTACAAATAGTACCTTGTTTAAACTCTGCACTATGTATATATTGAAACAAAAAATTATATATATATATATATAATAAAAGCCAGTACAGGTTTACACTGTACTAAAGGGTTACTTCTAATTTTGCAATCCCACTGTAATGCACGTCTTCTTTATTAACATTTCTTACAGTGCGGCTGCAATTTTAGTAACCCCTTCAGTACAGTGTGAATTAATTTCTAATATTGCAATCACACTCCAAATGTGTTCTAAAAATACTGTCTTCTATGGGATATTAAAGGGACACTGAACCCAAATTTTTTCTTTTGTAATTCAGAAAAAGCATGCAATTTTAAGCAACTTTCTAATTTACTCCTATTATCATTTTTCTTCGTTCTCTTGCTATCATTATTTGAAAAAGAAGGCATCTAAGCTTTTTTTTTTGTTTTAGTACTCTGGACAGCACTTTTTTATTGGTGGATGAATTTATCCACCAATCAGCAAGGACAACCCAGGTTGTTCACTAAAAATGGGCCAGCATCTAAACTTACATTCTTGCATTTCAAATAAAGATACAAAGAGAATGAAGAAAATGTGATAATAGGAGTAAATTAGAAAGTTGCTTAAAATTTCATGCTCAATCTGAATCACGAAAGAAATTTTTTGGTTACAGTGTCCCTTTAATATCCCATACAATAAATTTTGTTCCTAAAAAAAAAAAAAAAAAACCACCACACACAAAAAAATAACATGTATTTAAATAAACTTATAGGTTTATTATTCATGTACTAGTTTCATTATTGTATTGTAACAAAAAAGTGAGTTTCGGTTCACAAATCTAAATTGTATTGCCATTCAATATTGTGTAAAGGGGTCATTTACGTTACACCTTCCCTGCAGATTAGGACAAAGTAGTAATTATGATTGATATAAGAACCACCTCCTTTGGTAAAAAAGAAAAAAAAAAAGAAAAATTAATTTTTAAAACAGCCTTATCCTGGAGAAGAGAAAAAATAAATAGCTAAGGAGGCCTGAAAAAAAAAAAAAAAAAATTATGCTTTCCTGATGAGAGTCCATAGGAAATCCATAATGTGGGATATAATTCCTGCCACTAGGCGGCCGCCAAAAACCCACAAGAGATTTAATCCCGCCCACTTCCCCATCTCTCCTCAGTTTAACGTTTAGCTGAGCAGAGAAAAGGAAACAAATAGGTAGGAAAGACAAAAGCAGAGGTGCAAATTAAAACTCAAGAGTATAAGGGTTGGGGTCTATGGACTCAACCCGAAAGAAAATAATTTATCAGGTAAGCATAAATTGTATTCTTTCGTATGATGAGTCCATAGGAAACCCATAACATGTGGGATTTAATACCCAAGCTGAGAGTCCATGTTAAGTAAAGGAATGGACAACTAAGGCAGTTGCTAATTTTCCTGACGCTGTGGCCTGAAGGACTTTCCTGCCAAATACTGCTTCCGAAGAAGCAAAAACATCAAAACGGTAACCTTGAGAAAGTATGCAGAGAAAACCAAGTTACAGTTCCGCAAATCAGCTCCAAGGAAGCATCATTTTGAAAATCTAAGAAGTAGCGACTTATCTGGAAGAATGAGCTGTGATAAGCTTAGAGGAAGACTTTCCTGCCACCAAAAAAGCTTTGAATTATCTGTTTGAGCGAAGAAGCTAAGGCTACCACGGTAACTTATGACCTCTCTGAGAACCAGAATAATGACAAATAAACTAGAATGTTCTCTGACAGCTTAGAGCTTGAAGATAAAACTTTATCAAGACCATCCTGAAGAAAGTGAAGTATTATAGACATCCAGGAAAATCTTTTGGAAAGACACCATTTGAAGTATACTTTCCAAATCTTGAGATAAATCCACTGGTCACAGGTTTCCTAGTCTGAAACAGAGTTAATAATAGAATCGGAAAACCTATGTTTCAGAATTAGGCGTTTAATCTCCACACCGTCAATTTAGAGATTTGAGATCTGGGTGTACAGAATAACATTTGAGATAATCCACTTCCCAGCTCTTCATACCTGAAAAGAGAAACGCTGATAGGGAGCATTGGTACTTTTCCACCCAAAGAAGAATCTGGGTCATATCATGCATTGCGAGAAGACTGCATGTCTCCCCTAGATGATTTATGTATGTCACAGACGTGACAGACTGAAATAAGGATGCAATTTTCCTTCTGAGAAGGGAGAAAGGCTAAAGACCATTCAGAGATCCTAGAATTTTATTGGAAACCTTGCTTCCAAGTAAGACTAGACTCCTTGTGTTTTTCGAGACACCCAGACAGATACCTAACTCAACCAGCTGTCAGTGGACACAATTTTCTATGTAGGCCGAAGGACACACAAAGGGACAAGAACAATGTACCATCCACCGTGAAATAGATTGCCTACATGCATAAGGCTACAGATGGAGAAGAAAAGCATAGAAGAGATTACATACCTCCTGAAGATTTTTTTTTGCGAAATTCAGAAAAGAAAAAAAAGTGCCTTGACACTGAGCAAAAAAAGACTTCCAGAACAGATAATTTTAACTGAGATAAGAAGCCCAGAAAGCATTATCTTCCAACTAAGATCCTGAAAGAAATATGAGAGCTTTTTAGAAATAAAAAGGTGTTGCTTGGGCCAGAGGAGCCCAAATCAGTGGCAATGGATATACCCTGATTCCTGAATCTCACCAACAACACCCCCAACACCTTTGTGAATATTTAATAAGCAGTGGCCAACTCCACATGTCGGAGCAGAATAAGCCAGTAAAAAAAAAAAAAAAAAAATTTTAAGGTTATAATTTTTTCTTTTTTTTGGGGTAAAATAATGATAGTCCATAGGGTTCCATAACATGTGGGATAAATACCCAAGCAAATAGTCCATATTACGGAATGGGTGGGACAATTTTCTGGCAGATCTTACTTATCAGACACTATGGCCTGAATTACTTTCCTACCAAAAGCTGTTTGCGAAGAAGCAAAACCATCAAAGAGGTAAAATTTTGAAAAGGTATGTAGAGAAGACCATGTTGTAACTGTGCAAATCTGCTCCAAAAGATGCATAGGGAGCGACTTTCCTGCCACCAAGTAAGCCTTGTGAATTACCTGTTTGAGCCAAGAAGCCAAAAAACAGAATTTATGCTAACCTGATAAATTACTTTCTCTTGCGGTGTATCCAGTCCATGGATTAATCCTTTACTTGTGGGATATTCTCCTTCCCTACAGGAAGTGGCAAAGAGAGCACACAGCAGAGCTGTCCATATAGCTCCCCCTCTAGCTCCACCCCCCAGTCATTCGACCAAAGGTTAGGAAGAAAAAGGAGAAACCATAGGGTGCAGTGGTGACTGTAGTTTAAACAAAAAATGTTTTACCTGACTTAAATGCCAGGGCGGGCCATGGACTGGATACACCGCAAGAGAAAGTAATTTATCAGGTAAGCATAAATTCTGTCTTCTCTTGCAAGGTGTATCCAGTCCACGGATTCATCCTTTACTTGTGGGATACCAATACCAAAGCTTTAGGACACGGATGAAGGGAGGGAACAAGACAGGTACCTTAAACAGAAGGCACCCCTGCTGCAAAACCTCTCTCCCAAAAATAGCCTCCGAAGAAGCAAAAGTATCGAATTTGTAAAATTTGGAAAAAGTATGCAGTGAAGACCAAGTCGCTGCCTTACAAATCTGTTCAACAGAAGCCTCATTTTTGAAAGCCCACGTGGAAGCCACTGCTCTAGTAGAATGAGCAGTAATTGTTTCAGGAGGCTGCTGGCCAGCAGTCTCATAGGCCAAACGGATGATGCTTTTCAGCCAAAAGGAAGAGAGGTAGCAGTCGCTTTCTGACCTCTCCTCTTACCAGAATAGATAACAAACAAGGAGGATGTTTGTCTGAAATCCTTAGTTGCTTGTAAATAGAACTTTAAAGCACGAACTACATCAAGATTGTGTAAAAGACGTTCCTTCTTCAAAGAAGGATTAGGACACAGAGAAGGAACAACTATTCCCTGGTTAATATTCTTGTTAGAAACAATTCTAACACCACATTCACTTTACCCTCCCGAGAGAGACCCTAGTGCTTAGAGCCGGCAAAGAGAATGACTGGGGGTGGAGCTAGAGGGGGAGCTATATGAACAGCTCTGCTGTGTGCTCTCTTTGCCACTTCCTGTAGGGAAGGAGAATATCCCACAAGTAAAGGATGAATCCATGGACTGGATACACCTTGCAAGAGAAACTACAGTAGTAGCAATCTGCCTTTTACGAGTACTAGAGTAATGAACAAATTAACTGAAAGATTGTCTGAATTCCTTAGTAACTTGAAGATAAAACCTCAATAATCTGATAACCTCAAAATTATCTAAAATTAGTTCCTTAGTCGGATCTGGACACAAAGGAGGAACAATCATCTCCAGATTAATAATTTCTGAAGAAACTTGGAAGAAGAGCATATTTAGTACAAAGTAGAGAACATTCCTTGAAAGAACACCAATGAAAGTATGCCTTCCAAATGTTGTGATAAATCTTTTGGGTAACAGGTTTTCTGGCTTGAATCAAAGGGTCAATTACTGATTCAGAGAAATCTATGTTTTAAAAAAAGGCATTCAACCTCCATACCATTATACTTGGAGATCCTGATGGAAGTGAGGTCCTTGAGACAATAGATCTTGTCTTAAAGGAAGAAGCCATGGAGGAGAAGATGACATCTGTACTAGATCAGCATATCATGTACTGCGAGGCCAGGACGGAGTAATCAAGATTACTGAAGTTGAATCCTGTTTGATGCAAGCAATTTTTCTTGGAAGAACAAAACAGAAAAAAGATACGCTAGATGAAAGTTCCATGGACACCGCAAGGTGTCTATCATAAGAGACTTTCGATCCATGGACCTTGCACAATAACGTGGAAGTTTGTGATTTAAATGGAAGGCCATTAGATCTATGTCCAGAGGATCCCATTTCATTACTAATTGATCTAAGATGTGCTGATGGAGAGAACATAACCTGCATCTGACTGCTGAGGTAATCCGCTTCTCAAATGTTCAGAAATGGGATGTGAATTGCTGTTAGGAAGAAATGATTCCTCTCCGCCCACAATAGAATCTGGGACAATTCCTGCATAGGCAGTGGACTGTGGCTACCCCCTTGTGATTTATGTAGGTCCCCACCATGATATTGTCTGACTGGAAACAGAAACCTTTACTCCTTTAAGAGGGGCAAGGACTGAAGAGCCCAAAGAATGGCTCGGAGTTCCAGAATGTTGATTGGTAACCTCGCCTCAAAAGGCTACCGAACTCCTTACGTTCAAGAATTCCAGAACACACCCTAGCCTGAAAGGCTGGACAAAGTTTCTTAGAGGAAGTAGGTTTGTGGCGGATTTGCATGCAGAAATGGAGGTACACTATTATTACAGAGTTAATTGACCTGCCACACTGGAACAGATCTGCAAAACAACTCAGTGTGCATTTTTATGTTTCATAGCAACAGTGTGTTTAGCACCAATGTGCTTAACTAGGTGCACGCTGCAGGGTCCTGTATTCACCCAAACAAAGTCAATATATAAAAAGACAGCAGCATGAATTCTTGCAACATGATTAAGGTTGCGTAGACTGAAACGTCGTCATACCTTGTTGGTTATGTCCTAATAAACAAATAACTATGCTGTGAAGAATTGGTGATGCTGTCTTTTATATATTTACATTTTTTATGTTTATCAGTAGAGGACTCCTCTAAAGGGTTTAACATGGTTTCAGCAGGGACAGATTTGCTGTGCTCCATAACATACAATAGGTATCAGTATAGCAGAGCATTTAGAAATACAAATACAGTCTTCTCAGAAATAGAAATAATGCAGTTAGGGTAGACATAAGGAAACATAACAGACTTAGAAATGAGATGACCTTCATCATAAGACAGTAAAGCATATAGAATATGCTGTATATGCTTTAGTAATAAAAGGTAGAAATTAAACAAACCCCACAATATTACAGCTTGACTACACAGATACATTGTACATTATCTCTTGTATATAATAAGCCTCTACATGGGGCAATAGATAAATCTATCAGCTTACTATATGAAATTTCCATAAGCAGGAAAGGGGCTGTGAAAAAAAAAAAAAAAAAAACTCTCCAAGGAACACTGCCCAACCAGGTCGCTGCAGAAATATGCTGCTTAGCGATCTTAAAAAAAAAGGAGAGAATCTGTCATGGGGAAGAAGCAGTTGCACAGTTTCTATATGCCTTAAAGACCTAACAAGAAGAGCGATCCTAGCTATCCAAGTAAAAAGAAAAAAAAAAATCAAGAGCATGCTCTACCGGTCACTGTATTAGAGAGATTAAAGAGAGCTCATGAAAGAAAATAAAATCAGCAGAAAAATAACAGTTGTAAGTAGAAATTAACATCACTATAGTAAGTGGAAATGCATAAGGAGAAAAGTGATCCAGTTCACTGGGATCTCTCCCAAATTGTAGGAGGAATGTCACAAACCATACAAAATAAATATAGCTGAAGAGACTCTTTAATGACTTATTATAAACCATTCTATGGTTCACCAAAGTCAGCTGCTGTTTGTGGTTTATATAGGATAATTTTCCTGCACTTACCCTTATATGCGCTAGAGCCCCCTGGGGTGGCACACCTTTGAAAAACACTGGTTTAATAACTGGCCTTATCCTGACAAAATGTCAAAAAGTTTAGCAATTTTTTTTATGAAATAAAGTGCTGAAATCTGACATTTTAGATAGCAGATAAACTATTATTTTTAAGCCCTCTTTAAAAAATGGTGAATTACAGGAAATCTGAGGGAATGCAAGCTGAAACATTGTTTTTCCAACCTGCAAAGAAAAAGGCTTTTGTTGGGCCTGAATCAAGGAGACAACTACAGGATCAGAAAGACCTCTTAGGTTTTAAAATAAGGTGTGCAATCTCCAAGCCTTCAAGTTGAGAGACATGAACACCTCAGATCTGTTTTCTGTAGGTGAAGTACTTTCTGATGATCAGAAGTCAGTTGCTGATCAGAAGAAGTAGGCTGTGTCTTAAAGGAAGAGACCACTGATGACAATTGGACATCTGAACCAGATCCGCAAACCAAGTTCTGCATGGCCAAGTTAGAGCAATCAGAATTACTAATGAGTTTGTTTGAGGAATAAATAAGCAAGATGAAACAACCAGGGAGTTGCTATAGCATCTGCAAACTCCTATTGTGAATCCCTGGACCTTGCAATCTGATTGAAAAACTTCCAAGGGTAAAGACCATTCCCTAGGATGGACAATTTATGCTATTCATATCCCATATGTGAAATGGGAAGATTATCTCAGAGATTAAGGTCTGCCCTGGGGGAAAAAAATGAGAAAAATCACCTTACATTGCTAGGGAAATAAAAGTTCTCCCTTATTATTTTATTATTATTATTCTTTATTTATAAAGCACCAACAGATTCCGCAGCGCTGTCCATGGGTAACAAAGCTAAAAGGACAGTACAATATGAGACACCAGACAAAATTTAACAAATAATACAGGGGGAATTGTGAGCCCTGTTGCCGTGGGAACTTACAATCTAAATGGGTAGGAGGGTGAGAAACAGGAGGTGGGGACTGCAAGGGTGGGAATGATGTTAGTGTGGAGTTAGATGAGGGCAACTATTAGGCAAGTAGAATTCATTAGTTATTTATTTGGTGATAGGCTTCCCTGAACAAGGTCTTTAGGGAGCGTTTAAAGGAGACGTTGGGGGGAAAAGTCTGACAGCTTGAGGAAGTGCGTTCCAGAGGGTTGGCGCCGCACAAAAAAAGTCCTGTAGTCTAGCATGGGAGGAGTTGATGGTAGAAGAGGCAAGGAGTAGATCGTTGTTGGATCTAAGGGGGCGGCTGGAGTATATTTGTTCATGAGTGAGGACAGGTAGGAGGGTGCTGCATTGGTAAGGGCTTTGTAGGTCAGAGTGAGAATTTTGAATTTAATTCTGCTGTGAATGGGGGAACCAGTGAAGGGACTCACAGAGGGGTGCAGCGGATACAGAGCTTCGGGAGAGGTGGATTAGCCTAGCAGAGGCATTTAGGATGGATTAAAGGGGGGAGAGGTGGGAGAGAGGAAGGCCAGTTAGTAGGTTCTTACAGTAGTCAAGCCAGGAAATTACTAGGGAATGGATTAGCTGTTTAGTAGTGTCAGCACTCAGAAAAGAACAAATGTTGTAGATATTGCGTAGGTGGTTGCGACAGGATGAAGAGAGCGATTGGATGTGGGGTATGAAGGACAGATTGGAGTCAAGTGTAACTCCTAGGCAGCGGACTTGGGGTGATGGGGAGATAGTGGTGTCACCAACAGTTATAGTAAAGTTAGAAACTGGAGTAGAATTAGATGGGGGGGGGGGATTAGAAGAAGCTCAGTCTTGGACATGTTGATTTTTAGGTGGTGAGAGGCCATCCAGGAAGAAAGCCCAGATAAGCAGTCGCTGATGTGGGAAAGGATAGAAGGAGAGAGTGCAGGGGTGGATAGGTAGATCTGAGTATCTGCAGCATAGAGGTGAAAGTTGAAGCCATAGCTACTGATAAGTTTACACAGTGAGGAAGTATAAATAGAGAAGAGTAGAGAGCCTAGAACAGTGCCTTGAGGTACTCCAACAGACAGAGGCAATGGAGAGGAGTCGCCAGCAAATGAGACAGAAAAGGACCTATTAGAGAGATAAGAGTGGATCCAGGAGAGGGCAATGTCACAGAGGCCAAGGGAGCTGAGAGTCCGTAGGAGGAGGGGATGGTCAACAATATCAAAGGCAGCAGACAGGTTAAGTAAGATAAGTATAGAATAGTGGCCATTGTTTTTAGCAGAAAGAAGATCATTAGTAACCTTGGTGAGGGCAGTATCAGTTGAGTGTTGGGGACGGAAGCCAGATTGCAGGGGGTCAAGCAATGAGTTGGAGGATAGGAAGTGGGTTAGGCGATTGAAAACTAGTTTTTCCAGGACTTTTGAAGCTAGCGGAAGCAGTGATATGGGGCGGTAGTTTGCAGGAGAATTGGGGTCGAGGGAGGGTTTTTTGAGGATGGGGGTGACCTTTGCATGTTTGAAGGATGATGGAAATGAACCAGTAGTAAGGGATCGGTTGAATATGTGAGTAAGAGCTGGGGTGAGGGTAGAAGATAGAGAAGTTATTAGATATGAAGGGATAGGGTCAAGTGGGCAGGTAGTGAGATGTGAGGAAGATATTAGGGAACTCACTTCATTCTCAGTGGTTGGGGGGAAGGTACTGAGAGAGGTGGAGGGGATGACCGGGGGCGGAGATGGAAGGTTGCAGTCTTGTGGTGGATGTTACTTCGGATGGTGTTTTGTTGAAAAAATAGTCTGCCAAGTCTTGAGCACTAAAGGCAGATGAAGGGGGTGGTGCAGGTGGATAGAGAAGAGTTCTGAAAATGGAGAAGACACATTTAGGGTTTGAGGAGTGATAAGATACGAGAGAAGAGAAGTAGTTTTGCTTGGCTAAGTGAAGGGCAGAGGAGTAAGAAAAAAGAATTAACTTAGTGTAGGAAATCGGGTTCAGAGCTGGATTTCCTCCAGGCACGTTCAGCAGCACAGGAGCATTTTTGTAGATAGCGTGTTTGCGTATTTGTGGAGGAGCAAGGGTGTCGAGTGCAGAGGAGAGAGTATTGTTAAAGTGGTTTGTCGCAAGGTCAGGGCAGGATACAGTGGAAGTGTGGGGAAGATGTTTTTGAATAAGGTTAGAAAGTTGGAGAGGATCCACAGTGTGCAGATTTCTACAGGTGCGGAGGCAGCGGGGAGAAATAGGTTTAGCATGTACATTGAGATTATAGGTGAGCAGATGGTGGTCTGAGATGAGAAATGGGTGACAGGTGACTTCAGAAGGGGAGCAGAGGTAGGAGAATACCAGATCAAGAGAGTGTCCGTCGCAGTGAGTAGGGAATAGGATGGATTGTGAGAGACTAAAGGAGTTTGTGAGTGAGAGAAGTTTATAGGCAGCAGGGGCAGGAGGGTTAATCAATTGGGATGTTAAAGTACCCTAGTATTAGAGCAGGTGTATTTGTAGAGAGAAAGTGAGAAAGCCAGGCAGCAAAGTTGTCGAGGAATTGGGAGGTTGGTCCAGGGGGCGATAGATAACTGCCACCTTGAGGGAGAGGGGGGAGAAAAGGCGGATGCAGGAGGAGGAGAGAGATGGATGAGGATGCAGGCGCTGATAGGAGCAGGAGGGGGATAGTAAGATTCCAACACCGCCACCATGTCTCTCACCTGGCCTAGGTGTGTGGCTAAAGTGGAGACCGCCATGCGTTAGAGCAGCAATGGAAGCAGTGTCAGAGGAAGATAGCCAGGTTTCAGTAATTGCTAGAAGATTGAAAGCGTTAGAAACAAACAGGTCGTGAACAGTTGTAAGTTTGTTACAGACACAGCATGCATTCCAGAGGGCACAAGAAAAGAGAGGGGATAAGCGCAGTGGGTTAATGGAGATGAGATTGCGGGACCTTGAGTTTGTATTGTGGGAGACTGAGCGAGAGTGTAAAAGTGTGGTGATTGCTGCAGGGCCAGGGTTAGAAGAGATGTCACCAGCAGCAAGTAGTAGTAGGGGTGTGAGTGACAGGTGAGAGTGAGACTTGTAGGAGCGTGTTTTATTAGAGAAAGGAGAGTTAGTTGGGGAAGTATTTCTAAGGAGGCAGAGTAGTTCATGAGAGGACAGCATAGGGGATACGAGTAGGGATGGAGAGATAATGATAGTGTGGGGATTATTGTTGTTATAAGGGCATGCAGTGAGTTTTAGGAAGATGGCAGACAGAAAGAGCAAAAAGAACATACAGAGCATTTTGCAGGTGTATAGTTAGTAAGGATTACCTGTTAGCGGGGTCTGCGGTTCCCCCTCCAGTTTCTAAACACCAGTTCTTAACTTGGCCACTTATAATCCAGAGCCACTTTGAAGCTCAGAGCCAAGGTTTCACAGAGCCAGTGCTCAGCTGTATATAGTAGTGAAATTAGAGTTGGAATGATTTGATTCAAGGCAGCTGTGTTACAAGTAGACTAGTTAGGTAGACTGGAGTTACACACATGTAAATTTGATTGGGGGGTGAGCAAATGGCTGGGGGATGCACACAGAAATTTTACAAGGGAGCTGGTAACAAATATACAGAAAAGTCTTAAATTCAAAACTCCCTTGATTAATAAAGGCTACTGCTGTGAGATTGAAAATGCAGATGTCTTTTCTTTCAGAAGATAGCAACTTTAAAGAGCTCTGAAGATAGCATGGAGTTTCAGGACATTTATTGGTAATCTCACTTACTGAAGAAACCAAACTCCCTGTGCTCTACTGGACCCCCATACTGCACCCAAAGCTGAAAAGACTTGCATCTGTCTTGATTATTGTCCAAATTGGGCAGACAAAGGATGCCCCCAGAGAAATGGACTGGAGATCAATCCACCAGGATAGATTGCTTTGTTGTAAAATCCTTTGAAAAAGCTGAGTGTCCTTGCACCACTAGCTTCACATGCAAAGGAGAACAGGTCTCAAGAGAAGCAGAGCAAATGGAATAGCATATGATGCTGCTATCAGACATAGCACTTCCATACAAAGGGCTACTGTAAAGTTGGAAATTTATTGAGGTTTTGCAGATGTTGACTAACTTTCATCTCCTTTGATCTATGAAAGAAAGTTGCATCAAAATGGAGTCTATAATGATTCCTAGGAAAGAGGCTAGAAAGAAATCAGTGAAATATTGATTCTCCAACCATGTTTGCAAAGAAACAACAAAACTGTTGGTAAGAGATCCTGCTAAACGTAAATATGGAGCATATGCCAAGATATCTTCTAGGTATGGAGACCCCAAAATATCTAGAGCTTTTATAGATAAGAGATTTCCCAGAACCTTTGGAATAGTAGTGCGCTTTGATAAAGAAGTGGAGATTGCACCATCTACCTTAGGAATAGTTTCCCAAAGCTCTATACAAGAAGCCGAAAAGGGAAAACATTGACTTTAACGTTTAGACTACTCTTGGTAATAAACTCAGTAATCACATCTGGAACAAGAAAAACCTCTGGAGCTTTAACAAAAGGATTGAAATCAAATCTAATTGACGGATTTTTCCTCAGAAGGTTTAGGGTCTTGTACCACTAACCTACATAAAATCTCTTTTAGTAGAATGTGAAGATGTTCAAGCTTGAACATAAGAGGGTTCTGTATTCTGATCAGCAACTGACTTCTGATCTTCAGAAAGTAATTCACCTACAGAAAACAGATCTGAGGTGTTAAGAGTGTGAATCTGAAAGAAAATGTTTATCAGATCTGATCTTTAGAGATTCAGAATTGCTAGATAAGACAACAGCAAGTTGCTTGTCAGACTCTTTTGCGCTTACTTGGAGGAGGCATGGCCGCCAACATCTCTGAAACAGTGAAGTGCGCAAAATATTAAAATCATGAAGCAAATTCTAAGTAACTCCTGTGTACAATATAAACAAAAGGGGAGGACAAAACATTTGGAGGCAAGAACAACAATTATCTGGTTAACATGTATCAGGCTATCCATACAAGAATTGCAAGGTGTAGCTAAAAGCAATAGGCATAAGCTTCCAAAATATACATTTAAGATTAATAAGTGGCTTTAACTACTAAAATAATAAACCTAAAAATATTGGGGAGTTCCAAAATGTTCCAACATGGAAAAATCTACAGACAGAAAAACAAACCACAATACAATATTGTTTAACCCAATGTATTTGGAGACAACAACAGAATGTAGAATCAGGGATTTAAACAGAAAATCTGATAATCTAAACAGAGGAATGTGAAAAGAAAAGACTCTCAGAGAAAACAGATTAAAATGAACCCAATTCCACACAAAAAAAGTAATAACGGAGGAACAAGTAGCAATGATCGATGCTACATAATATAACCATTGAGAGAGAAAAAAGGCAGAAAGAAGAATGTTAACTAGCGCACTGCCAAATAAAGCCCAATGCTATAACTCCATCTTGAAGACACAAAACATTCATGTGAGTTGGTAGTGCAGAAAGGAAATTTGTAATTTGACAGGAGCCAGCTAGCACTAAAGGAACGTGGTCGGGAAATTTGTAATGTGAAAAGAGCTGATGCGCACTAAAGGAGCACACTTGCAATAATAAACTGTCCTTATATAATTCAATTATTTTTTACAGTTTGCAAAAAAATTACACGAAGAAGCCAGCACACTTTGCCGTAGCACCAACGTAAAAAATATTTACTTTAAATAAAAAAAGTATTATATCTTAAAAACATTAAATAATTTCCCTAAAAAATAAATAAATTATGCTTATCTGATAAATTCTTTTCTTTCCTTGGGATGGAGAATCCACAAATCCATTCTATTTACTAGTGGGAATTCAACTCCTGGCCAGCAGGAGGCGGCAAAAAACACCCAAGCAGAGCTGTTAAGTGTCACTCCCATTACCCATAATCCCCAGTCATTCGGCCGAAGGAAAATGGAAAAGATGATGACACAAGGGTTTATAGGTGCCTGAGGTTTATACAAAAAAAGCCATCTTAAATCAAATAAAAGGTAGGGTCGCTGACTTCATACCAAGGAAAGAAAATGTATGCTTACCTGATAAATTCTTTTGTTTTCTTTCCAATTGGCATGGAGAGTCCATGAATCCATTTTAATTACTAGTGGGAACCAATACCCAAGCTAGAGGGCACAGAATGGAAGGGAGGGAGAGCAAGAGCGGACCTAAACAGAAGGCACCACCGCTTGAAGAACTTTTCTCCAAACTAAGCCTCAGCCGAGGCAAAAGTACTAATTTGTAGAATTTGGAAAAGGAATGCAATTTAGACCAAGTGGCTGCCTTGCAGATTTTTTCCACAGATGCTTCATTTTTGAAGGCGCAGGAAGAAGAGACAGCCCTAGTGGAATGAGCCGTAATTCTCTCAGGAGGCTGTTGTCCAGCTGTCTTATAAGCTAACCGGAAAACACTACTCAACCAGAGAGAAAGAAGTAGAAGTGGCCTTCTGACCCTTACATTTACCAGAGAAAACAATGAACAGGGCAGTTGGTTGCCGAAAATCTTTAGTCGCTTGAAGGTAAAAAATTTTAGAGCATGCACAACATCCAGGTTATGCAACAGGCGCTTCTTCTGAGAAGGATTAGGACAAAAAGGAGGAACAACAAATTTCCTGTTGATATTGCGATTTGATACTACCTTGGGAAGAAATCCCAACTTAGTACAAAGAAACACCTTATCTGCATGAAAAATAAGGTAAGGTGAATTACACTGCAGAGCTAAAAGTTCGGAAACTCTGCGAGCAGGAAAAATAGCAAGGAGAAACAAAACTTTTCAAAATAACACTTAATATCAACTGTATGCCTAGGCTCAAAAGGAGCCAGTTGCAAAACTAAGAACAAGGTTAAGACTCCATGGAGGAGCAACAGGTTTAAACACAGGCGTGATTTTGACCAAGGTCTGAACAAAAAACTAAACATCTGGCAGATCTGCCAGACATTTGTGTAAGAGAATAGACAGAGCAGCAATCTGACCCTTCAGCTGGCTAAAGTTAAACTCAGACTTCAGACACACTCAGTGCTATTATAATCATATACAAACCCTCAGAGAAACACAATATGAAGTGCATATTTACTTAAACCTGCTCGTGGCGTGGTGCGCTCTTAGAGGAATCAATAAAATGGCGGCGCCAGCCATTCTGAGGTAAAGGCGTGAAATGCAAATACCGACAGAATAACAAAATCACAATGCCGGCCATTTTATTCATTTCCCTGACTGTAGAGTATAAGCCTCCGAACATGGGGAAAACCAAAACGAACCGTTCAGTCCGTGAAAATGGTGCGCATTGCGATCGCCTAAAAACCAATTCTCTAAAACCAGTCAGCGGTAGAAACCTCTCATCTAGAAGGAGAAGCCGCCGCTGCATGAGATAATAATGGCGCGCATTATAATGCAGTCAGCGGTAGCCTCCTGAAAACTACTGAAGCCGGAGGTGCCGCTGCTGCAAAAGAGGAACATACCAGTTGTAGGAGCTAGAGTGAAGATGCTCCATTATTATAAGGATCCACACAATCATATATAAAAAATAAAATTAAAAAAAAAACTGCCATTCTTAACAAAGTTAACCAACTATGAGGGCAGTTGAGTATTCTAACTTATATCCAAGTGAAACAACCAAACATATAATAAGTGAACCAGAGCCTATTTATGCCGGTAGATCCAAGCTGCTCTTAACTGATTTCCCCAGCTGGGGATTTAACTAAGGTTCCCAGATCCAACTATGAGGGCAATGGAGGTGCCAACTGGTCACCTTTAAAAGTCCCCCCTTTCCCTGATCACAGGAAAATCATACCCGTCAAGGGAAGGGTCTAAATAATGCTATAAAACGGACTTATACTCCAGGGTCTTCTGCTGCCGACAGTAACCTGGAAAGAAAACAGAGTAAGCAACCCTGGTTTTCTATATAGCGGTAGCATAAAGGTTGGAAGTTGTCAAAAGACTACCTCGTCGTCTTCCAACTGCTAAAAGCCACCATTACTTCTTCAGACACCATCGTCGCACATCCTCCCGATGATAGAGGCAAAGAATGACTGAGGATTATGGGTAATGGGAGTGTCAATTAACAGCTCTGCTGGGGTGTTCTTTGCCTCCTCCTGCTGGCCAGGAGTTGTAATTAGAATGGATTTGTGGACTCTCCATGCCAATTGGAAAGAAAAAGGAGGTTCAGACAATCTCTAATGCCCTCAAAATGTATTCCTACAGTATTTCTAGACTAAAATGTATTGTCTAGAGGAAATGTAATCATGTCTGTATAGTAAATTGTCCCCTGGCTATCATGTACCAGTTAATAAACCTGCTGGCTATGTGAGTGCATGAAAATGTCCTCAATTACCTGAAGATGCACCCACTCTCCACTGTGGTTACTAGCTGCAGAACGACTGCGTCCAGTAAAGAGCCCATCCAGTGCTGTGAATGTCACAGCAGAGGCTCTATAAAAGGAGTATATCAACGACCCAACAGGAGGAGGATAAGACTTGTGACTAACTCCTTTACTGGAAGTGATTATGTCACTGCCATATACTGCAATTTTCCCTCTGTCTTTCAGTAGCAGCTCTCTGAGGGGAAGATAGGCCTCAGATCGGTCTGTGGTACCCTCTTTACGAAGAAAGGTGGGAGGGATTAAGTACGCTTGGAGTTTTGGGAATCTTTGAATCTCAGGAGTAATGATTTGTGGACTCTCACCAACTCATGAAAAAAAAAAAATCAAGTCTACTATTTAGAAAAGAGAAAGAAAATTTATGCTTACCTGATAAATGTATTTCTTTTTTGACACAATGAGTCCACAGATCATCTTAATTACTAAAGGAATATTCACCTCCTGGTCAGCAGGAGGCGGCAAAGAGCACCACAGCAGAGCTGTTAAATAGCTCCTCCCTTCCCTTCCACTCCAGTCATTCGACTGAAGTTAAGGAAAGAAAGGAAAAGCCACGGTGCATAGGTGTCTGAAGTTTAAATAACTAGCAACCTGTCTTACAAGAACAGGGCGGGTCGTGGACTCATCGTGCAAAAAAAAATTTTTTTATCGTGTAAGAATACATTTTCTTTTTTAAGACACGATGAGTCCACGGATCATCTTAATTACTAATGGGATCCAATACCCAAGCTAGAGTACACAGATGATAAGGGAGGGACAAGACAGGGCACCTAAACGGAAGGCACCACTGCTTGAAGAACCTTTCTCCCAAAAGCGGCCTCAGCCGAGACAAGTGTCAAATTTGTAGAATTTTGAAAAAGTGTCCAGAGAGGACCAAGTTGCAGCCTTGCAAATCTACTCCACAGAAGCTTCATTTTTGAATGCCCATGAGGAAGCAACAGCCCTCTTGGAATGAGCCGTAACCTTCTTGGGAGGCTGCTGTCCAGCAGTCTCATATGCAAAACGTATGATACTCTTCAGCCAAAAAGAAAGAGCAGTAGCTGTAGCTTTCTGTCCCTTACGTTTTCCTGAGAAAATCACAAACAAAGAAGAAGACTGAAGAAAGTCCTTAGTCGCCTGCAGGTAAAACTTTAAAGCACGGACCACATCCAAATTGTGCATTAGTCGTTCCTTCTGAGAAGAAGGATTAGGACACAAAGAAGGAACAACAATCTCCTGATTAAAGTTCCGATTAGAAACAAGCTTAGGAAGAAATCCTAGTTTTGTATGTAAAACCACCTTATCTGAATGGAAAATAAGGTAAGGAGACTCATACTGCAATGCCGAGAGCTCTGATACTCTACGAGCAGAAGAAATAGCAACAAGAAATAAAACTTTCCAAGACAACTTAATATCTAAGGAATGTATAGGCTCAAACAGAGCCCCCTTGAAGAAACCTTGAGAACTAAATTAAGACTACATGGAAGAGTAAATGGTTTGAAGACAGGCCTGATCCTGACCAAGGCCTGACAAAATGATTGTACATCTGGGATATTCGCCAGACGTTTGTGTAACAAAATAGATAAGGCCGAGATTAGACCCTTTAGGGAACTTGTCGATAAACCCTTCTACAAACCTTCTTGGAGAAAGGACAAAATTCTAGGAATCCTACTTCTACTCCATGAGTAGCCCTTGGATTCACACCAATAGAGATATTTACGCCAAATCTTATGGTAAATCTTTCTAGTTACAGGCTTACGAGCCTGAATCATGGTCTCTATGACCGAGTCAGAAAACCCCCACTTGGATAAAATTAAGCCTTCAATCTCCAGGCAATCAGCTTCAGAGAAACTAGATTTGGGTGAAGGAAGGGCCCTTGAATCAGAAGGTCCTTCCTTAACGGAAATCTCCAAGGCAGCAGAGATGACATCTCCACCAGATCTGCATACCAAATCCTGCGAGGCCAGGCCGGTGCTATGAGGATCACTGAGTCCCTCTCCTGCTTGACTCGAGCAATTACCCAAGGAAGAAGAGCAATCGGAGGAAATAGATATGCTAGACTGAAGTTCCAAGGAACCGCCAGAGCATCTATCAGTACCGCCTGGGGGTCCCTGGACCTCGACCCGTATCTTGGGAGCTTGGCATTCTGTCAGAGTGCCATGAGATCCAATTCCGGCCGACCCCACTTGAGAATCAGGTTGGAGAACACTTCCGGATGGAGCTCCCACTCCCCCAGATGAAAGGTCTGCCTGCTCAAGAAATCCACCTCCCAGTTGTCCACCCCTGGGATGTGGATCGCCTATAGGCAACAAGAGTGGGTCTCCGCCCACTGGATTATTTTGGTTACCTCTGTCATCGCTAAGAAACTCCTCGTTCCTCCCTGATGATTGATGTAAGCCACTGAAGTTATGTTGTCCGACTGGAACCTGATAAACTGGACCGTGGCTAACTGAGGCCAGGCCAGGAGAGCATTGTAGATCGCTCTCAGTTCCAGAATGTTTATAGGAAGAATAGACTGACTGAGTCAAAACTCCCTGAGCCTTTAGGGAGCCCAAGACTGCTCCCCACCCCAGAAGGCTGGCATCTGTTGTCACAATCACCCAAGATGGTTTGCGAAAGAAGGATCCCTGGGAAAGATGATCCATAGACAACCACCATTGAAGAGAGTCCCTTGTCTCCTGGTCCAGAGTTATTCGAGGAGACAAGTCTGCATAGTCTCCGTTCCATTGTCTGAGCATGCTTAACTGCAGAGGTCTGATGTGGAACCGAGCAAACGGGATGATGTCCATTGCCGCTACCATCAGCCCGATTACCTCCATACACTGAGCCACTGACCGTCTGGAAGTAGACTGAAGGAGTAGGCAAGTATCGATAATCTTTGATTTCCTAACATCTGTCAGAAAAATCTTCATAGACAGGGAGTCTATTATTGTTCCCAAGAAGGTGACCCTTGTGTCTGGAACTAGGGAACTCTTTTCCAAATTTATCTTCCACCCGTGTGTTCTCAGGAAAGATAACACTATGTCGGTGTGGGATCTTGCTTGCTGAAAAGATGGCGCCTGGACTAGAATTTCGTCCAGATAAGACGCCACTCCAATGCCCCAAGCCCAAAGGACCGCCAATAGAGACCCCAGAACCTTTGTGAAAATTCTGGGAGCAGTGGCCAGCCCGAAAGGAAGAGCCACAAACTGGAAGTGCTTGTCCTGGAAGGCAAACCTTAGGAACCTGTGATGATCCCTGTGAATTGGAACTTGTAGGTACGCGTCCTTTAAATCCACAGTTGTCATAAATTGACCCTCCTGGATTAAGGGAAGAATGGAACGAATAGTTTCCCACTTGGAGGACGGAACCCTTAGAAATTTGTTTAGACTCTTGAGGTCTAAAATTGGTCTGAAGGTTACCTCCTTTTTGGGAACCGCGAACAGATTGGAATAAAAACCCTGACCCTGTTCCAGTACTGGAACAGGAACAACCACTCCCAGGGCAGAGAGGTCTCTTACGCAATGTAAGAACGCCTCTCTCTTTGTCTGGTTTGCAGATAACCTTGAAAGTAGAAACCTGCCTCTGGGAGGAAAACTTTTGAACTCTAGTTTGTATCCCTGGGACACAATCTCTATTGCCCAGGGATCCTGAACATCCTGAACCCAAACCCGAGCGAAGAAGGAAAGTCTGCCCCCCTACAAGATCCGGTCCCGGATCGGGGGCATGCCCTTCATGCTGTCTTGGATTCAATAGCAGGCTTCTTGGACTGCTTTCCCTTAGTGCAAGATTGGTTAGGTCTCCATGCAGGTTTAGATTGTTCCGGCTTAGAGGAGGAAGAGGAAGAATTTCCTTTGAAGTTTCGAAAGGAACGAAAATTACTCTGTCGTCCTTTCTGTTTCTCTTATCTTGAGGAAGAAGATGACCCTCATCTCCAGTGATATCAGAGATAATTTCCGATAAGCCAGGTCCAAACAAGGTCTTCCCCTTGTAAGGAATAGCCAGAAGCTTAAACTTGGAAGACACATCCGCAGACCAAGGTTTCAACCATAAAGCTCTGCGGGCTAGAACAGAGAAATCTGAAATCTTAGCTCCCAGTTTAATAATTTGAAGGGAAGCATCCGTAATAAAGGCATTGGCAAGCTTCAGAGCCTTTATCCTGTCCTGGGAAATCTCAGTCCTGAGAGACTAAGACAGTGCAGCAAACCAATAGGCCAACACGCTAGTGACGGTAGCAATGCACATAGCTGGTTGCCATTGCAGACCCTGATGAACATAAATCTTCTTAAGTAGACCCTCTAACTTCTTATCCATAGGGTCCTTGAAGCACAACTATCCTCTATGGGGATAGTAGTTCTCTTGGCTAAGGTGGAAACGGCCCCTTCCACCTTAGGAACTGTTTGCCAAGCCTCCTTAAAAGAGTCAGCTATGGGAAACATCTTCTTGAAAATAGGAGAGGGAGAAAAGGGAATGCCTGGTCTCTCCCATTCTTTAGTAATAATCTCCGAAGCTCTCTTTGGAACTGGAAATACGTTTGAGTAAGAAGGAACCTCAAAGTATCTGTCCAATTTACTAGACTTCTCAGGGATAACCACAACTGTGGAGTCACAGTCATCCAAAGTAACCAAAACCTCCCTAAGCAATAGGCAGAGGTGTTCTAGTTTAAATCTAAAAATTACAACCTCCGAATCAGTCAGAGGCAAAGCACTTTCTGAATCTGAGATTTCCCCCTCAGATACTACAGCAGTACCCTCCTGTTCGTGTCCTTGGGAGGGTACCTCCGAAATTGCAACAGTTGCATCAGAGCTTACTGAATGTCTGGTTTTCCTACGCTTGCCCTGCAACATTGGAAAAGCTATGTCTCTTAAAGTAACTCCAGCAGGCACTAGAGCAGAAGTGTAGGGCACTGCTTGTGTGGGCGGTAAAATTTGGGAGCTTGGGGAGAAAGCTGCGGCATACTTTGACCCTCGTCATTAGACTCCTGGACAGCATCCGCTCTTGAAAATTTTTGCTCAGAATTTTTTTTTTCCCTGTAAGCTAAGGTCCTCTCAATACATGAGGGACAGAAAGGGACAGGTGGTTCCACATTAACATCCAAACATAAGGAGCAAGTGACATCTTGCAAGGCCTCTTGATCCATGCTGTTCACTATATATGAATTAAAATCTCCAAATGAATAAAAAAAAAAAAAAATTACAGAAAAAAATGTTACTGTGCCTTTAAATTTAAAACGGTAAATTTTTTACCCAGCTATGTCATAAACTATATATGAATTAAAGACTTCAAATGAATAAAAAAAAATTACAGAAAAAAAACGTTACTGTGGCTTTAAACTTAAAACGGTAACTTTTTTACCCAGTTATGCCATATAATATAGTTGTACTTAGACACCCTTACACCTCAGCAACTCTGCTGAGGCGCCTACCTGCCAAACAGATTTACTATCCCCTCTTTTGTGGATCGATCCGTTATCTCAGCGACACCATCCTGAACAAAAAAAAACACTAGAACCGCCTGCTTATATTTGTAAACAAACATGCGGTTCTAATGAAAATGCTCCTCAGTTGCTTCTGACAAGGTAGATGAGTCTCAGAAACTACGCAGATACAGGAAGCACGCAAACTCGATAGCCCCGCCCATTGTGGGCGTTACTGATCTATGTCTCCCAAACGGAAACGTTGGGAAAATTAAAACCACCAAAAATCTTTCAAAATGAGCTTAACTCCCAGACCCAGTGCCTGCAATTATGGCTGTTGAAATACTCCCTATATAAAGAGAGTTTAATGTCCCAAACATAAAGAGCCCCTGTCAATTGAGCCTTATATGTTTAAGTTTATTGAATAATAAAGTGCCCACTCTTTTTCTCTGAGATTTTATCTTGTCCCCAGAATAAAAGGTAGCACTTACCATACCTCTGCCTGACAGCCAAGGCAGCTCACAGGCTTGAGAGGTCCTATCCCTCACATCGACCTGTGGAGAAATAAAAGTCTTAATAAATCTACCTCAGGCTATAGAAGATAGGGAAGCATCCTAATATGGGAGGCGCAGTGAGAATTATGTCCCACAAGTTCCCATTGCTTTAAAGCCACCAAAGCTCTACTGAAGAGACTGATATGGACTACAGCTACACCCCAGGACAAAGCAGCACAATCTTGAACTACTTTAAAAATAATAAACTCTTGATTGAAGAACCTAATCTAACACCTCACTTTACCACTTCCTATCACTAACGTATGCAAAGAGGATGACTGGGGTGGGAGGGAAGGGAGGAGCTATTTAACAGCTCTGCTGTGGTTCTCTTTGCCACCTCCTGCTGACCAGGAGGTGAATATCCCATAAGTAATTAAGATGATCCGTGGACTCATCGTGTCTTAAAAAAGAAATTAAAATGATTGACACAGTTATCCATTAATAAATAAACCATACTGCTTAGGGCTAAGAAATAAAAAATACAGCAAAAATACAGCATTGAGGCTCTGAGCGTGTCTCTGAGTTAAGACAGCATGCTTATCATAGACTCAAGCCATCCATTTAAGGGAGAAGTTTCACTCATTTTTATCTTTCAACTAAATAGAGTGAAATTTGTCAAAATGTATACTGCAGGGTGCACAGTACACTTAACATCCTTATCAGGAAAGGTAAGCGATGAAGAAAATGTATGCAATAAATAGCTGCACATGTAGCCAACAATACCAACATAAAATGTTAGGCTGTGCATGGCGAAATTACTCTATTTTATACCTAACAGAAAAAAAAAACTAAAAATGATGTGAACACGAATACTTACTGGAAGTTTTCTACATCATGACATATTAACTGATGAAGGTTTTCATCCTTAAGTGCTTTGCTATCCCTGTGAGACAAAAAATAAATATTATTAGCAGAAAATAAAGCACCAAATATATAACACATTCAATACATTTTCTTTGCATACAGATAAACAGCTAGAAAACAATACTTCAAAGGTTTAAAGATATGGGGGAAACTGTAATTGATGATTTTGATAACATGCCTTGTTGGAATTACCCTATGCTACGTTAGGCAAATATTAATTGTTCTGTTGCGAGTCTACTCCGGTGGAAATATGAGATAGTTGCTTTGACATATTTCTGTTCAGAAGATGGAATAGTATAATGTTCAGAAGATGTGTTTCTTTCCACTACAGACTTATTCTAGATTCCTGTGTCTAGTTGATCAGAACATGCGAGGGGTCACTGATTTGGGACTTCAGAGCTGTGTGGAAAATAATAAAAAAGATACGAAAAGATTGACCTTTACGACTACTTACAGCCCCACTATAAGCAAGATAGGCGTAAGCCTGGATCAACATTGGCACATTATTAAGAGTGATCCTACCCTCCCATTTGTTGAGTTGGATCATCCCAGAGTGGGCTACAAAAGAAATAAAAAAACTCAAGGACGCTCTTATGATGACTGATCCGGCTCACTGCTACACTCCATCTAATTGGCTACAGCGGAATAAGAAAAAACATAATTTATGTAAGAACTTACCTGATAAATTCATTTCTTTCATATTAGCAAGAGTCCATGAGCTAGTGACGTATGGGATATACATTCCTACCAGGAGGGGCAAAGTTTCCCAAACCTCAAAATGCCTATAAATACACCCCTCACCACACCCACAATTCAGTTTAACGAATAGCCAAGAAGTGGGGTGATAAAAAGTGCGAAAAGCATATAAAATAAGGAATTGGAATAATTGTGCTTTATACAAAATCATAACCACCACAAAAAAAGGGCGGGCCTCATGGACTCTTGCTAATATGAAAGAAATGAATTTATCAGGTAAGTTCTTACATAAATTATGTTTTCTTTCATGTAATTAGCAAGAGTCCATGAGCTAGTGACGTATGGGATAATGATTACCCAAGATGTGGATCTTTCCACACAAGAGTCACTAGAGAGGGAGGGATAAAATAAAGACAGCCAATTCCTGCTGAAAATAATCCACACCCAAAATAAAGTTTAACGAAAAACATAAGCAGAAGATTCAAACTGAAACCGCTGCCTGAAGTACTTTTCTACCAAAAACTGCTTCAGAAGAAGAAAATACAACAAAATGGTAGAATTTAGTAAAAGTATGCAAAGAGGACCAAGTTGCTGCTTTGCAAATCTGATCAACCGAAGCTTCATTCCTAAACGCCCAGGAAGTAGAAACTGACCTAGTAGAATGAGCTGTAATTCTCTGAGGCGGAGTTTTACCCGACTCAACATAGGCAAGATGAATTAAAGATTTCAACCAAGATGCCAAAGAAATGGCAGAAGCTTTCTGGCCTTTTCTAGAACCGGAAAAGATAACAAATAGACTAGAAGTCTTTCTGAAAGATTTAGTAGCTTCAACATAATATTTCAAAGCTCTAACAACATCCAAAGAATGCAACGATTTCTCCTTAGAATTCTTAGGATTAGGACATAATGAAGGAACCACAATTTCTCTACTAATGTTGTTGGAATTCACAACTTTAGGTAAAAATTCAAAAGAAGTTCGCAACACCGCCTTATCCTGATGAAAAATCAGAAAAGGAGACTCACAAGAAAGAGCAGATAATTCAGAAACTCTTCTGGCAGAAAAGATGGCCAAAAGGAACAAAACTTTCCAAGAAAGTAATTTAATGTCCAATGAATGCATAGGTTCAAACGGAGGAGCTTGAAGAGCCCCCAGAACCAAATTCAAACTCCAAGGAGGAGAAATTGACTTAATGACAGGTTTTATACGAACCAAAGCTTGTACAAAACAATGAATATCAGGAAGAATAGCAATCTTTCTGTGAAAAAGAACAGAAAGAGCAGAGATTTGTCCTTTCAAGGAACTTGCGGACAAACCTTTATCTAAACCATCCTGAAGAAACTGTAAAATTCTCGGAATTCTAAAAGAATGCCAAGAAAAATGATGACAAATACACCAAGAAATATAAGTCTTCCAGACTCTATAATATATCTCTCTAGATACAGATTTACGAGCCTGTAACATAGTATTAATCACAGCGTCAGAGAAACCTCTTTGACGAAGAATCAAGCGTTCAATCTCCATACCTTTAAATTTAAGGATTTCAGATCCTGATGGAAAAAAAGGACCTTGTGACAGAAGGTCTGGTCTTAACGAAGAGTCCACGGTTGGCAAGAGGCCATCCGGACAAGATCCGCATACCAAAACCTGTGAGGCCATGCCGGAGCTACCAGCAGAACAAACGAGCATTCCTTCAGAATCTTGGAGATTACTCTTGGAAGAAGAACTAGAGGCGGAAAGATATAGGCAGGATGATACTTCCAAGGAAGTGATAATGCATCCACTGCCTCCGCCTGAGGATCCCGGGATCTGGACAGATACCTGGGAAGTTTCTTGTTTAGATGGGACGCCATCAAATCTATTTCTGGAAGTTCCCACATTTGAACGATCTGAAGAAATACCTCTGGGTGAAGAGACCATTCGCCCGGATGCAACGTTTGGCGACTGAGATAATCCGCTTCCCAATTGTCTACACCTGGGATATGAACCGCAGAGATTAGACAGGAGCTGGATTCCGCCCAAACCAAAATTCGAGATACTTCTTTCATAGCCAGAGGACTGTGAGTTCCTCCTTGATTATTGATGTATGCCACAGTTGTGACATTGTCTGTCTGAAAACAAATGAACGATTCTCTCTTCAGAAGAGGCCAAAACTGAAGAGCTCTGAAAATTGCACGGAGTTCCAAAATATTGATCGGTAATCTCACCTCCTGAGATTCCCAAACTCCTTGTGCCGTCAGAGATACCCACACAGCTCCCCAACCTGTGAGACTTGCATCTGTTGAAATTACAGTCCAGGTCGGAAGCACAAAAGAAGCCCCCTGAATTAAACGATGGTGATCTGTCCACCACGTTAGAGAGTGTCGAACAATCGGTTTTAAAGATATTAATTGAGATATCTTTGTGTAATCCTTGCACCATTGATTCAGCATACAAAGCTGAAGAGGTCGCATGTGAAAACGAGCAAAGGGGATCGCGTCCGATGCAGCAGTCATAAGACCTAGAATTTCCATGCATAAGGCTACCGAAGGGAATGATTGTGACTAAAACTGATGGCAGCTTGTCGAAACCTTCAGACGCCTCTTGTCTGTTAAAGACAGAGTCATGGACACTGAATCTATTTGGAAACCCAGAAAGGTTACCCTTGTCTGAGGAATCAATGAACTTTTTGGTAAATTGATCCTCCAACCATGATCTTGAAAAAACAACACAAGTCGATTCGTATGAAATTCTGCTAAATGTAAAGACTGAGCAAGTACCAAGATATCGTCCAAATAAGGAAATACCACAATACCCTGTTCTCTGATTACAGACAGAAGGGCACCGAGAACCTTTGTAAAAATTCTTGGAGCTGTAGCAAGGCCAAACGGCAGAGCCACAAACTGGTAATGCTTGTCCAGAAAAGAGAATCTCAGGAACCGATAATGATCCGGAGGAATCGGAATATGCAGATATGCATCCTGTAAATCTATTGTGGACATATAATTCCCTTGCTGAACAAAAGGCAAGATAGTCCTTACAGTTACCATCTTGAACGTTGGTATCCTTACATAACGATTCAATATTTTTAGATCCAGAACTGGTCTGAAGGAATTCTCCTTCTTTGGTACAATGAAGAGATTTGAATAAAACCCCATCCCCTGTTCCTGAACTGGAACTGGCATAATTACTCCAGTCAACTCTAGATCTGAAACACAATTCAGAAATGCTTGAGCTTTTACTGGATTTACTGGGACACGGGAAAGAAAAAATCTCTTTGCAGGAGGTCTCATCTTGAAACCAATTCTGTACCCTTCTGAAACAATGTTCTGAATCCAAAGATTGTGAACAGAATTGATCCAAATTTCTTTGAAAAAACGTAACCTGCCCCCTACCAGCTGAGCTGGAATGAGGGCCGCACCTTCATGTGGACTTAGAAGCAGGCTTTGCCTTTCTGGCTGGCTTGGATTTATTCCAGATTGGAGATGGTTTCCAAACTGAAACTGCTCCTGAGGATGAAGGATCAGGTTTTTGTTCTTTGTTGAAACGAAAGGAACGAAAACGATTATTAGCTCTGTTTTTACCCTTAGATTTTTTATCCTGTGGTAAAAAAGTTCCTTTCCCACCAGTAACAGTTGAAATAATAGAATCCAACTGAGAACCAAATAATTTGTTACCCTGGAAAGAAATGGAAAGTAGAGTTGATTTAGAAGCCATATCAGCATTCCAAGTCTTAAGCCATAAAGCTCTTCTAGCTAAAATAGCTAGAGACATAAACCTGACATCAACTCTGATAATATCAAAGATGGCATCACAGATAAAATTATTAGCATGCTGAAGAAGAATAATAATATCATGAGAATCATGATGTGTTACTTGTTGCGCTAAGGTTTCCAACCAAAAAGTTGAAGCTGCAGCAACATCAGCCAAAGATATAGCAGGTCTAAGAAGATTACCTGAACACAGATAAGCTTTTCTTAGAAAGGATTCAATTTTCCTATCTAAAGGATCCTTAAACGAAGTACCATCTGACGTAGGAATAGTAGTACGTTTAGCAAGGGTAGAAATAGCCCCATCAACTTTAGGGATTTTGTCCCAAAATTCTAATCTGTCAGACGGCACAGGATATAATTGCTTAAAACGTTTAGAAGGAGTAAATGAATTACCCAATTTATCCCATTCTTTGGAAATTACTGCAGAAATAGCATTAGGAACAGGAAAAACTTCTGGAATAACCACAGGAGATTTAAATACCTTATCCAAACGTTTAGAATTAGTATCAAGAGGACCAGAATCCTCTATTTCTAAAGCAATTAGAACTTCTTTAAGTAAAGAACGAATAAATTCCATTTTAAATAAATATGAAGATTTATCAGCATCAACCTCTGAGACAGAATCCTCTGAACCAGAAGAGTCATCAGAATCAGAATGATGATGTTCATTTAAAAATTCATCTGTAGGGAGAGAAGTTTTAAAAGATTTTTTACGTTTACTAGAAGGAGAAATAACAGACATAGCCTTCTTTATGGATTCAGAAACAAAATCTCTTATGTTATCAGGAACATTCTGCACCTTAGATGTTGAAGGAACTGCAACAGGCAATGGTACTTTACTAAAGGAAATATTATCTGCATTAACAAGTTTGTCATGACAATCAATACAAACAACAGCTGGAGGAATAGCTACCAAAAGTTTACAGCAGATACACTTAGCTTTGGTAGATCCAGCACTAGACAGCGATTTTCCTGTAGTATCTTCCGACTCAGATGCAACGTGAGACATCTTGCAATATGTAAGAGAAAAAACAACAACATATAAAGCAAAATTGATCAAATTCCTTAAATGACAGTTTCAGGAATGGGAAAAAATGCCAAAGAACAAGCTTCTAGCAACCAGAAGCAATGAAAAATGAGACTTAAATAATGTGGAGACAAAAGAGACGCCCAAATTATTTGGCGCCTAAATGCTTTTTGGCGCCAAAAATGACGCCACATCCGGAACACCGACATTTTTGGCGCAAAATAACGTCCAAAAATGACGCAACTTCCGGCGATACGTATGACGCCGGAAACGGAAAAGAATTTTTGCGCCAAAAAAGTCCGCGCCAAGAATGACGCAATAAAATGAAGCATTTTCAGCCCCCGCGAGCCTAACAGCCCACAGGTAAAAAGAGTCAAATTTTTTTGAAGGTAAGAAAAAATGATTAAATCAAATGCATTATCCCAAATATGAAACTGACTGTCTGAAAAATAAGGAAAGTTGAACATTCTGAGTCAAGGCAAATAAATGTTTGAATACATATATTTAGAACTTTATAAACAAAGTGCCCAACCATAGCTTAGAGTGTCACAGAAAATAAGATTTACTTACCCCAGGACACTCATCTACATGTTTGTAGAAAGCCAAACCAGTACTGAAACGAGAATCAGCAGAGGTAATGGTATATATAAGAGTATATCGTCGATCTGAAAAGGGAGGTAAGAGATGAATCTCTACGACCGATAACAGAGAACCTATGAAATAGACCCCGTAGAAGGAGATCACTGCATTCAAATAGGCAATACTCTCCTCACATCCCTCTGACATTCACTGCACGCTGAGAGGAAAACCGGGCTCCAACTTGCTGCGGAGCGCATATCAACGTAGAATCTAGCACAAACTTACTTCACCACCTCCATCGGAGGCAAAGTTTGTAAAACTGAATTGTGGGTGTGGTGAGGGGTGTATTTATAGGCATTTTGAGGTTTGGGAAACTTTGCCCCTCCTGGTAGGAATGTATATCCCATACGTCACTAGCTCATGGACTCTTGCTAATTACATGAAAGAAATGGCTGTTATAGATGTACGGGCTGTACAACGTGTAGCGCTATGATACCAGGCATGACGTTCTGCCATCCCCACACCAATAGGTTAATTGTTGTTGTGGGCGTTTTTACGTCGGAAAAACGACTGACGATGCCAGGATTAGATTTGCGAATCACAGGTCAGCTATAAGGACAGCACTGAAGAGAAAGACAAGCGACCAACCTGTGGCAAGACATTTTTTTAGAGGCTGGCCACACAGTGAATGACTTGCGCTTTGTCGTAATTGATCACATTCCCCCACTGAGACGTGGAGGTGACCGGAATAAAATCCTTCTACAAACAGAAGCAAGATAGATTCACCATTTGAATACGGTGCAACCCAATGGATTAAATACTGTTGTGGATTGGCATTGTTTTTTATAAACCAATGGTCTAACGTATTTTCTGAGATGTCCGCCACTTTAATGGGATCTGCTATTCATTTTCTCTGTTACGATGAGAGCCATGGTCCATTATTAAATTGATGAGTCTCTTCACCATGTATTCTGAAGTTATGGGTGAGATTGTGCTCTGGCTTTCTTCTTATGATGCTCCTCTTTGCTTTTCTCTAACATGTGTGTGTCTCAGTATGGGGCTTATTCAAAGGGTGGTTACCATTACATATTTGTTACTTATGGGAGCTTTTTGCAATGTCATATATAACTGTTATTCCTATGGGAGCCGCCATCTGCCTGTTTGCACTTTGTCTTTTTTCGCCTTTTTAGATTTTTTGCTGTGTTTTGTTGTTTCTCTGTTGCCTTTTTTTTTTTTTTTTTTTTAATTGTAAACCCACAGTCTAGAACTATATGAGATGTGTTTCCCTTTCTTTTATTAAAGGGACATTATACACTCATTTTTTCTTTGCATAAATGTTTTGTAGATGATCTATTTATATAGCCCATAAAGTTTTTTTGAAAAATAAATGTATAGTTTTGCTTATTTTTAACTATAACATTGCTCTGATTTTCAGACTCCTAACCAAGCCCCAAAGTTTTATGTGAATACTGTCAGCTACCTTCTCCAGCTTGCTCCTGTTTGTGTAAAGGGTCTTTTCATATGCAAAAGAAGGGGGAGGGGGGAGTGTCTTATTTGCCACTTGCAGTGGGCTTTCCAGCTGCCTTTTCAACAGAGCCAAACTGACAGCTTCTAAGTAAGTTTTTAAACAGTTTTATACTGGATTTTTATATCAGTATCTGTGCATCTTATTCTTTATAGTAGTGTCTATTACATGCAGTTATATGAAAATGAGTGTATACTGTCCCTTTAACTTGAGATATTTAGGTGATTGTGCCCCCATGTAGGAAGCAGTATTGTGCTACACATTTTTTTGATGCGTTATCTTTATGCCATTGCATGAAGTGTATTGAGTAAGTAATTTGTGTTCTCATCACATTTTAGGTCCCGCACTTATCTATTTTATTGCGTCTATGTGCATATAAACTGGTTTCACTTAATATAACAGATGGGATATAGTCCACTGTAAGCTATTAGTTTTCTTAGAGAGGCACATTGGGCACTTTAACATCCGTTATTCTGTTTACTATGTAGGTATGCGTTAGCTTCACTGCAATCCTGTCATCCTCGTATGTTAAAAACAAATAACTAACGCATACCTACATAGTAAACAGAATAACGGATATGTTAAAGTGCCCAATGTGCCTCTCTAAGAAAACTAATAGCTTCACTGCAATCCTGTCATCCTCGTATGTTAAAAACAAATAACTATTCGTTTTCTCAGAGAGGTACATTGGGCACTTTAACATATCCATTATCCTATTTACTATGTAGGTATGCGTTGGTTATTTGTTTTTACCATATGAGGATGACAGGATTGAAGTGGGCGTTATTCAACCGGTATGATTATATCGGTTGTCATGGCACCCTAGCTGTGTTACCTAGGTTTCTATGGCTCTGTATACGCAGTGATGTGACGTTTCCGTCCTACGCTCCACCCCTCACTTCCGGCATTTGGGGTCGGCGCGGTTGAGGCTATGGCGGCTCCCAGACTGCAAAGTATCGATACATACAGCATACAGGATCAGGCAAATGAATGACAGCTAAGCGCCATAAATTCCATAGCTATTATATAGAGGGGTTAAACTTTGCATTGAGCCCCGCACATGTGAAATAGAACATCGTGGCTTTGTAGATGAATTCAATTATTCAAAAGCACTGTGTGAGCATGAAGCGATTGTATAGTGAAAGCCAATATTTATCAACATTGTTATATTGTTTATCCTACTGTTTGGTCATTATAGTGTATTATACAATGTCACTTTATTATCACTGATTTTTATGAAGGATTATACATCAATTATTAATCATTGCTATGTCACTATTGTTGACACTATGTTGTTTAAGGTGGTTGCCATGACTGCTGTTTGGCGGTTTTTTGGTCTCAATTGGGGGAGGGGTCACTGTTTGTTTGCTCTATAAATTGTTTGAGTTGTTATTACACTATGTCTGAGGAAGGGGATACTCTGTGTCCGAAACGTCACAGTAAAGTGTGTTTTGAAATAAGACCAGCGAGTGCAAGTTTTTGTTACCTGTATTCAATTTGTTACTAGCACCCTGGCTACCTGGCTTTTGAAAGCGAGAGTGGTCTCCTGTGTGTTATATATACACACACACAAAGATACACATACATACACACACTGGACACACAAAGGAAGAGAATAAATGGGCCAGATGCAGAGATCAGATCAACCGAATGCTTGCCGTGTGTAAAAACAGAGGTATAGGTAAGCGTGTCTGAGGGGCAGGTGGTACTCATATTGTGGTCCAACAGTACAGGCTATTTTACCCCAGAGTTTTTATTTTTAGTGAGGGGTGGAGAGCTACAATATTGCTCCTTTCTCCTGCTGCAAAATGTTACCATATACCTTACTTTGGGGAAGAAAATACATGATATTTTGAATTTCGCAGACCCTAAAAACGCATTTAGTAAAACACAATTATTAAAAAAAAAAAAAAAAAAAACTTACTCAGGTCTGGTTCCCGTTTTGTCACCTAAAAAAATAAATAAAACAAAACATTATCATATGCCAAGCGAGTGTAGCTACACACTAGTTTGTAAGGCCTACTCTGCAACACCACCAAACATAAAAACCAAAAAAAATATGACTAGAGTATGATATAAATAACAAAATATATCTGTATTTATTCATAAAAAAAACTGTTGCTTCCAGAAAGAAGTAAAAAAAAAAAACTTTGTTGTTAATGCATCTAACACACAGATTACGTGGTCAGACTGGCAATACATTTAGAACTGATAGCTTCTACTATACCATATTTAAGTGTAAATGTATTTTTATGATGCCTAATAGGAATTAAGATGTTTTAACAAAAAGTAAGGATCCCACAAATAAAAAAGAAAATTTATGCTTACCTAATAAATTTGTTTCTTTTTAGACACGATGAGTCCACGGATCATCTTCATTACTTATGGGATATTCACCTCCTGGTCAGCAGGAGGAGGCAAAGACTTATCGTGTCTAAAAAGAAACAAAATTTATCATCAGGTAAGCATAAATTTTCTTTTCTTTTTAAAGACATGAGTCCACAGATCATCTTCATTACTAATGGGATCCAATACCCAAGCTAGAGGACACAGATGATAAGGGAGGGACAAGACAGGGAACCTAAACGGAAGGCACCACTGCTTGAAGAACCTTTCTCCCAAAAGCAGCCTCAGCCGAGGCAAAAGTATCAAATTTATAGAATTTTGAAAAAGTGTGAAGAGAAGACCAAGTTGCAGCCTTGCGAATCTGTTCCACAGAAACTTCATTTTTGAATGTCCATGAGGAAGCAACAGCCCTAGTGGAATGAGCCGTAACTCTCTCAGGAGGCTGCTGTCCAGCAGTCTCATATGCAAAACAGATGATACTCTTCAGCCAAAAAGAAAGAGGTAGCCGTAGCTTTCGGACCCTTACGTTTTCCAGAGAAAATTACAAACAAAGAAGAGGACTGACACAAGTCCTTAGTTCAGAGCTTAGTCTGACTGACTACTACCCGCACTGGCTACACTTGCAGTCACGAGCCAATTAAGGAGACTACACGTGCAGTCAGGAGCCAATGTGCCGCCAAATCCGCCAATGGTAATAGTTTCAGTTCCCACTGAGCTGTGCCAATTGGTTAAGATGAACTGTGACCCACTAGGCATCAGTCACGTGTCAACCATGTGATATGTGTAGCAGGCAGGTGGAAAGTTTGAAACCAAAAAACTATTTAAAAAAAATAATTAAATTTAAAAAAATTTGTGCTGAAGCAGGGACACACCTACACACTGCTGCCGACACACTAGTGTGTCCCGACACACAGTTTGGAAAGCACTGCCTTAGTTGCTTGTAAATAAAATTTTAAAGCACGGAAGACGTTCTTTCTGAGAAGAAGAATTAGGACACAAGGAAGGAACCACAATCTCCTGATTAATGTTCCTATCTGAAACAACCTTAGGAAGAAAACCTAGTTTAGTACGTAAAACTACCTTATCTGAATGGAAAATAAGGTAAACGAAGTGTATTGCAACGCCGAAAGCTCAGACACTCTACGAGCTGAAGAAATAGCAACAAGAAATAAAACTTTCAAAGATAACAACTTAATATCTAAGGAATGCATAGGCATGACGTTATGTTGTCCGACTGGAATCTGATAAACTGGGCCAAAGCCAACTAGGGTCTTAGTTCCAGGATGTTTATAGGAAGAACAGACTCTGCCTGAGTCCACACTCCTTGAGCCTTTAGGGAACCCCAGACAGCTCCCCACCCTAGAAGGCTGGCATTTGTTGTCACAATCACCCAGGACAGTCTGCGAAAGCACGTTCCCTGGGATAGATGATCGAGAGACAACCACCATTGAAGTGAGTCCCTCGTCTCCTGTTCCAGGGTTATTCGAGGAGACAAGTCTGCATAATCTCCATTCCACTGCCTGAGCATGTTTAACTGCAGAGGCCTGAGGTGGAACCGAGCAAACGGGATGATGTCCATTGCCGCCACCATCAGTCCGATTACTTCCATGCACTGAGCCACTGTCGGCCAAGGAGTGGACTGAAGGGCTTGACAGGTATCCAGAATCTTTGATTTCCTGACTTCTGTCAGAAAAATCCTCATAGATATAGAGTCGATTAGAGTTCCCAAGAAAGTCACCCTTGTCTTCGGGATTAAGGAACTCTTTTCCAGATTTACCTTCCACCCGTGAGTTCTCAGGAAGGATAGAATAACGTCGGTATGAGCTCTTGCTTGTTGACAAGATGGCGCCTGGATTAGAATATACTCCAGATAAGGCGCCACTGCAATGCCCCACGGTCTTAGAACCGCCAGTAGAGACCCCAGAACTTTTGTGAAAATTCTGGGTGCCGTGGTCAGACCGAAAGGAAGAGCCACGAACTGAAAGTGTTTGTCCAGAAAAGCAAACCTCAGGAACCTGTGATGATCTCTGTGGATAGGAACATGTAGATATGCATCCTTTAAATCCTTTGTCGTCATAAATTGAACCTCCTGGATCAATGGAAGAATGGTACGAATAGTTTCCATCTTGAATGACGGAACTCTGAGAAACTTGTTTAGACTCTTAAGGTTTCCTCCTTTTTGGGAACCACAAACAGATTTGAATAAAAACCCTGCCCCTGTACTGGAACGGGAACAATCACTCCCAGGGAGGAGAGGTCTCTTACACAATGAAAGAACGCCTCTTTTTTTATCTGGTCTGCAGATAATCTTGAAAGAAGAAATCGTCCTCTGGGAGGAAAATTTTTGAACTCCAGTTTGTATCCCTGAAACACTATTTTTACTGCCCAGGGATCCTGAACGCCCCGAACCCAAGCCTGAACAAAGATGGAAAGTCTGCCCCCTACCAGATCCGGATCGGGGGCATGCCCTTCATGCGGTTTTGGATTCAACAGCAGGCTTCTTGGATTGTTTACCCTTGTTCAAAGACTGGTTGGGTCTCCAAGTAGGCTTAGATTGTTCTGGTTTAGAGGAGGAAGAGAAAGAATTTCCCTTGAAATTTCGAAAGGAACGAAAATTACTCTGTCGTCCTGTTTGTTTCTCTTATCCTGCGTAAGGAGATTACCCTTACCTCCAGTGATATCAGAGATAATTTCTGTCAGGCCAGGTCCAAACAAGGTCTTCCCCTTGTAAGGAATCGATAGAAGCGATGACACGTCCGCAGACCAAGGTTTTAACCTTAAGGCTCTGCGGGCAAAGATAGAAAACCCCGAACTCTTAGACGCTAATTTAGCAATTTGCAGAGAAGCGTCCGTAATAAAGGCATTAGCTAACTTCAGAGCTTTAATCCTATCTTGGATCTCCTCTAAAGAGGTCTCAGTTCTGAGAGACTCAGACAGAGCATCAAACGAATAAGCTGCTGCACTAGTGACAGTAGCAATACACGCAGCCGGCTGCAATAGCAGACCCTGGTGAACAAAAATCTTTAAGTAGACCCTCCAACTTCTTGTCCATGGGATCTTTAAAAGCACAACTATCCTCAATGGGAATAGTAGTTCGCTTGGCTAAAGTGGAAATAGCCCCTTCCACTTTAGGAACCGTTTGCCAAGCTTCCCTGATAGTGTCAACTATAGGAAACATCTTCTTGAAAATAGGAGATGGAGAGAAGGGGAATACCTGGTCTCTCCCATTCCTTGGAAACAATCTCTGAAGCCCGCTTTGGCACTGGAAAAACCTCACTGACAACATGGTTGTCTTTCCTCTTACGTTTGCCTTGTAGCATAGGAAAAGCAGACAACGCATCAGAAATTGTGGAAGACATAAGTGCAGCTATGTCTTTTAAGGCAACTCCAGCAGGCGCTAGAGCAGAAGTACAGGGCACTGTTTGTGCTGGCGTTAAAGTTTGGGACACTTGGGGAGAAAGCTGCGGCATACTCTGAATCTCATCATTAGACTCCTGAGAAGCATCCGCTTTGAAAAATTTTGCTCATGAAAAATCTTTTCCCTATAACTTAAAGCCCTCTCAATCCATGAGGGACAATCCGTGGTGGTTCCACATAGGCATCCAAACACATGGAGCAAGTAACATTTTGCACGGCTCCTATGTCCATACTAAAGCACAATAAGAAAAACAAATGTAATTTTTTTTTTATTATTTTAATATAAAACGTTACCGTCTCTTTAAGATTTTAAAAAGGTAACCTTTTTCACTATATGAGAAATATATGCTCAAAGAAAGAGACAAAAGAATCAAATTACTATCAAAAAATTTGATGACAGAAAAAAAAAAAGTTACTGTGCCTTTAAATTTTAAAGACTAAACTTTTTTACTGCAATAGAGAAAAACGTATCCCAGCAGCTAAACAAAATTAAATTCAGACACCCTTACACCTCACCTGAGGTGCCTACCTGCCAAACAGACTCACTCCCTGGTCTCAACACTTTTAGCCGTAACGATCCGGATGCTCAGGGGCACAATAGCGCTATAAACGCTTGCTTAGTCAGGAAACCATGCAGTTCTAGAGCCACAGTGTGCAGACGTCCACTTCTGTTGGCCGAGTACTGCAAAGTTAATTTAGGCAGCGTGAGAAACTATAGCCCCGCCCATCGTGGGCGTAACTCAAAAACACATTACCCGATCAGAGTAAATGTTTAACAGAAACAGAAACCACCATAAACACAAAATGAGCTAAACTCCCAGCCCCAGTGCCTGTACTTATGGTTGTCCTCCAAAACCCTCCAAATAAGAGGGATTAATGTCCCAACATAAGGAGCCCTTTGTATGAGCCTTATGTGAATTCCAGATAAAAGTTAAAGTGCCCATTTTCCTCTGAGTTTACTTCCCCAGAATAAATAAAGTTAGCACTTACCGTAAATACTGTCAGACAGCAGGACAGTCCAGCAGGTTTAAGAGGTCCTCTCCCTCCCTTAGCCCTGTGGAAAATGATAAGCCTGAGTTAAATGTGCATAGGCTATCAGGAGAAGGGCAGCATAAATGTATAGGAGGTGCAGTGAGAATTATGTCCCACCAGTTCCTATTGCTCTAAAGCCACCAAAAGCTCTACTGAAGAGACTGATATGGACTACGGCTACACCCTAGAACAAAGCAGCACAATCTTGCACTACTTTAAAATAATAAACTCTTGATTGAAGAATCATTTCTAACACCTAACTTTACCTCTTCCTAGCACTAACGTAGGCAAAGAGAATGACTGGAGTGGGAGGGAAGGGAGGAGCTATTTAACAGCTCTGCTGTGGTGCTCTTTGCCGCCTCCTGCTGACCAGGAGGTGAATATCCCATAAGTAATGAAGATGATCCGTGGACTCATCGTGTCTTTAAGAAGAAAGAAAAGGCTACACCAAGAAAAGGATTATTGGTGGGGGTGGGGGGGTGATAGACTCTTTAAAAGCACATCACATACCAACATATGATTGAAATAATACTATTCATTTAATGTTCTGGTTCATTTATGAGCCACGCATGATAAATAAAAGTATTAAAAATTATAAAAACATAATTTATGCTTACCTGATAAATTCCTTTCTTCTGTTGTGTGATCAGTCCACGGGTCATCATTACTTCTGGGATATAACTCCTCCCCAACAGGAAATGCAAGAGGATTCACCCAGCAGAGCTGCATATAGCTCCTCCCCTCTACGTCAGTCCCAGTCATTCGACCAAGAATCAACGAGAAAGGAGTAACCAAAGGTGAAGTGGTGACTGGAGTATAATTTAAAAGATATTCACCTGCCTTAAAACAGGGCGGGCCGTGGACTGATCACACAACAGAAGAAAGGAATTTATCAGGTAAGCATAAATTATGTTTTCTTCTGTTATGTGTGATCAGTCCACGGGTCATCATTACTTCTGGGATACCAATACCAAAGCAAAAGTACACGGATGACGGGAGGGATAGGCAGGCTCATTATATAGAAGGAACCACTGCCTGAAGAACCTTTCTCCCAAAAATAGCCTCCGAAGAAGCAAAAGTGTCAAATTTGTAAAATTTGGAAAAAGTATGAAGCGAAGACCAAGTTGCAGCCTTGCAAATCTGTTCAACAGAGGCCTCATTCTTAAAGGCCCAAGTGGAAGCCACAGCTCTAGTGGAGTGAGCTGTAATTCTTTCAGGAGGCTGCTGACCAGCAGTCTCATAGGCTAAACGTATTATGCTACGAAGCCAAAAAGAGAGAGAGGTAGCAGAAGCTTTTTGACCTCTCCTCTGTCCAGAATAAACGACAAACAGGGAAGAAGTTTGGCGAAAATCTTTAGTTGCCTGCAAGTAGAACTTGAGGGCACGAACTACATCCAGATTGTGTAGAAGACGTTCCTTCTTTGAAGAAGGATTTGGACACAAGGATGGAACAACAATCTCTTGATTGATATTCCTGTTAGTGACCACCTTAGGTAAGAACCCAGGTTTAGTACGCAGAACTACCTTGTCTGAGTGAAAAATCAGATAAGGAGAATCACAATGTAAGGCTGATAACTCAGAGACTCTTCGAGCCGAGGAAATAGCCATTAAAAACAGAACTTTCCAAGATAACAATTTTATATCAATGGAATGAAGGGGTTCAAATGGAACACCCTGTAAAACGTTAAGAACTAAGTTTAAACTCCATGGCGGAGCAACAGCTTTAAACACAGGCTTGATCCTAGCTAAAGCCTGACAAAAAGCCTGGACGTCTGGATTTTCTGACAGACGCCTGTGTAACAAGATGGACAGAGCTGAAATCTGTCCCTTTAATGAACTAGCCGATAAACCCTTTTCTAACCCTTCTTGTAGAAAAGACAATATCCTAGAGATCCTAACCTTACTCCAGGAGTAATGTTTGGATTCGCACCAGTATAGGTATTTACGCCATATTTTATGGTAAATCTTTCTGGTAACAGGCTTCCTAGCCTGTATCAGGGTATCAATAACCGACTCAGAAAAACCACGTTTTGATAAAATCAAACGTTCAATTTCCAAGCAGTCAGCTTCAGAGAAGTTAGATTTTGATGTTTGAATGGACCCTGTATCAGAAGGTCCTGTCTTAGAGGTAGAGACCAAGGCGGACAGGATGACATGTCCACTAGATCTGCATACCAAGTCCTGCGTGGCCATGCAGGCGCTATTAGAATCACTGATGCTCTCTCCTGCTTGATTTTGGCAATCAATCGAGGAAGCAGCGGAAAGGGTGGAAACACATAAGCCATCCCGAAGTTCCAAGGTGCTGTCAAAGCATCTATCAGAACCGCTCCCGGATCCCTGGATCTGGACCCGTAGCGAGGAAGTTTGGCGTTCTGGCGAGACGCCATGAGATCTATCTCTGGTTTGCCCCAACGTCGAAGTATTTGGGCAAAGACCTCCGGATGAAGTTCCCACTCCCCCGGATGAAAAGTCTGGCGACTCAAGAAATCCGCCTCCCAGTTCTCCACTCCCGGGATGTGGATTGCTGACAGGTGGCAAGAGTGAGACTCTGCCCAGCGAATTATCTTTGATACTTCCATCATTGCTAGGGAGCTTCTTGTCCCTCCCTGATGGTTGATGTAAGCTACAGTCGTGATGTTGTCCGACTGAAACCTGATGAACCCCCGAGTTGTTAACTGGGGCCAAGCCAGAAGGGCATTGAGAACCGCTCTCAATTCCAGAATGTTTATTGGCAGGAGACTCTCCTCCTGATTCCATAGTCCCTGAGCCTTCAGAGAATTCCAGACAGCGCCCCAACCTAGTAGGCTGGCGTCTGTTGTTACAATTGTCCAGTCTGGCCTGCTGAATGGCATCCCCCTGGACAGGTGTGGCCGATAAAGCCACCATAGAAGAGAATTTCTGGTCTCTTGATTTAGATTCAGAGTAGGGGACAAATCTGAGTAATCCCCATTCCACTGACTTAGCATGCATAATTGCAGCGGTCTGAGATGTAGGCGTGCAAAAGGTACTATGTCCATTGCCGCTACCATTAAGCCGATCACCTCCATGCATTGAGCTACTGACGGGTGTTGAATGGAATGAAGGACACGGCATGCATTTTGAAGCTTTGTTAACCTGTCTTCTGTCAGGTAAATCTTCATTTCTACAGAATCTATAAGAGTCCCCAAGAATGGAACTCTTGTGAGAGGAAAGAGAGAACTCTTCTTTTCGTTCACTTTCCATCCATGCGACCTTAGAAATGCCAGAACTAACTCTGTATGAGACTTGGCAGTTTGAAAGCTTGAAGCTTGTATTAGAATGTCGTCTAGGTACGGAGCTACCGAAATCCCTCGCGGTCTTAGTACCGCCAGAAGGGCACCCAGAACCTTTGTGAAGATTCTTGGAGCCGTAGCCAATCCGAATGGAAGAGCTACAAACTGGTAGTGCCTGTCTAAGAAGGCAAACCTTAGGTACCGGTGATGATCTTTGTGGATCGGAATGTGAAGGTAAGCATCCTTTAAATCCACAGTGGTCATGTACTGACCCTCTTGGATCATGGGTAAAATTGTCCGAATAGTTTCCATTTTGAACGATGGAACTCTTAGGAATTTGTTTAGAATCTTTAAATCTAAGATTGGCCTGAAAGTTCCCTCTTTTTTGGGAACCACAAACAGGTTTGAGTAGAACCCTTGTCCTTGTTCCGACCGCGGAACCGGATGGATCACTCCCATTAATAACAGATCTTGTACGCAGCGTAGAAACGCTTCTTTCTTTATTTGGTTTGTTGACAACCTTGACAGATGAAATTTCCCTCTTGGGGGAGATAATTTGAAGTCTAGAAGGTATCCCTGAGATATGATCTCTAGTGCCCAGGGATCCTGAACATCTCTTGCCCAGGCCTGGGCGAAGAGAGAGAGTCTGCCCCCCACTAGATCCGGTCCCGGATCGGGGGCTCTCGGTTCATGCTGTCTTTGGGGCAGCAGCAGGTTTCCTGGCCTGCTTGCTCTTGTTCCAGGACTGGTTAGGCTTCCAGCCTTGCCTGTAACGAGCAACAGCTCCTTCCTGTTTTGGTGCAGTGGAGGTTGATGCTGCTCCTGTTTTGAAGTTCCGAAAGGGACGAAAATTAGACTGACTAGCCTTAGCTTTGGCTTTGTCTTGAGGTAGAGCGTGGCCCTTACCTCCTGTAATGTCAGCGATAATCTCTTTCAAACCGGGCCCAAATAAAGACTGCCCCTTGAAAGGTATATTAAGTAATTTGGACTTAGAAGTAACATCAGCTGACCAGGATTTTAGCCACAGCGCCCTACGTGCCTGTATGGCGAATCCTGAGTTCTTAGCCGTAAGTTTGGTTAAATGTACTACGGCCTCCGAAATGAAGGAATTAGCTAGTTTAAGGACTCTAAGCCTGTCCGTAATGTCGTCTAGCGTAGATGAACTAAGGTTCTCTTCAAGCGACTCAATCCAAAATGCTGCCGCAGCCGTAATCGGCGCGATACATGCAAGGGGTTGTAATATAAAACCTTGTTGAACAAACATTTTCTTAAGGTAACCCTCTAATTTTTTATCCATTGGATCTGAGAAAGCACAGCTATCCTCCACCGGGATAGTGGTACGCTTAGCTAAAGTAGAAACTGCTCCCTCCACCTTGGGGACCGTTTGCCATAAGTCCCGAGTGGTGGCGTCTATTGGAAACATCTTTCTAAATATTGGAGGGGGTGAGAACGGCACACCGGGTCTATCCCACTCCTTAGTAACAATTTCAGTTAGTCTCTTAGGTATAGGAAAAACGTCAGTACTCGCCGGTACCGCAAAGTATTTATCCAACCTACACAGTTTCTCTGGTATTGCAACGGTGTTACAATCGTTGAGAGCTGCTAAGACCTCCCCTAGTAATACACGGAGGTTCTCCAATTTAAATTTAAAATTTGAAATATCTGAGTCCAATCTGTTTGGATCAGAACCGTCACCCACAGAATGAAGCTCTCCGTCCTCATGCTCTGCGAGCTGTGACGCAGTATCAGACATGGCCCTAGCATTGTCAGCGCACTCTGTTCTCACCCCAGAGTGATCACGCTTGCCTCTTAGTTCTGGTAATTTAGACAAAACTTCAGTCATAACAGTAGCCATATCTTGTAATGTTATCTGTAATGGCCGCCCAGATGTACTAGGCGCCAAAATATCACGCACCTCCCGGGCGGGAGATGCAGGTACTGCCGCGTGAGGCGAGTTAGTCGGCATAACTCTCCCCTCGCTGTTTGGTGAAATTTGTTCACATTGTACAGATTGACTTTTATTTAAAGTAGCATCAATACAGTTAGTACATAAATTTCTACTGGGCTCCACCTTGGCATTGGAACAAATGACACAGATATCTTCCTCTGAGTCAGACATGTTTAACACACTAGCAAAAAAACTTACAACTTGGTTATAATCTTTTTTAGCAAAAAAACGTACTGTGCCTCAAAGAGGTACTAACGATTAAATGACAGTTGAAATAATGAACTGAAAAACAGTTATAGCATCAAACTTTAAAACAACAAAACTTTTAGCAAAGGTTTGTTCCCATTAGTAAAATAACAATAATTAAATTTGACATAAAAAATACAAAGCAACGTTTTTATTCACAGTCACTATAAGAATTCTCACAGCTCTGCTGAGAGAATTTACCTCCCTTCAAAGAAGTTTGAAGACCCCTGAGATCTATCAGAGATGAACCGGATCATGCAGGAAATATAAAAGTAACTGACTGGTATTTTTTGATGCGTAGCAAAGAGCGCCAAAAACGGCCCCTCCCTCTCCCACACAGCAGTGAAGAGAAACGAAACTGTCACAATTAAAGCAAAAAAACTGCCAAGTGGAAAATAATGCCCAAATATTTATTCACACAGTACCTCAGCAATGTAAACGATTCTACATTCCAGCAAAAACGTTTAACATGATAAATAGTTATTAAAAAGGATTAGTGACCTTTAACAGAGTAGTTCCGGTGAAATACCATCCCCAGAATACTGAAGTGTATACATACATGTCATTTTAACGGTATGGCAGGATTTTCTCATCAATTCCATTCAGAAAATAAAAACTGCTACATACCTCAATGCAGATTCATCTGCCCGCTGTCCCCTGATCTGAAGCCTTTACCTCCCTCAGATGGCCGAGAACAGCAATATGATCTTAACTACTCCGGTTAAAATCATAGTAAAAAAACTCTGACAGATTCTTCCTCAAACTCTGCCAGAGAAGTAATAACACGCTCCGGTGCTATTTTAAAATAACAAACTTTTGATTGAAGTCATAAAAACTAAGTATAATCACCATAGTCCTCTCACACATCCTATCTAGTCGTTGGGTGCAAGAGAATGACTGGGACTGACGTAGAGGGGAGGAGCTATATGCAGCTCTGCTGGGTGAATCCTCTTGCATTTCCTGTTGGGGAGGAGTTATATCCCAGAAGTAATGATGACCGGTGGACTGATCACACATAACAGAAGAAAGATGTAAAATCATCCCCAAAAAACCTTCGGGAATTTAAAAGCAACAATTAAAAAAAAAAAAAAAAAAATTCTGTCATGCACTATTTAAAAAGTTGCAAAATATTTTGCATTAGAAAAAATGGTTAATTTAGGTGGGCAATTATGATTTTAAAACAAAACAGAAGACGCATGTATGTGCGATACTGGTGCATGGGCATCAAAAACAACAAAGCAAATTTAATCGTATAAGTAAACTAGAAAGTTGTTTTAAATCACATACTCTATCTGAATCATACAAGTTACATTTTAACTTTACTCACCCCTTTATTTTTTCCATCTTGGATATGGACAATGAGACAATGAGTGGCTAAGTAAATAATACCTTGTTACCACTTAGAATATGGCCTTACCTCACTGCAGTTTGAAAATGTGTTTTTTGTCAAGAGTTGCAGATGACCAACGACTGTTACAGACATTACCAATTTTAATTGCACAAGTAGACAGATACTAGGTTTATACACCTACTTTTTTTATCTGATGAACTGCTGAAGTCAATCCCACCAAGTCCTTCATTTGTGGTAGATGGTACGGTGGATGCAGCACCTCCAAAGTTCAAACCAAACCCTAAAGTGCTTTGTCCAAGACCTGCAATAAAAACAGCACATTGATTTGTGATGGTTAAAAGAGACCATATGTACCACATGAATTGTTACCCTCTTTTAGACGCTACAATGGAAAGAAAAAAAAAAAAAAGTGATCCCTATAGTGAAAAAAGTATATTGATGGTCCTTACAAAATTGCTCAAGGTGAGTATTTTTCTCAAGTGAGTGTGCTCCATTTCACACAAAAGTCAACAGAAACTTTTCATAAGTGTTTTAGATATCTGCACAAATAAACTTTCACAGAACAGATCTCACTGGAGAAAAGCTCTCATTTGTAAGTCTATTGTATGGTAAAGGTGCTATTTGAGCTGTACAGTTAGTCACGTGAGCCACGTTTGTAGGATGTTTGGAAGCAGCATATGGTTGTAACTGGCCTAGTTAGATGATGCAGCCTTTTTTGTTTCAAAATAATATAATTTTTATAGCAATAGTTCTCATATAGACTGTGAAGGAAGGTATTCTAGGTAACCCCTATGCTGTGATGAAGCTTGCCGTTAGGCATTAACTCTACTGTAAGTCTGCAGGATTTAGTGCTCTTGCGGTATGTGACCGAGCTCAACAAGCCAATACGGATTTCTAGAGAGATGTTAATATTATTTGCAATTATTAAAACTCACAAGAAAATGTTGAGGTTTTAAATTTACTTTAACATAAAATAATTAACACAGGTAAAAGAGAAAAAAAAAAAAAAAAAAGGTGAGACCATGTACCCTTAAGCAAGCAACTAATAAATAGTTTAGTTTATTGTATGTAAATCGGCTGCAAGAACTCCATTTCAAATGGACTAGGCTCTCTCACCCACCAACAGGGACATTGATTTCTGCTGCTGCCTTGTTTAAATACATTTCTATTGTGAATACTGTAGTATTGATATTGCCAGTGGAAGTTATAACAGGCAAATGCAGCTATTTCAAAGGACAAAATAAAGGTAAAGGATCTATGATGTCCCTTTAAGGCTAATAATAAAAGCTTTAAAATACATTCTTTCATCCTCTGAAATGTAATACTTAAATGGCACACAGGACATTTTGCATTTATATGTGCTTTTTACCTAACACTACAAAACATAACATTTACCAGTATGTCTGTCATCTCATTACATGCAGTATGCTAACAATTGTGTTTGACTTATGTTAGAGAGGGATTCTTCACGGTGTGTAACTAGGTAAATGTGAAGTTTGGATTGATAGTCTTATTACTACAGTGAGGTCCACTAGGTGAGTACCCTCAGTGAGCAATTCCAATGCAAATGTCAATAACCCACCTGATTTGTTTACTGTATGGGGGGACAACAGCCCATATCCCCTAAAGGCAGCATGAACCACACAATACTCCATTTGCAAAAGGAAATTATTCTCTTGAAATAAGAGTTCTACTTCCTCTCTAGGCAACAGGTGATAAGATGTCATAGGAATGGCATTAACCTATTTTATATGATACTTTTTAAATATAAACACTCAAAAGCACTAAAATGGTAAACCTACATGTAAAATAAAAGGCTATGGGGGTAGCTTGAGGTCTCATCCGTTTAAAGCTACAGAACATATTAAATACCTTGGCTACAATCTAAACTAACCAAAAGTATTTTCGAAATGTTTACAGGATATGAGAGGATGGGCATCCCTTTCACCCAGGGCCATGCTTACTAAAACTAACATTTTCCCTCAAATGTTCTACTAATTACAAAACCTGCCCTTTTTATATTGAACCGAGGTATTGTTTCATTTAAAGTGAATGTAAATTTTGATGCTAAAGTGTCCGGTTTTTAAAAGTTTGATTAAAAACAGGGGCACTTTAATTCATCAAAATTTACATTTCACTCCTGTTGTGAAAAGAAAAAAAAAAATAACTTACCTTTTAAACTTGACAGCAGCTCCAGCATCCTCCGGTCGTCGCAAGCCATTTCTGATGTCAGAAATTATGGATAGGTCATCCTCCAATCACGGCTTCCCCCCCGGGGGAATCAGTGTCGGATTCAATGCCGTGATTGGAGGAAGCCGGATTCCTCATTTTAGACCCAGGAAGAGGCTTTGCAATGGGTGGAGGAAGCTGGAGCTGCTGTCAAGATTAAAAGGTAAGGTTTTTTTTCACAACAGGAGTGAAATGTAAATGTTGATGAATTAAAGTGCCCATGTTTTTAATCAAATTTTTAGGCACTTTAGAATCAAAATTTACATTCACTTTAATAGAGCTTGTTCTACCTTTATATGGAAGGGCAAAAAAGCAAATCTCTCTAAAAACAAGCAAATTAATTTGGTGGGTTTACACTCCTTAATATTTAAATTATAATTTGGTTTCTATGGTCAAATTTGCTATTGATTGGCTCTCTGAAAAGAACTGTATGTCATATTTTTTTTTTTATTTTTTTTTTTATCTAGAACAGCTAATCTCCCCGTTCTCCTTAAAAGCTATTCTACGGTTTTCGGAGGCGGAGCCTGGCTGTGCAGGAGTATGGCCGTGTTTGAATAGTGCTCCTGAGCCGTAGGTCGGCCAAATGCCATCATAATAAATAAAGAGACCTGAGCTATGACCTAAATTGAGCCTAAGAACCAAGGGAGCCATTGCTAATTAATTTTAATCATCTGAGTTGCGGTGCTGGGGCTGCTTCCAGTATTTCCTGTGAGCGACGTGACGCACTACTACCAGGCCGCGGTAAACCTAAGGGCCTACTTGCAGTACCAACGCTGAGCTTGTCACCCGACTTGCGTCTTAAAGTCTTACCGCCAATAAGGAGAATGGACTGGGTACCTCTGAGTGCCTTTCTACTTGTGGTGTGGAAACTCTCCCATCTGCTGCTGTGGTGCGGCTGGCGGAGGGAGACCGGAACGTGCATAGCCCGGCGCCTCGGGCATACAGCTGGAGTGGAGCTCCTGACTCGGGAGGTGCCGTGCGACTTGCTTCCTAGCCTTTCAGTTTGCCCCATAAGGATTGTCGGACATACCGCCCGCATCATTACTCTGTCCGTAAGCACGGCAGAGGAGCTCAGAGACCCCACGGCTCTACAGAGAGGATTGCGGCCTGTTGTGCGTGAGTGCTAAGAGCTTACATAGAGCTCGCGGGCATTAGGTGTCATAAGCCTGAGAAGTGGTGAGGAGCTGCCGCCATAGGCTTGAAGTTACTGGGTTGCTGGCAAAATACCTTAGTTGATAAGGATAAGCTGAAGTTTTCAGTGCATACATGTCTCTCAGCATCCCCCAATACTACACAATATAGCACACCTGCATGCCTATTCTATAGCTGGGACACAAATTTAAATTAGATTAATACAGCAGGAATTATCACAGTGAGTCTGCAGTGACTTTTTTTTTCTCTCTTCTTTAACAAGCTGATATTGGGATTGCAGAATCTACTCTCTATAGACAATACTAACATGTCACAAAGAAAACAGCCTGGTGCTGAAAAGGGCACGAAAACCAGAAACATGAACTATTACATCAAGCCCACTGGATCTCAAGTACCTGGTGCTGATCAGACACAGACATCCTCAAGAGAAGACGCTGTAGCCTTACCTACTCCTGAATCCTCACAATATGTTACTAAAGAGGACTTGAAGTTTCTATCTTCTAAAGAGGATATAAAAGGAATAGCAGCAGACATCAAGAATTTATTTGGTGAATTAAAAAGGGATTTATCTGAACTCTCTCAGAGGGTTAATATTGTCGAGACCTCACAGGCCACAACACAGGAGCAGCTGCAGGATAACACCTCTCAGATACAACAAAACACCAATGCTATACATGGTCTCCTGGAAAGAATAGAGGACTTGGACAACCGCAGCAGGCGGAATAACCTCAGAGTTAGAGGAATCCCGGAAACAATCAACCCCACTGCTCTTTTGGGGTATTTGCAAGACCTCTTCAGAACCATCAAGGGAACACCACTGGCGCAAGAGGTAATCATAGAAAGGGCGCACAGGGCGCTGCGGCCTAAACCATCTTTAAAAGCCCCCCCAAGAGATGTCATCCTTAGGCTGTTGAACTACAAGGACAAAGAGGAGATACTTCGCTGCAGCAGGAACAAACAACCAGTCCAACACGCAGGGATTACCCTGCAAATCTTCTCTGATCTATGTCCTGCAACCCTACAGAAGCGTAGGGAACTGCGTTTCCTAACATCAGTTCTCCAGGATAACAAGATCCCTTATAGATGGGGATTCCCCACCTGTCTGGTGGCCTCTAACGGAGAAAAATCTACAATTTTCCGTTCCATGTCTGATTTGGAGAATTTCTGCTCTGTCCTGGGAGTGGAGGTTCCGTGCCCAGACAACTCTGCAGGCCCCTCTTCTGATCTCCAGGAAGGCAGTCGTCAGACCTAACCGGAGAGGTAAGACTATTGGCTTATTTCCCTTGGAACTGTTCTAAAATGTATGGGGACAATAACACATTATAAAGACTTCGTCATGATGGACCAGCCTCTAATAAAGACTTTGTCTTCCCCTTGCCACAGTTACCTGTTAGGTCTGCCCAGACAACTGTAAAGTAAAAATGTAAATCCTGTGCTGTTGCTCTTTCTTTAACGGAGTTATATCTTTTTAGAGCTCCCTACCTAACTTAACGCAGATGTCTGTTTTTTCCGGGGGGATGTGGATTTTCAAATTGTCAGTTATGCTCTTTCAAATAGGGGTTCCACCTTAATCCAAGCATACTCCCCCCCCCCCCCCGGATACCAAGACCCCCTTGAGTTTTACTAATTTTTATTGGGCCCCCTGTCCCTCCTCTCCCAAGGCTCAGTTGCCCTACTTGTGGGGGACACTGTTAACTATAAATATCAGTTTTCTGTATGTGAAGCTCGTTTATACTTGGGATCTTACGCAGACAAGTTTATGTTATTAGGGACTATGTGGCTGGGGATGGGTCATTACTTATACCTTTATGAAGGGTCCATCTCTACTCATATATGATCCCCATGGTTCTAAAATATTGGCTCTTATTCACATTTTGTATATTGTTGGTTTGAAATAATTATATGTTTTACACTAATGTCTATACAATATTTAATCCCCTCAGGTCTTGTCAAAATGTTTAAATTTTTTTTTTTCAATAGGCCGACCGCAGGCATATTCCCTCTAGTAGAAACCGACACAGAGGTTAGTTGGCAGCTTTCTGCCTCAGTATAGTTGTTACACGTGATCATAAAACACTACTATTTCTCAGATACCTCTCTACTTCTGACTCTTATTATACCACGAGATCCTCGTTCGACAGCAAACACAGACTGTATAGTTAGTGATCCCTTTTAGAACTAGGATCCTCTCTTCTATAACTATTACTCTTTTCTGACTTCTTGCCCCCCCCTCTGCCGCTTCTTTCCCTAACCCCTTCTTACTTCCATCGATTTCCCCTCTCCCCTTTCTTTTCAGTTAATTTTATAAAAATTTTTTTTTTTTTTTTTTTTTTCTTTTCTTCTCTCCTCAATAATGCATGCCAGACATAATAATCCTCAGGTTCACCCCCTGAGATTTCTAACAATAAACGTGAAAGGTCTGAACAGTCCTGGTAAGCGTTCCATAGTCACAAAAGAACTAAATAAGCTTCAGGGGGATGTGGTTTTTATACAGGAATCTCACTTTGCCAAACAAACAGAACCAAAATGGCACAACCATAAATATCCAACTGCTCTCTTTTCCTCCGGCCCTCGTAAACAGAATGGGGTGGGTATTTTAATACATCGCAGGGTACCATTTCAGGCGCAGGACGTGGTAAGAGACAGGGAAGGCCGATACATCATAGTGGTAGGATTATTACATAATGTTCTAGTAACTCTGATTAATGTATACGCCCCGAATGTAGCACAGCATGTCTTTTTCAAAACGCTCTCGGGGAGATTGCTCGAGCATTCTAAAGGAATTCTCATCATGGGGGGTGACTTTAATGCTCCATTAGTCCCAAAACAGGATACCTCCAATGGCCTCTCAAGCGTGCCTCATCATATATTGAAACACATCAACACGATGCTTAGAGGTCACTTGCTGCATGACATATGGCGTACGTTACACCCCACTGAGACAGAATTCACATTTTATTCCAACCCGCACAGGAAATACTCCCGTATAGATTATTTTTTTACAAACTCTCATGGTATTGAATATGTGCAACGTAGTGATATTGCCCCAATTACATGGTCTGACCACGCACCGGTCTCCTTTGAAATACTGTGGCCCGATATGCCTGCTACCTCCTATATTTGGAGACTGGATGAGACCCTCTTGGGTGATCCGGTCATCCTGGAGGATGTCTCAGAGCGTATGCGAGAATACTTCGAATTGAATTTAACAGAGGATATGCCCCTCTCCACTGTGTGGGAGGCCCATAAGAGTGTTGTTAGGGGTCATCTTATCAAGCATAAAGCCAGATTGCAGAATCAAAAAAGGTTGAGATATAACCAATTATTAACTGATATTAAGATATTAGAGGAACAACATAAGAAAAACCCCTTAAATAGCGATATTGACAATCGACTGGCACAAGCCAGATTGGATTTTAGACAGCTTCTTCGTGATGAAAATCATAAAATAGCGATCTGGCTTAGGCAAAGGCACTATGAGGAGGGGGATAAAGCTGGTAAATTACTGGCCAGGACACTAAAGCGATCCCAACTCAAAGCTTATGTATATTCCATGAAGGATCACAGAAATGTGACCCACCGGGACAGCCGTGGTATAGCGGAAGTATTCCGTGTTTATTACGATGGCCTGTACAATCTCAAAACCAGCCTGGCCGCTCAATCAGGGGACATGCCCACACAGAGCCAATTGGTCCAAGACTACCTCACGACCACTCAGCTCCGAACCTTAGACAAAGAAGCTGGGGCCTTTCTGGAGACATCCCTGTCCGGGGAGGAGATAGCGAACGCGCTGAAAAGCCTCCCGAGTGGTAAATGCCCTGGCCCAGATGGGCTAAGTGCAAAATACTACAAGGCGTTTCTCCCGGAGCTTCTGCCGCACCTCCAGAACTTGTTCAACACTTTACCTGACAATGGGGTATTACCGGCATCTATGCTATCGGCATACATAACAGTATTACCAAAGCCAGGAAAGGCCCCAGACAAACCGCAAAGTTATCGGCCGATATCTTTGCTGAACACTGACGTCAAGATCTTGGCGAAGGTGTTAGCAAACAGAGTTAATAAGTACCTACCAGACTTGATTGCTTTAGATCAGGTCGGATTTATACCGGGTAGGGAAGCTAGGGATAACACCCTTAAGGTGTTGCAGCTGATTTCACACTCTGTTGACCGGGGGCTGCCGTTCGCCCTGTTGTCGACTGACGCGGAAAAAGCTTTCGACAGGGTGAACTGGCAGTTCCTTAGAGGCACCCTGGGGAGAATGGGATTTGGGAGGCGGTTCATTAACACAGTCTTTAGCCTCTACTCCTCTCCAAGTGCGAGGATACGGGTCAATGGTCTTCTTTCCGAGTCATTCGATATTTCAAATGGCACCAGGCAGGGGTGTCCCTTATCCCCCTTACTGTTTGCCATTTCGGTAGAGGCCCTAGCGTGTAATATCCGCGATTGCAAACAAATCAAAGGATATCTAATAGGAGATCGGGAATGTAAGATATGTATGTATGCCGATGATCTTCTGTTCACACTGCGAGATCTTGAGACATCGGTCCCTGCCTTGCTACAGGAGTTTGACAAATATGGTAGGGTCTCAAACTTCTTACTGAATGCCACTAAGTCTGAGGTTCTGGGAGTCAACTTAGACCCACTTGTAATGGGATGGCTCAAGGAACACAGCCCGTTTCAAATAAAAGAAAGCCGACTGAAATATCTTGGCATACACTTAGCTGTCTCAGCTGCAGACCTCTTTGAGGCTAACTACATGTCGCTTAGACGTACAATTGCGGCTGACCTTTCGGGGTGGAAACACAAAACAATCTCTTGGTTGGGAAGAATAGGGGTAGTGAAAATGAATGTTCTCCCAAGAATAATGTACTTGTTTCAAACACTACCTATCCCTTTACCTCCTACCTTCCTCACACAGTTCCAAAGCTTAATTGAGGAATATGTTTGGCAGGGGATCAGACCGAGAGTAAGCAGAAAAACGATGTATTTAGCTAGGGAAGATGGCGGACTGAGCCTCCCGGACCTCAGACTATACAGGAAAGCAGTGATCCTGCAGAGAATAGTTGAGTGGTGCCAGGGTAATCCACAAAAAGATTGGATTACTATTGACAAGGATGCTTTACAAGTGCAGGAACTATCGCCACTATTGTGGACGGCTGCTAAGTACAGATCTTCCTGTGTGCGGAAGTACCCCCTGTTGGAGGAGCTGTTTAGCGTATGGGATACTACGCTAAAAGTGGACTCCCATGTCTCAACATTGTATTCCCCCCTGACGCCTATATATTCCAACCCCGACCTACCACTTCAGTCTAGAATACCCCCGGAACAGAGCAGAGTGTTCGGTAACAGAGTGGCCAGCTTTGTTTCTATGGGGAGAATAAAGACAAGGGAAGAGATTTTGGCTGACTTCCCCGAGATCCCATTGCCTTGGTTTACCTATTTACAAATAGGTCATTTCATAAGCACCCACAAACATAAGACACATTTATTGAGGGACCCTACACCCTTCGAGGCTTTATGCACGAAAAAAACTCCATCCAGATATTTGACCTCTATCATTTACGCTCTTCTCCTTCACCCCAAGGACAGCCCCCTTCCAAATTATACCAGAATGTGGCACAGAGAGTTGGGAACGGATTTGTCCGAGGAGGCGTGGCAGCGTATTTTTCTGGCTGCCAGGACAGTCTCGGTCTCAGCTCGTATACAAGAGTCTCACTACAAGTTCCTGAGCAGATGGTATCTTACGCCATCTAGGCTTCGAGCAATCTACCCTAGAGTTTCAGACAGGTGCTGGAGAGGGTGCGGGGAGACAGGAACGATTTTACATATCTGGTGGGATTGCCCCCTCTTGGAGCCCTTCTGGACCTCCGTTTGGCGGGAGATTCAGGTGATTCTGGAGATGGATATTCCAAAAATCCCAGAGATCTTATTGTTCCATTTTCCCAACAAAATAAAGGACAGTCTGAAAAAGACACTTCTAAAATTGATGTTGACAGGAGCCAAGAACCTTGTCAGCTCAGACGCTGGCGGATTGGAAACAAAGTGTGCAGGACATCCTGCTTCTGGAAAAATATCACTATGTTAGGATTCAGAAGCTGGACGTCTATATGACGCTGCTGCAGATGTGGGACGGTGCCTGCCTGGCGGGCTAGTTAGTAGACCTGGAACCACTGTAACTTAAAGGGACAGTTCACCCAAAAACTTTCTCCCCTTTAAATTATTCCCAATGATCCTTTTTACCTGCTAGAGTGTATTAAATTGGTTGCAAGTAGCTCCTTTACTCATATTTCAGCATTTGAAATAGCTGATTTAGCTTGTGGTTTCCCAACCTATACTGAAAGTTTTGATACTGGCGTATACGCTATTGACAAGCCTAAGTAAACACAGCCAGCAGAAGAAGTTACACCCTCAGTGGGGGGCATGATAGTTAAGTAATACAATGATACTTTTCCATTGTTCTCTCTTTGTATTGAGCTTTGGTGTTCCAGACAAATATAAGATAAGGAAGCCAGTCTGTGTACATAAAAGTGATAACATAATGAGATCTGATATTACATGAAGCTCAACCCATTGTAATAGGCTGTGGTTTCAAAGCACAAAATCAGCTACTTCAGATACACAAATAAACCTGAAAATGCAATTTCTCAAATATTTTATACTCTGCAGTTGGTATAACAAGTCATTTAAAATACATTTATGGAAAAACAATTTTACAGTGTACTGTCCCTTTAACAGATAGTTGTACAATGTGAGTTACCTATATTCCCTTTTAATTTATTTTTTTTTTCCCCCCCCCCTTCTTTCACCCTTCTTTCTCTTCCACCTCTCTCTATTTCAGCACCCTATATCTCCCTTTCTATTCTCTGACTATTCCCTTATTCACATGAAGTCGAGGGATACGCAAGGACCGGCCATCTTAGTAGTGACGACATACTGAAATAAGTCAATATCATTTTTATTTTACTCCAACTGGCCCTGTTAGGTTTTTATGTGTTTGTTTCATGTTACAGAAAATTTCTAAAAATTGTAAAAATGGAGCAAAATGATTATCAAAGCTTTGTCAAATGCTGTATATTCTTTCATGCCATACCATTGACTTTCATGTATAATGTTTGTTTATTTTTTCAATAAAGCTCCTTTAAAAAAAAAAAAAAAAAAAAGCTATTCTACATTGCACTAGTACAAAATTACCTTTAAAGTGAAGATAAACTTCATTGTTTATAGTTACAATATTCGTAATCATAAAGTAAAAGTTTTTTTTTTTTAATAAAATTAGAAGAAAAATAAAGGGAATCCGCCAAAAAAATATTACGTGAGGGGTAAGAAAGGAAGCATAAATTGTGTTTACTTTCCAAAGGCAGGGAGAGTCCACGACTTCATTCATTACTGTTGGGAACCAATACCCAAGCTCCAGGGGACACTGAATGAACCAAACGGGAGGGCAAGACCTTAATCTGAGGGCACCACAGTCTAACACTTTTCTCCCAAAGCCGATTCCGCAGAAGCGAAAACATCAAATTTATAGAACTTTGAAAAAGTATGTAAGGAGGACCAGGTAGTCGCCCTACAAATCTGATCCATAGAAGCTTCATTCTTAAAAGCCCACAAAAAATAAACTGCTCTAGTGGAATGAGCCGTTATCCGCACAGGAGGTTGTTGTCCAGCCTTCTCATAAGCCAAACTGATGATACTTCTCAGCCAGAAAGATAAGGAAGACACAGTGGCCTTCTGGCCCTTGCGCTTAGCAGTATATAACACAAACAAAGAAGAGGATTGCCTGAAATCCTTAGTAGCCTGAATATTGAATTTTAAAGGCATGTACAACATCCAGATTGTGGAGCAAAACTTTCCTTTGAGGAAGAAGGATTAGGACAAGGGAAAGGAACAACAAATTTCCTAATTGATGTTGCGATTTGAGACTACTTTAGGTAGGAAACCTAACTTCGTACGTTAGGAGAAGGGAAAGCAGTGTAAAACGTTAACACTGATTTCCCAGGAGGTGACAGCGTTAAATCCCTAGATAGAGGTCAGAGATCGTTCCCTGCGACATCTAGAAGCCACAACTCTGACTGAGAGAATTACATGGTTACTCTAACACCTCAGTCCACACTTGAAGGGAAAATACCCATTAATAGACTACATTTTCTTCTAACACTTTCTCTGCCATCCTTCTATAGTTATGAAAGGCAAAGAATGACTGGGGGGATAGGGGAAGTGGAGGGATATTTAAAGCCTTTGGCTGGGGTGTCTTTGCCTCCTCCTAGTGCCAGGTGTTGATAATTACCAACAGTAATGAATGAAGCCGTGGACTCTCCCTGCCTTTGGAAAGAAATTAAGCGTTTACAAAGCCTTTCATGAATGAAATACCCCATCTTTTACTTTATAACAAATATTGTAACTACAAATAACTACAAATGATTATTACCCCCCCCCACACACACACACACACAACACAAAAGGAACAAGTAACTCCATATTTGAAAGGTGGCAATCTTTCTCCTTGAAATGAGTGTTCCTGTCCAACTGCTAGATTACATTTATAAAAGACAATGAACAGCAGCACTAGTCCAAAGCTTTTTGACATATTTGTATATTTATACAAGCTAAAAAAAGGTATTTTCTAAAAGTGTTTAGCCTGTGGGAAATGAAAATAAAAATAAAAAAACTAAAATTAAAGTTTAAATGCAATAAGTGCAAAAGCCTAAATGTATTTTGCACAAGGGTGTGAACACAAAGGCTCAAAAAGAAATAAATAAGTTTATGCTATATATCTATTATGTTTTACATTATGTTTCAAATAATCCGACTGTTGATTCGGCGTTATGCAGTGGCAACTGCAATTGTTACCTGCATTATCCAAGTGACAAACTGCAATATAACAAAACCTAATATTGACAACTGTTCCTAAAAAATTAGAGTGAACAAGTCTGAAATTCCTTAAAGGGACAGTCTACTCCAGAATATTTATGGTTTAAAAAGACAGATAATCCCTTTATTACCCATTCCCCAGTTTTGCATAACCAACAGTTATATTAAAGGGATAGTAAACACCAAAAACGTTATTGTTCAAAAAGATAATCATTTTATTTACCATTCCCCAGTTTTGCATAACCAACATTGTTAAAGAAATACAGGTGGCCCTCAATTTACGCTGGGGTTAGGTTCCAGAAGGAATGATTGCAAATAGAAACCGTTGTAGATTGAAACCCAGTTTATAATGTAAGTCAATGGGAAGTGAGGGAGTTAGGTTCCAGGCACCTCTCAAAATTGACATAAGTAACCTATAATACATTATTTTTAAAGCTTTGAAATGAAGACTATACATGTTAAACAGAATTATAAACAGTATTAAATAATCACACAAACACAGAATGCATCAGACATCAAACTAAGCTTAATGAACAAAAACATTTTTTTTACTTGCATTTTTCTGCAAAAAGGTCTCTGCATTGAAACCGTAGCATACACTTTTAGCTATTATCGGGTCTGCAGCTATTCTATGCATTCCAGTCTGGACTGATTTATAGGCACCCTCACCTCAAGCAGCTGGGATAGAAGAAGAAAGGGAAGTTTCCCTCATGGCTGCTAGATCGTGTTGCTTTGAAAGCAGCTCGATAGCTCAGGTCTGATCTGTTCATACTGATTAATTTCAGCCTGCTTGGCTTGCATATCTTTGCTGCAACACAATCGGACAGCTCCACCTACTGGCCTGCCATTAATTTAATCAATGTGCTGCTTCTCAGTGCTTTTCAATAGCAGTCACATAACTGAAAATTATTCTGAAACGGCGCAAATTGAACCGGCACAAAATAAGGGCCATCTGTATAATTTCTACCTCTGTAATTACCTTGTATCTAAGTTTCTGCAGACTGCCTCCTTATCTCAGATCTTTTCACAGACACATTAACGCCCTCTGGCTATGAAAAATTGTAAAATGCATTCAGATTAGCATATGAGCCTACCTAGGTTTAGCTTTCAATTAAAAATACCAAGAGAACAAAGCAAAGTTGATGATAAAAGTAAATTAGAAAGCTGTTTAAATGCCCTATCTGAATCACAAAAGATTAATTTGGACTTTACTAACCCTTTAATGCACTTTTTACCTCTGTGATTACCTTGTAGCTAAGCCTCTGCAGACTGCCCCCTTATTTCAGTTCTTTTGACAGTCTTGCATTAGTTCATGTGTGTCATATAGATAACATTGTGCTCATGGAGTTACTTCTGAGAGGGCACTGATTGGCTAAAATGCAAGTCTGTCAGAAGAACTCAAATAAGGGGCAGTCTAGTCAAAATTAAACTTTCATGATTTAGATAAGGCATGCAATTTTAAACAATTTTCCAGTTTACTTTTATAATCAAATTTGCTTTGTTCTCTTGGTATTCTTTGTTGAAAGCTAAACCTAGGTAGGCTCATATGCTAATTTATAAGCCCCCGAAGGCTGCCTCTGATCTCAGTAAATTGAGGTTTTTACAGCTAGATAGTTCTAGTTCATGTGTGCCATATAGATAACATTGTGCTCACTCCCATGGAGTTAGCTAGCACTGATTGGCTAAAATGCAAGTCTGTCAAAAGAAATTAAATAAGGGGGCAGTCTGCAGAGGTTTAGATACAAGGTAATCACAGAGGTAAACAGTACATTAATATAACCGTTTTGGTTAAACAATACAAATTCTGAAGTAGACTATCCCTTTAAATAGAGTACAGGTGAAATAATCAGCTCACCTATCAGCTGATTATTTCGCCTGTGCTCTAGTTAAGATATAATGAATATCTGGCCTGTTAGGGGTAATGAGGACTGGAGTTGGGAAACACTGACCTATGCAATTCAGTGCACCAATAAATTAGGATGCTGTACATATGAGTTAAGTTATCACAGTCTACAGGGAATACTACGTTATAATATGGCTGATTCCATAGAAAGCTGGGAGATTGGTATCTATTTTTCCAAATGATGAATGTGGTGTAAAAAAAAAAAAGAATACATAAAATATATTTTGATGACTGCAAGGTCCTTTTTATAGTTATTTGTAAACGGACATATATAACGGCATCATTACGAAGCAGAAAAACCAGTGAGCTCACCTGATATTGATGGATTTGTGTTCTGAAAGAGTGATCCACTTAGACCAGTCAATGGGGCACCAAGTGACAGGCCGGTGCTGGCTGTGGTAGTTGCGGCAGCAGTATTTCCCAAGTTAAGTGTAAACGGAGACGCTCCTTTAAAAATAAATAAGTGGGAATATATACATACAAAATAAAATGTCAATATTCTAAACTGGCAGTAGGTAGAATTATTTTATAATAATCCAATTCTAGGGAGAGCAAATTGTATTATTTTTTAAAGGACCCAATAAGAATGTCATAACTTAAACTGATCACTTGCTCCTAAACATTACTTTTTTAATCCCCAGACTAACACATTTAATGGTATAAATTAATGGTTTCTTTTATTTGCAAGACACATTTCTGTATGGTACAGTGTGCTTATGGTTGACAAGGTTATGTAAAAGCGGATAAAGTCACAAACAAATTAGAAGAACTTGGTAGAGGAGGTGCTGCTTTATCCATCTAAGGCACAGAGGGCAAGGATGTATGGGTCTAGGTAATATAGGAACCTCTGATCGTGTAATAGCGCCCAAATCAAAATTTGCAACAGTGAAATAAATGCGTCTCCAAGTAATTATGCAATATAGACTAAAAAAAATTAAAAAAAAACACACCAACCATGACATATAGTCCTTTTTAAATTTTCTTTATTTAAATAATACAAAACTATTTAGGAGTTTCAATTACATTGAGTAACTAAGAACATACATATTTTGAGGTATTTAAAATCTATCATTATTTAAAGAGACCACTTTCTAAAATAGGTTATTAGGTGTTTTACAGTTAGTATATTCCAAAAGAACAACAGACCACATAAAAGCTGGGGTGCAATTCAGAAAACCTTCATTAAAGGACCAGTCAACACAGTAGATTTGCATAATCGACAAATGCAAGATAACAAGACAATGCAATAGCACTTAGTCTGAACTTCAAATGAGTAGTAGATTTTTTTTCTGACAATTTTAAAAGTTGTCTTTTTCCACTCCCCCTGTACCATGTGACAGCCATCAGCCAATCACAAATGCATACACGTACCATGTGACAGCCATCAGCCATTCACAAATGCATACACACTTATTCTTGCACATGCTCAGTAGGAGCTGGTGACTCAAAAAGTTTAAATATAAAAAGACTGTGCACATTTAGTTAATGGAAGTAAATTAGAAAGTGGTTTAAAATGGCATGCTCTATCTGAATAATGAAAGTTTAATTTTGATTGAGTGTCCCTTTAATGAAATGCCTAAACTTAAGGTCATGCGCATAACGGAAAGATAATGAAGCTGCAGATTAATTGCAAATAGTTATAGTTGGAGAAAAATGGGCACAGATCAACCAAAATGTGTACAACAGCTTAACTGTATATGTAAAGATTGCATAGTGATTGCATGTCAGTGTGAAATTAAACACCACACAGGAGGAGATATAAAATAGTAAAACCTTTCCGCATCCAAAAGTCATGGCTTTTGTATGAAGCGGAGGCCTTTGTTTATGCCTGGGGTTTAGAGGCTGTCTGCAGAAGCTCCCTAAAACCTCTGTACAGCATTTATTAAAAGGGACATGAAAAACAATTTTCTCTTGTTAAGTGTATCCAGTCCACGGATCATCCATTACTTATGGGATATTAACTCCTCCCCAACAGGAAGTGCAAGAGGATTCACCCAGCAGAGCTGCTATATAGCTCCTCCCCTAACTGCCATTACAAGTCATTCTCTTGCACCCAACGAATAGATAGGATGTGTGAGAGGACTGTGGTGATTATACTTAGTTTCATACCTTCAATCAAAAGTTTGTTATTTTATAATAGCACCGGAGTGTGTTATTCCTTCTCTGGTAGAATTTGAAGAAGAATCTACCTGAGTTTTTCTATGATTTTAGCCGGAGTAGTTAAGATCATATTGCTGTTTCTCGGCCATCTGAGGAGAGGTAAACTTCAGATCAGGGGACAGCGGGCAGATTAATCTGCAAAGAGGTATGTAGCAGCTTATTATTTTCTGACAATGGAATTGATGAGAAAATTCTGCCATACCGATATAATGTAAACTCAGCCTTAAATGCAGTAGCAGCAACTGGTATCAGGCTGTCATGTATGTATATTTTACACTTCAGTATTCTGGGGAATGGCACTTCACTGGAATTATACTGTATGCATAAAACTTTAGCCTAATTTGCAGGGACTAGCAACAGGCTTTTTAATAACACTCAATTTATTAATGTTAAACGTTTTTTGCTGGCATGTAAAATCGTTTAATTTTCTGAGGTACTGGGTGAAAAAATGTTTTGGGCACTATTTTTTTCCACTTGGCAGTCGTTTTATTTAATTTATGACAGTTTACTGATCTCTCTCACTCACAGCAGAGCTGTGAGATTGTAGTTGACTGTGATAAAAAAACGTTTATTTCTGTATTTTTTTTTATTTTTTTTTTCTGCTATCAGGGTTAGTTATCCTTTGCTAATGGGAGCAATCCTTTGCTAAAATTGTGTTTTTTACAAAGATTTGATGCTATAACTTTTCAGTTTATTAATTTTCAACTGTCATAACTTTTTCTGTGCTTCTTATAGGCACAGTACGTTTTCATATTATAGTAAATTACTTGAAAAGTATTTCCAAGTTGCTAGTTTATTTGCTAGTGTGTTAAACATGTCTGATTCAGAGGAAGATATCTGTGCTATATGTGCTAAAGCCAAAGTGGAGCCCAATAGAAATTTATGTACTAACTGTATTGATGCTACTTTAAATAAAAGTCAATCTGTACAAATTGAACATATTTCACCAAACAACGAGGGGAGAGTTATGCCTCGCCTCACGTGTCAGTACCTGCATCTCCCGCTCGGGAGGTGCGTGATATTGTAGCGCCGAGTACATCTGGGCGGCCATTACAAATCACATTACAGGATATGGCTACTGTTATGACTGAAGTTTTGGCTAAATTACCAGAACTAAGAGGTAAGCGTGATCACTCTGGGGTGAGAACAGAGTGCGCTGATAATATTAGGGCCATGTCAGACACTGCGTCACAATTTGCAGAACATGAGGACGGAGAGCTTCATTCTGCGGGTGACGGTTCTGATCCAAACAAACTGGATTCAGATATTTCAAATTTTAAATTTAAGCTGGAAAACCTCCGTGTATTACTAGGGGAGGTGTTAGCGGCTCTGAATGATTGTAACACAGTTGCAATACCAGAGAAAATGTGTAGGTTGGATAAATATTTTGCGGTACCCGGCGAGTACTGACGTTTTTCCTATACCTAAGAGACTTACTGAAATTGTTACTAAGGAGTGGGATAGACCCGGTGTGCCGTTCTCACCCCCTCCGATATTTAGAAAGATGTTTCCAATAGACGCCACCACACGGGACTTATGGCAAACGGTCCCTAAGGTGGAGGGAGCAGTTTCTACTTTAGCTAAGCGTACCACTATCCCGGTGGAGGATAGCTGTGCCTTTTCAGATCCAATGGATAAAAAGTTAGAGGGTTACCTTAAGAAAATGTTTGTTCAACAAGGTTTTATATTGCAACCTCTTGCATGCATTGCGCCTGTCACGGCTGCAGCAGCATTTTGGTTTGAGTCTCTGGAAGAGACACTTGAATCAGCTCCATTAGATGAGATTACACACAAGCTTAAAGCCCTTAAGTTAGCTAACTCATTTATTTCAGATGCCGTAGTACATTTAACTAAACTTATGGCTAAGAATTCCGGATTCGCCATTCAGGCACGCAGAGCACTGTGGCTAAAATCCTGGTCAGCTGACGTTACTTCTAAATCTAAATTGCTTAATATACCTTTCAAAGGGCAGACCTTATTCGGGCCCGGGTTGAAAGAAATTATCGCTGACATTACAGGAGGTAAAGGCCATGCCCTGCCTCAAGACAGAGCCAAACCTAAGGCTAGACAGTCTAATTTTCGTTCCTTTCGTAATTTCAAAGCAGGAGCAGCATCAACTTTCTCTGCACCAAAACAGGAAGGAGCTGTTGCTCGCTACAGACAAGGCTGGAGACCTAACCAGTCCTGGAACAAGGGCAAGCAGGCCAGGAAACCTGCTGCTGCCCCTAAGACAGCATGAATCGAGGGCCCCCGATCCGGGAACGGATCTAGTGGGGGGCAGACTTTCTCTCTTCGCCCAGGCTTGGGCAAGAGATGTCCAGGATCCCTGGGCGTTAGAGATCATATCTCAGGGATACCTTCTAGACTTCAAATTCTCTCCCCCAAGAGGGAGATTTCATCTGTCAAGGTTGTCAACAAACCAAATAAAGAAAGAGGCGTTTCTACGCTGCGTACAAGATCTTTTATTAATGGGAGTGATCCATCCGGTTCCGCGGTCGGAACAAGGACAAGGGTTTTACTCAAATCTGTTTGTGGTTCCCAAAAAAGAGGGAACTTTCAGGCCAATCTTGGATTTAAAGATCCTAAACAAATTCCTAAGAGTTCCATCGTTCAAAATGGAAACTATTCGGACAATTTTACCCATGATCCAAAAGGGTCAGTACATGACCACAGTGGATTTAAAGGATGCTTACCTTCACATACCGATTCACAAAGATCATTACCGGTATCTAAGGTTTGCCTTTCTAGACAGGCATTACCAGTTTGTAGCTCTTCCATTCGGATTGGCTACGGCTCCGAGAATCTTCACAAAGGTTCTGGGTGCTCTTCTGGCGGTACTAAGACCGCGAGGAATTGCGGTAGCTCCGTACCTAGACGACATTCTGATACAAGCTTCAAGCTTTCAAACTGCCAAGTCTCATACAGAGTTAGTACTGGCATTTCTAAGGTCGCATGGATGGAAGGTGAACGAAAAGAAGAGTTCTCTCTTTCCACTCACAAGAGTTCCCTTCTTGGGGACTCTTATAGATTCTGTAGAAATGAAGATTTACCTGACAGAAGACAGGTTAACAAAGCTTCAAAATGCATGCCGTGTCCTTCATTCCATTCAACACCCGTCAGTAGCTCAATGCATGGAGGTGATCGGCTTAATGGTAGCAGCAATGGATATAGTACCCTTTGCACGTCTACATCTCAGACCGCTGCAATTGTGCATGCTAAGTCAGTGGAATGGGGATTACTCAGACTTGTCCCCTACTCTGAATCTGGATCAAGAGACCAGAAATTCTCTTCTATGGTGGCTTTCTCGGCCACATCTGTCCAGGGGGATGCCATTCAGCAGGCCGGACTGGACAATTGTAACAACAGACGCCAGCCTACTAGGTTGGGGCGCTGTCTGGAATTCTCTGAAGGCTCAGGGACAATGGAATCAGGAGGAGAGTCTCCTACCAATAAACATTCTGGAATTGAGAGCAGTTCTCAATGCCCTTCTGGCTTGGCCCCAGTTAACAACTCGGGGGTTCATCAGGTTTCAGTCGGACAACATCACGACTGTAGCTTACATCAACCATCAGGGAGGGACAAGAAGCTCCCTAGCAATGATGGAAGTATCAAAGATAATTCGCTGGGCAGAGTCTCACTCTTGCCACCTGTCAGCAATCCACATCCCGGGAGTGGAGAACTGGGAGGCGGATTTCTTAAGTCGTCAGACTTTTCATCCGGGGGAGTGGGAACTTCATCCGGAGGTCTTTGCCCAAATACTTTGACGTTGGGGCAAACCAGAGATAGATCTCATGGCGTCTCGACAGAACGCCAAGCTTCCTCGTTACGGGTCCAGATCCAGGGATCCGGGAGCGGTTCTGATAGATGCTTTGACAGCACCTTGGACCTTCGGGATGGCTTATGTGTTTCCACCCTTCCCGATGCTTCCTCGATTGATTGCCAGAATCAAACAGGAGAGAGCATCAGTGATTCTAATAGCGCCTGCATGGCCACGCAGGACTTGGTATGCAGATCTAGTGGACATGTCATCCTGTCCACCTTGGTCGCTACCTCTGAAACAGGACCTTCTGATCCAGGGTCCCTTCAAACATCAAAATCTAATTTCTCTGAAGCTGACTGCTTGGAAATTGAACGCTTGATTTTATCAAAACGTGTTTTTTCTGAGTCAGTTATTGATACCTTAATACAGGCTAGGAAGCCTGTTACCAGAAAGATTTACCATAAGATATGGCGCAAATACTTATATTGGTGCGAATCCAAGAGTTACTCATGGAGTAAGGTTAGGATTCCGAGGATATTGTCTTTTCTACAAGAAGGTTTAGAAAAGGGTTTATCCGCTAGTTCCTTAAAGGGACAGATTTCAGCTCTGTCCATTCTTTTACACAAACGTCTGTCAAGTTCCGGACGTTCAAGCTTTTTGTCAGGCTTTAGCTAGGATCAAGCCTGTGTTTAAAACTGTTGCTCCACCATGGAGTTTGAACTTAGTTCTTTATGTTTTACAGGGGGTTCCGTTTGAACCCCTTCATTCCATTGATATCAAGTTGTTATCTTGGAAAGTTCTGTTTTTAATGGCGATTTCCTCGGCTCGAAGAGTCTGAGTTATCTGCCTTACATTGTGATTCTCCTTATCTGATTTTTCATTCAGACAAGGTAGTTCTGCGTACTAAACCTGGGTTCCTACCTAAGGTGGTCACTAACAGGAATATCAATCAAGAGATTGTGGTTACATCTTTGTGTCCTAATCCTTCTTCGAAAAAGGAACGTCTGCTACACAATCTAGATGTAGTCCATGCCCTGAAATTTTATCTACAGGCAACTAAGGATTTTCGACAAACGTCTTCCCTGTTTGTCGTTTATTCTGGTCAGAGGAGAGGTCAAAAAGCTTCGGCTACCTCTCTCTCCTTTTGGCTTCGTAGCATAATACGGTTAGCCTATGAGACTGCTGGACAGCAGCCTCCTGAAAGAATTACAGCACATTCTACTAGAGCTGTGGCTTCCACTTGGGCCTTTAAGAATGAGGCTTCTGTTGAACAGATTTGCAAGGCTGCAACTTGGTCTTCTCTTCATACTTTTTCCAAATTTTACAAATTTGACACTTGCTTCTTCGGAGGCTGTTTTTGGGAGAAAGGTTCTTCAGGCAGTGGTTCCTTCCGTATAAAGAGCCTGCCTGTCCCTCCCGTCATCCGTGTACTTTAGCTTTGGTATTGGTATCCCATAAGTAATGGATGATCCGTGGACTGGATACACTTAACAAGAGAAAACATAATTTATGCTTACCTGATAAATTTATTTCTCTTGTAGTGTATCCAGTCCACGGCCCGCCCTGTCACTTTAAGGCAGGTAATTTTTCCATTAAACTACAGTCACCACTGTACCCTATGGTTTTCCTTTCTCTGCATGTTTTCGGTCGAATGACTGGTAATGGCAGTTAGGGGAGGAGCTATATAGCAGCTCTGCTGGGTGAATCCTCTTGCACTTCCTGTTGGGGAGGAGTTAATATCCCATAAGTAATGGATGACCCGTGGACTGGATACACTACAAGAGAAATAAATTTATCAGGTAAGCATAAATTATGTTTTTTTCTTTCATGATTCAAATAGAGTATACACTTTTAAACAACTGTCCAATTGAGTTACTTCATCTAATTTGCTTCATTCTCTCATTATCCTTTGCTGAAGAAGCCACAATGCATTACTGGTAGCTAGTTAACACATTGGGTGAGCCAATAAGACAAGGCATATGTGTGCAGCCGCCAAACAGCTACTGAGGTATACTATTCAACAAATGTTATCAAAAGAACAAACCAAATTAGATAATAGAAGTAAATTGGAAAGTTGTTTAAAATCACATGCTCTATATGAATTACGAAAAAAATAAAATTAGGTTTCATGTCCCATTAAGGCAATTCAAAGGGAAAAGCAAAGATTTTTGGTTTTCATGATTAAAGAGAGAGAGGGGTGGAGGGGGTAAATGTCCTTATTTCCTATCCCATAAACTATTTAATCGCTGCACACATCAATTATTTTGGCATAATCATGGGAAGCATGTAAAGGATCTATAGGCAACCAGTTTACTAGTGTATCCATTTAAACTCTTTGGGATGCTTTTATAAAATGCAAATATGTATAAAGTTGTAACATTCATATGTGCCAAAAGGTTATTTGTGATATGGGGCACAAGCTTCAATTAATTCACTAAACCAGGGCTCGACAAACCCAGGAGCCTGGGAGCCACTGGCTCCTGGAATTTTACACCTGGCTCCTAACTTTTTGGGTTATTCTCCATATATCTATATACCACTGTCTGGCTCCTGAAAGTATGCCTGGCTCCTAAATTTTAAAATAAATTTGTCAACCCCTGCAATAAACTATTTGATAATTGGTTAAGTGAGAAAAAAAAGATAGTCGATACACAACTATAAAATAAAATAATGGTGAACGTTAAAGCATCAGATCTCAGCTAGTTAGGTTGAGGTTCCACTGTTGTGATGTGCTCTCCAGACGTATATAGACATGTTTATGAATAAATAATTGCCTTTGCTATCAGACCTAATGAAGGTGCACTGTCTATCATTGGGCTGGTTTAATCAAATAAAAAATGCAATATAATTAAATTAAAATATAGCTTTTGTTTTGACACTATGACATGCAAACATTAACTTTGAGAAAAGAAGGGAAATAACTGTAGTACCTGATGCAGGTGCAGATGTCAGTGCGGATGACAGTGTAAGGCCTGTTGATGAGGTAGTAGCAGTTGGCAGAGAAAATGGTGTTACAGAACCTGCAGGTTTACCAAAACCTAAACTGAAACCAGTGGAAGGTGCAGATGTTGTAGCAGTGGCTCCTGTAACCAGAAAATGAAAAATATAACTTTTGCTGCTTAAAAAAAGAACCTCAATGTTAAAAGAGACACAGTCACCAAACACTTTGTTAAAGAGAGTAAACGCAATTCACAACCCTTTCTGACATTCAATACAGCTACTACTTAGCTTGAAATATATACAGTACGTGTCCTGCAATGGTCTCCTATTAAATTTAGTAGCCACTCATGAATTTTAGAAGCCAAAATAAACATTATAGGAATGTATGCAGAAGATTAATGGGTTCTTAAGATTTCTACCGAGACAAAACATTTTAGTGAATGAAAAAACAAAGGGACAGTCTAGTCCTAAACAAACGTTCATGATTCAGATAGGGCATGCAATTTTAAAGAAATTTCCAATTTACTTCTATCACCAATTTTGCTTTGTTCTCTTGGTATTCTTAGTTGAAAGCTAAACCTAGGAGGTTTATATGCTAATTTATAAGCCCTTGAAGGCCGCCTCTTAGATGAATGCATTTTGACAGTTTTCACCACTAGAGGGTGTAAGTTCATGTGTTTCATATAGATAACACTGTGCTCATGCATGTGGAGTTACTAGAAGCCAGCACTGATTTGCTAAAGTGCAAGTCTGTCAAAAAAATGGAAATAAGGGGCAGTTTGCAGAGGCTTATATACAAGATAATCAAAGAGGTAAAAAGAGTATAAATATAAACTGTGTTGGTTATGCAAAATTAGGGATGGGTATAAATGGATTTTCTATCTTTTAAAACAATAAATACATATTCTGGTGTAGACTGTCCCTTTAAAGTTTTAAATACATCTTTAACTGTATCTCCTCTAGGCATTTCAAGGGTAATGTCTCTGGATCACCTTGTAATATAAAAGCCCTTTTTTTCTGTGCAACTTGGAATCTCAGTAAATTACCTGTAGTTGCACCTCCTAATGTAAATCCAGTGTTAGGTTTTGCTCCAAACAGTCCTGTTCCAAACCCAGTTGAAGCTGATGTAGTAGCAGGTGCTGGAGTACCAAACGCCCCAAAACCGATCCCTCCTGTCGAGCTAGTGTTACTGGACAAAAACAGCAGTGAATATTAAAGTAATAGACAAGTACATATTAACTTAGACAAGCCAGAATATTTAAAAGCCACAAATATTTTATTTTTTAGTAGCTGAACAACAATTTTATGTTTAGGTGTGTAGTATAATTCAAAACATTAGCATATGGCTAACAGATATATTTTTATTATTGCATTAAATAATTAAAGGGACAGTCTAGTCCAAAAAAAACCTTCATGATTCAGATAGGGCATGTAATGTTAAACAATTTTCCCAATTTACTTTTATCACCAATGTTGCTTTGTTCTCTTGGTATTCTTAGTTAAAAGCTTAACCTAGGAGGTTCATATGCTAATTTCTTAGACCATGAAGGCCGCCTCTTAAGAATGCATTTTAACAGGTTTTTCACCACTAGAGGGTGTTAGTTCATGTTTTTCATATAGATAACACTGTGCTCATGCACGTGAAGTTGTCTGGGAGCCAGCACTGATTGGCTAAACTGCAAATCTGTCAAAAGAACTGAAATAAAGGGGCAGTTTGCAGAGGCTTAGATACAAGATAATCACAGAGGTAAAAAATATATAAATATAACTGTGTTGGTTATGCAAAACTGGGGAATGGATAAGAAAGGGATTATCTATCTTTTAAAACAATAGCAATTCTGGTGTAGACTGTCCCTTTAAGCATCTACTAACAGGACTGGGGTAATAAAAAATAAAATAAAAAAAAAAGCAACTGGAATGAACAAAACTTTAAAGGTTATAATTCAAAATGAATATGCTAATAAATCCATAATTAATCAATAGTAGCTTGCTGTTGCATTATAAGATATGACAAATAGCTTCAGTTATTTAATATTTGTCAAAAGTAAAACAGATGCTTCTCATTCCCTTTCCCAACAATAAGTGCATTACAGAAGTCTGAAATCTGGACAATTCTAGTCTGCTTAACAACAGAGACTTATCTGACCTATTCTGCAATGCAATTCTGTTGAAACTAACCTCTCAGCTGAGACTTGATACACTGGGCAATATTCACTAACAGATCCCTAACAGCATCACAAAATTTAGGGAATATGAAGCACAGAACATGGGAAGCTGGAGAGGTTAGCAAGGCTGGTGAAGCCAAAGAGCCTGGAAAGACTTCAGTTTGCCCACTAAAGAAACCCTGAAAGGACAGTTTTAAGAAATGCTATAAATTAACTAGGGCAGAATGAAATGGCTGTACTGCTCACAGATAGCACAGGAATTGTGTCATGGAACAACTTCACAATGTAAACTTTGATCCACATTTATTTTATGTTTGAAGGGACACTCTACTCCAGAAGTGTTACTGTTTAAAAAGATAGATAATCCCTTTATACTCATTCCACAGTTTTGTATAACTAACATGGTTATATTAATATACTTTTTACGTCTGTGATTACCTTGAATCTAAGTTTCTGTAGACCGTCCCCTTATTTCAGTCCTTTTGACAGACTTGCATTTTTAGCCAATCAATGCTAAATCAAATAACTCCATGGGAGTGAGCACAATGTTCTCTATATAGCACACAAGAACTAGCCCTGCCTTCTCCGTGCATTGTGACAGTTTTTCATAGCTAGACAGTGAAAATTCATGTGTGCCGTATAGATAACAATGTGCATACTCCTGTAGAGTTATTTATGAGTCAGCATTGATTGACTTAAAAATGTAAGCATGTCAAAAGAACTGAAATAAGGAGGCAGTCTGCAGAGGCAAATTATCATATGAGTCTCAGCCTACCCAGGTTTAGATTTCAACAAAGAATACCAAAAGAACAAAGCAAATTGAATGATAAAAGAAAATTAGAACATTGTATAAAATTACATGTCCTATCTGAATAGTTTAGAGGATAGAAGGGAAAGAGGTGACATGATAGAAAACTTCAAATATATGAAGGGACTTAATAAAATAGAAGCTGAAAGCATTTTTCACAAAAAAAATAAATGCCAAAACAAGGGGTCACAATCTAAAGTTAGAGGGTAGCAGATTCAGGAGAAATTTAAGGAAGCATTTTTTTTTTTTACAGAAAGGGTGGTGGATTCATGGAATGAACTTCCATTTGAGGTGGTAAACACAAAGACTGTAAAGGAATTTAAAAATGCCTGGGACATGCATAAGGCTATCCTAAGGAAAATGTAACATGTAATATGGGTAGACTTGATGGGCCTTTTTGGTTCTTATCTACCTTCAAATTCTATGTTTCTATGAATCAATGTTTAACTTTGCCTAGACAGTCCCTTTAAATTGTACTTTCTAGGTACCAGGAAATACATTCTAGCATCTTGGAACAGCAATATATTCCAACTGTTCATACAAGGCAGTGTTTTCCCAGGACCTTTTAATGGGTGCACCAGCCAGCTAAAATTGTACCCAAAAATAAGCTAAAATTAGAAAAAATATTAATATTTTTCAAAGTTTATTGCTCAAACTATCATTAAATAAATCTATGATGAATTATGCCATTCATTTTTTCTTTGGATAGCAGAAAAGTTATATTAGAAAATATTACACTGCCCCCACCCGGCTATTTTATAATGCCACCCGGCTGGCAAAACTTTCTGTTGAGAACACTACAAGGGAATACAGTTGTTTCATACCAAACCTTAGATAAAAGGGATATTCCAACCAAAATTGGAAACCACATGGGTGCATTTTGGTATTAAACAGAAGCAATTTTGTAATATACATGCATTAGCAAAAATGCTTCTAATAAAAGCTATAGCTGTTACAAAAGTGTATTTAAGTATGCACCGTGCACCAGCATTTTGAACACAGCACTTGCTCAGAGAGCCTAAGGTGCTTGTACCATCTGGTAATGACTCAATTTGTTATTTGCTGACATGATACAAACACCAGTGATGATCTGAGCAGCTGCAATATTTAAAATGTGGGTGCAGTGACAATATCTAGCTATGCTTCACGTGCACAGAAAAATGTTAACACTAAAACAGTGATAACTTTTCTTAGAAGCATTTTTGCTAATACATGTATATTGCAAATACGTTTCTATTAAAAGCTGTAATTAATCTAAGTACATTTATATTTTGACTGGAATGTCCCTTTAACAACTTGAAAATTACATTTTAGAAATATTTGAACCAGACATGCTCCGAGTACCACCAATGAGGCAAGATGTGGGTCACATGATTAACAAACACTATCAGTATGCTGTATCTTTGTAAATAAGCTTTTATGTGAATGCATATATACTGTAAAATGTTTCTAATCAAAATCTGAAACGTTCTTTTGCGCATCTAACATTCCAACTTTTATACTGTTAGATTAAAAAAAAAAAAAATAAGAAATACTATTTTTAGAGTTGGCAACATTGTATTGGTCTTTCTACAATACATATCACATAGCTTGTAAATAAACATTGCTGCTTTTTATTATGAATCAATAAAGCTCATACATCGGTCTACTCTTAAAAAACAATCGCCCACAGAAATCATCATTTGCATAGATCTTTGTGTGTTGCACTATTAGACGAATAAATACGGCTCTGAAAATAGTAAAATGTTACCTGTGGCCATATTCGGCATTAGTTTATACAAACGAATGACAAATATCTGAATTTGCACGTGCCTAATACATATCTGGATGTCTAGAGGGACAGGGAACCTAAAAAATTGTGTTTCATGATTCAGACAGAGCACACAATTTTAAACACATTTCCAATTTACTTATATCATTTTTTTTGTTCTCTAAGTATTATTTAAGTAAGAATATACCCAAGGAGGTTGAGGAGCAGCAGTGAACTGGGAGCTAGCTGCTAATTGGTGGCTGCATACATAAGCCTCTTGCGATTGGCTCACCTGATGTGTTCAGTTAGCGCCCAGTACTGCATTGCTGCTGCTCCTCCAACAAAGGATATTTCTAATGTAAGACAGAAAACTGTTCCTTCTTTGCTGTGTACAATATACAGTCCATTACTAGTACTATTACCGCAAGTGATGTCTGGCTGGTGGGTTACTAGCAGGCTCTACACATGTACTACAGCTGGAAAATACTAGTGATGCACCGAAATGGAAATTCTGGACCAAAACCGAAAATCCGGGATGCACTTGGCCAAAAACCTAAACTGATACCGAAAATGTATTTTTTCAAATTATTTTCAAATTATTTTTTTTTACATAATTAGAGCCAAAAAAAAAAAAAAAACACACTTTTATTGAAAGTAACACACTAAAATTAAAAATATCTTAAAACAATAAAATGCTACACAATTTTACCAAGAAAAAAAAAAAAAAAAACAGGCAAAAAATGCAATTTTCGGCCAAAATGTTTCTGTGACCAAAATTTTGGTGCATCCCTACTAAAAACAATTATAAATATCAATATACTGTATTATTCTTCATTTAGTTCTATGTAACAGAATCATATTTATCAGGTTGTTTTTTTTTACCAATTATCCAAATAAAGTATAGTCCTAGAAAACTCATTATATGCAGAACAGTAAGTCAAGTAATAAACTTAAACAGCAGCTCTAGGCTAGCATCACATTTGAAACATGCTACACAATAATTTTACCGAAAATAACAGGCAAAAAAAACGAAAAACGAAATAGCCAAAAATGCCATTTTCGGCCGAAACTTTCTGTGGCCGAAAATTTGGTGCATCCCTAGAAAATACTGAGCTATGTGGCAAAGGAAAACTTTAGCTGCAAATCTTTTTTTAAAGCATATAGATGGTAAAATTACTATTTAAAATATTGTACTTTGTTTTTAGACTACAGTGCCATTTTTACATCACACTATCTTAAATGTTATAATTCAATCTTAATCACCAAGTTCAGGGGTTTGTCATACACAATGCTACAAATCACCTTTACTTTTCAGAGTAACTTCATGCATTCATCCGACATCACCAGGACAATATCTACAGCAATATTAATTTACATATGCAAGGTACAACATAAATCAAAACTGCAATTGTTGATTGGCTCTACTCTAATCACTCTAATGTTTCTACTAGAATTATCCACCTTGTTTGCTGCTCATTAGCTGCTAAACCATAGATTAACAGTCAATTCAAAATAATAAAACTAAATCCAACAAACTTTTTGTATAAACATAACCCCAAAATTTTAACAGAGTCTCCATTCACTTTGGTTGGACCTTTTCCAACTCTTTGTTCTCATATCAGTTATTATTATTGGGGGATAGCACCGGACTATCAATCCATTATTCCCTTACATTCACTGAATACTAGTGCCAGCCTTATAAAACCAATCTCCTTCTCCATTCACTTTGCAACAAAATAAACACTTTTCTGGAGTGTCAGTGTTTCCCATTCAAATCTAAAGGACTTTTCAAGCTGAACCGATGTGGTGGCACTCTATACAAGCTACACTGACTTTTAATAGCTTTCTAATTCTATATAATATGCACTGCATGTATACGTGTCACCAATTTCACAGTAAATGTACAATGTTTAGTTGATGCAGCTGACAAGCATGGCTAAAACTCGTCAGAGAGTCAAATATTGCATCTAAAAAGTAGAATATTTGATGCTTGCTTAATACAATAGGCCATTTCTCCTTGCACTTTTATATCCCTTTAAACACAATATTCCAAACTGCTGTCAACTCACATTATTATTTTTTACATCACTATTAAGTGTCCTCTTAAAATCACATGCTTAATAAATTAGATGTATATATGGAGGTTTCAGAAACATCCAAATGTGGAAGATGGTGGCCCTTCGTTCTGTGGGGTCTATTTATATATGTGTGGACAGACATGATCCGCTATAGCGAACCATTTCCACCGCACATCGATAAATGCCGACAGCATACGCTGTCAGCATTTATCATTGCACCAGCAGTTCTTGTGCAATGCACTTAGTCTGAACTTCAAATGAGTAGTAGAATTTTTTTCTGACAATTTTAAAAGTTATGTCTTTTTCCACTCCCCCTGTACCATGTGACAGCCATCAGCCAATCACAAATGCATACTTGTACCATGTGACAGCCATCAGCCATTCACAAATGCATACACACTTATTCTTGCACATTCTCAGTAGGAGCTGGTGACTCAAAAAGTTTAAATATAAAAAGACTGTGCACATTTAGTTAATGGAAGTAAATTGGCAAGTTGTTTAAAATGGCATGCTCTATCCGAATAATGAAAGTTTAATTTTGATTGTGTCCCTTTAAAACCGCTGCTTCTTAACTCCTGTTTCCGGCGAGCCTGAAGGCTCACGCATAAACAAGGGGAACAGGGGCCATTCGGCCCTTGTTAAATAGACCCCTGTTTGTCTATTTTCTGAGCCAATTTTATACTTGTGACACAGCAACACAGTAAAATCTGGATTTGCACAGATTTTAGTGTGTTGCTGTTTCACAAGTATAACTTTGGCTAAGAAAATAGCCAACCAGAACAAAGGGCCACCTTCTTCCGCATTTGAAGGTATACAAAATCTTAGAATGCACGAGTCAAATAAACATTCTCACACTACCAAAGTGTGCCTGAGGTAAAAAAGTATAACTTTCCCATTGTTTATTCCAGAGATCATAAAACCTTTACATATTAACTCCACTGTATGAGAGCACTCTTTTTTTCTCCCCATAGGGTTTCTTTTTTTCCCAGCACAAACTTAAAAAGGATGCTCAGATGTCATCAAGATCACATATTAGCAGTCAACTTGATAGAATGCCATGCATGATTACAATCAGTAAACATATAATAATGCCAAATGTAAAGTTCTGAAACCCCCAATTTACATTAAAGTGAATGTAAATTTAGATAAAGTGCCCATTTTTTAAAGTTCGATTAAAAACAGGGGCACTTTAATTCATCAAAATTTACATTTCACTCGTGTTGTGAAAATACTTACATTATAATCTTGACAGCTGCTCCAGCTTCCCCCGGTCGTCGCAAGCCTCTACCTATGTCAGAAATGAAGGATCGTCATCCTCCAATCACGGCATCCACCCTGGGGGAATCAGTGTCTGATTCAACACTGTGAATGGAGGAAGCCGGATTCCTCATTTTAGACCCAGGAAGAGGCTTTGCTACAGACGGAGGAAGCAATGCAGCGGCTGTCAAGATTAAAAGGTATTTTCACAACACAAGTGAAATGTAAATTGATGAATTAAAGTGCCCCTGTTTTTAATTGAATTTTTAAAAACAGGGCACTTTATCATCAAAATTTACATTCACTCTAAGGCAACAAGTGTTTTGTTGGGCCATGTATTCACAAGTGATTTTATTTATTTAAAAAGTATGCGGGCTGGTGTAAAAACTTTTTATGAAATATTTTTCTAACACATAAGCACTTCTTAAAGGGATACTAAACTTTTTTTTTCTTTCATGATTCAGATAGTCAGAGCATGCAAGTTTAAGAAACTTTCTAATTTAATCCTATTATGAATTTCTTCGTTCTCTTGCTATCTTTATTTAAAAAGCAGGAATGTAAAGCTTAGGAGCCAGTCCGTTTTAGGTTCAGTACCCTGGATAGCGCTTGCTTATTGGTGGCTACATTTTGCTACCAATAAGCAAGCATAACCCAGGTTCTGAACCAAAAATGTGCAGGCTCCTAAGCTTTACTTTCCTGCTTTTAAAATAAAGATAGCAAAAGATCAAAAAAAAATAAATAGAAGTAAATTAGAAAGTTGCTTATAATTGCATGTTCTATCTGAATTATTAAAGAAAAAAATTGGGTTTAATATCCCTTTCATTCATCTCTATTCTACAGGATAGTTAAACTTGTATGAGCATAGCATAAGATTCTTTAGAAAAATAGCCTCCTGAATGATTTAAAAAGGTTGTATCGCTTTCTGAAAACTCACTGGACTTACAAGTAGCAAATACTGACGTGTTTTGTTTTGGGGGGTTTTAAATGGACAAGTTGCAAAGTAAAACTGATTCGCATTCACATTGTATTAAAATAAGGTTTAACTAAAATACTTTTAATGCAGACGATACTACTATGCAGAATTAGTCTTTATTTTTCATTGCGCATGAATTAGCATGGCAGGCACATAATCTGTTGAATTTACTGTGTCCCACCTGGCAGCCGAAGTAGCTCCACCAAAAGAAAAAGGAGCGGCGGCCCCTGCTGCAGGATTCAGGGTGGTGGTGCCGGCCGTACCGAATAAGCCAGTCGCCATTCCCTCTGAGGATTGTCAGCCTCAAACAGACAATTTCAGGAAAACCCGAGGAAACCGCGCTTCAGAGAGAAGAGGAAAAGCGGCGAAGATTGATGACATTGAAAAGAAAGCAAATCTGATTGGCCAATGAATGGGGTAGTCGCCTGCTGATTTGATTGCTAACACGTCACGGGCGCAACTTCATGTCAGTACGTCATGTGACGTACAAAAACTTGTCATGTGGTTATGATTTAGTTCTGTGCCTGATTAGTAAGGTTCCATAAAAATAGAGGCACAATAATGCATATAAATAAATAGTTGCAAACATTTGTGTACGCCCCATATTTATATACTGACATCTGGCCCACATGAGTAGGAATTTTTAAAGGTAAAGGTCTGATAAACAGGGAGAGTGTACTGTAAAATGTAGTTATATATATAGTGTGTCCTATTTTCCTGTCATTTTTAATATTAAAAAGGATCCTGCAATAAAGACCAACAAGCCATCTCCCAGACCAAATCAAACAAATGACTGGATAGTAACAAAGTGCATAACTGGTTCGTTTTGTGTGATGAAGAATTGTATAATAAATTACCTAATTGTAAATTGGTTAGTAGCGGAATATAAGCCAGGCTCTACTAATATGGGAGTATTTAGGTTGAACTTTCCGGGATAGTCTATTAGATTTGCATTATTTTAGGGTTGCCACCTCAGCCATGTTTTCCTGGACACTTATGAGTTACACATGCTTCAGGGTGTGCAGAGAGGAACATGTATTGTGTTTCTGGACAGCACTATTCATATTCCTCCCTGCACACCCTGCAGCATGTGTAACTTATACGTGATCTGTATTTTAAGGGACGGGTGGCAACCCTATTTGCATACCTCCCAACATTTCAAAATTCAAAAGAGGGACACCCCCCGACCCCCACCCCACCCCCGCGGCAAAAAAATTAAATGTGGTGGGCGGGGCTTAAAAAATCATAAGACCAAAGTAATATAAATAAAATTCTAAATAAAGTCATATATTTTAATACACAGGCAGCAAATCAAACACAAGCTCAAACCACTGCTATGGCTATGTGAGCGCTGTATTTAATTAGCCTTTGCAAAGACATTGCTAAATATTTTTATCTTAATTGGACATTTAATAATAAATTCTTTAAAACTGCTCTCTGCATTCCCCATTAATATTCTAGATTCTGGCCTTTAAAGTCAGCAAAAATGCACAGTAGCACGCTACATAGCATACACTTATACATGCAGATACACACACACTACATAGCATACACTTACACATGCAGATACACACACTACATATCATACACCTATACAGGCAGATACACAAACTACATAGCATACACTTATACATGCAGATACACACACAAACCCTACATAGCATACACTTATACATGCAGATACACACACACTACATAGAATACACTTATACATGCAGATACACACACACTACATAGAATACACTTACACATGCAGATACACACACACTACATAGAATACACTTATACATGCAGATACACACACACTACATAGCATACACTTACACATGCAGATACACACACACTACATAGCATACACTTACACATGCAGATACACACACACTACATAGAATACACTTATACATGCAGATACACACACACTACATAGCATACACTTATACATGCAGATACACACACACTACATAGCATACACTTACACATGTAGATACACACACACACTACATAGCATACACTTATACATGCAGATACACACACACTACATAGCATACACTTATACATGCAGATACACACACACTACATAGCATACACTTACACATGCAGATACACACACACTACATAGAATACACTTATACATGCAGATACACACACACTACATAGCATACACTTATACATGCAGATACACACACACTACATAGCATACACTTACACATGCAGATACACACACACTACATAGCATACACCTATACATGCAGATACACACACACTACATAGAATACACTTATACATGCAGATACACACACACTACATAGCATACACTTACACATGCAGATACACACACACACTACATAGCATACACTTACACATGCAGATACACACACACTACATAGAATACACTTATACATGCAGATACACACACACTACATAGCATACACTTATACATGCAGATACACACACACTACATAGCATACACTTATACATGCAGATACACACACACTACATAGCATACACTTACACATGCAGATACACACACACTACATAGCATACACCTATACATGCAGATACACACACACTACATAGAATACACTTATACATGCAGATACACACACACTACATAGCATACACTTACACATGCAGATACACACACACACTACATAGCATACACTTACACATGCAGATACACACACACTACATAGAATACACTTATACATGCAGATACACACACACTACATAGCATACACTTATACATGCAGATACACACACACTACATAGCATACACTTATACATGCAGATACACACACACTACATAGCATACACTTATACATGCAGATACACACACACTACATAGCATACACTTATACATGCAGATACACACACACTACATAGTATACACTTATACATGCAGATATACACACACTACATAGCATACACATGCAGATACACACACACTACATAGCATACACTTATACATGCAGATACACACACACTACATAGCATACACTTATACATGCAGATGCACACACACTACATAGCATACACTTACACATGAAGATACACACACACTACATAGCATACACTTACACACAAAGATACACACACACTACATGACATACACTTATACAGGCAGCACACATATACATGCAGATACACAGACACTATATAGTATACACTTATACATGCAGACACACACACACACTACATAGCATACACTTATACATGCAGACACACACACACTACATAGCATAAACTTATACATACAGATACACACACACAGAGTTATGGATACAGATAGACACACACACTACATCATATATGAGTATCTGTAATTTATTGTATGGGGTCCTGGGGTTGGCAAGCACATTAGCTGGCAGTCTGCGGCTGCCACTGTTCGTTACCCTGGTATTAGCACGGCTCATTGTATAAAACTGAAGGCATGCTAGTATTATCACCAGGGGTTAGACATCATCACTACCAGACGTAGGTTAGAGAGGTCACCATTACCCATGGTCAGAGTGTATACAGCCTTCTTACTCCTGCTTAACCCACACACCATTCGTTTTCCACAGGGAATCTAACAGGTATCTAACCCTGTCAGAGCAAAGTCGCCTGCTTCTGAGTATGGGCCCAACAAAATTGGGGCAAATCGGGACAGATGGCTAGCAACCCGGGACAGGGGGACAGACCCCTAAAATTGGGACTGTCCCGCGAAAATCGGGACAGTTGGGGGGGTATGGATTTGCGGGCGTCAGGGAGCCGCTATTTCAATCGAATGCGAGAGACTCCCGGAGCTTCCAGGAGAGTTGGGATGCCATATATATATATATATATATATATATATATATACAAACACACACATATACTGTCATACATGTGTAAACAGATATAAATACATATATAAATATATATAATATATATATATATATATATATATATATATATATATATATATATAGTAAGAGAGAGAGAGAGAGAGAGAGAGACAAACCCCAAAGCTAAAATGACACAAAATAAAAAATGTAAAATTACAGAAAACAAAACAAAAACAAAGCTGTGATGAGAGTGGGAAGTGACGTCACTGGATGGGGGCGTGGTTTAGGGGATTGATTGTCTATGTCACAGTTAGATGTGTTGTACAAGCTGTATACTTCTATGCTCTGCAATAAAATAGTGTTGTAACTTCTATGCTGTGTCCTGCATCTCATGACATGGTGTCAGAAGTACTTGCCTGCGCTTCTGTTTCCTGATTAATGACAATGTCAAAGTTTACCCCACCTGGGCCTTTTGATTTCTCTCAGCCTGCAGCTTGGCCCACATGGCGTCAGCGGTTTCAACGCTTCAGGATTGCTTCCAAGCTGGAAAAGGAGAGTGGTGAAGTACAAGTTAATTCTCTTTTATACTCTATGGGGAAAGATGTGGACCCAGTGTTTAATGCCTTTACTTTTCAAGAAGGGGAAGAATTTGACTTTGATATAGTTATGGATAAACTCAGTGCTCACTTTGTGCCCAAAATAAATGTTATTCATGAGAGGGCTTGTTTTCACAAACTTGCTCAGCGTCTGGGAGAATCTGTGGAGTCATTTGTGCGCAGCCTGTATGAACTAGCTGAATTCTGTGAGTTTGGTGTTGCTAAAGAGGAGCAAATCAGAGACAGAATAGTCATAGGAATTGCAGATGCTGAAGTCTCACTGAAGCTACAGTTGGAGGCTGATTTAAGATTGGATGGGGCTATTAGGATGGCCCGCCAGAGTGAACTGGTGAAAAAGCAAAGTGCTGATCTGAGGTCCAAGAGTATTGTGGATGAAGTGCAGCAGTTCAGGAGAGCTGCTAGTGAAAGGCACAGTGTGAGCGGTAGACCAAGGACAACAGATAGGCCCAGAAGCGGATGGGCTCAGCATGTTCGCTGCACGCAGTGTAACCGTACCCATGATCAGAGTGTCGTATGCCCTGCTAAAGACAATAGATGTAGAAAATGTAACCGAATGGGCCATTTTGAAGTGGCCTGTAAAACTGAATACATTAGGGAGATACAGGTGGATAGTGACCAGGAGGGTCAAGAAGTGTCCTTTGTAGGGTCCGTTGTTGAACGGTCTGGTTCAGATGAAGATTGGCGGGTTACTCTTACTGTAATGGGAGCCAAAGTTGCCTTTAAGATTGACACAGGAGCAGACATCACTGTTATGTCCCTTGCAGCATTCATAAAACTGCCTCGACAGCCTCAGCTCACGAAAGTTACAACAAAAGTTCATAGTCCTGGTGGCCGCATCGATTGTGCGGGGAAATGTCTTGCCAGCTGCGAGTACAAGCAGAGGAAGTTCACCATGTGGGTACATGTGATTAGAGGTCAGTGTGTTAACACCTATTGAGCAGAAAAGCAGCATGTGGTTTGGGCCTGGTCGCCAGAGTGAATGAGATTTCAGAAGACATGTTTGGTGAATTGGGCCTACTGAATTGCAACCCAGTCCGAATATCACTTAAAGGTGACGCAGTCCCATACAGCATTACCACTCCTCATAAAATTCCATTCCCGCTCATGCCTCAAGTGGAGAAGGAACTTCTGCGTATGAAGAATATGGGAGTTATTGAAGAGGTTGTTGAAGCAACTGACTGGTGTGCCCCCATTGTGCCTGTTTCAAGTCTACGCCCCCATTGTGCGTAGACTTGAAAAGGCTGAATGAGGTGGGGAAGAGAGAGAGATATGTGCTGCCGACACTTGAAGACATAGCTCAGAAATTGGCTGGGGCAAAATTCTTCTCTACACTGGATGCTTCCAGCGGCTTCTGGCAGATACCTCTAGATCCAAAGTGCCGCAAACTGACTACCTTCATTGCTTCTGCAGACACCCCTTCGGGATATCCTCTGCTCCTGAAATCTTTCAAAGAGAGATGAGTTCTCTCCTAGGGGACCACGAGGGCACGGCAGTCGTCATGGACGACATTTTGGTGTATGGGTCTACATTGGAAGAACATAATCAGCGATTGAGCTGTGTGCTTCAGACCATTAGAGAGTCCGGGTTGAAATTAAATAAGGAGAAATGTCATTTTAGGAAGGCTGAGTTATGTTACTTTGGGCATATTATCAATGGGGATGGCATCAAGCCGGACCCTAATAAAATCCTTGCTATTGAACAGATGAAAAGTCCTTCTGATGTACATGAGCTGAGACAAATATTGGGCCTTGGGAATTATGTGGGCAGCTTCCTTCCAGATTTATCCACAATACTACACCCTATCACAGAGTTGTTAAAGAAAGATGTTTCCTGGGTAAGGGGACCTTCACAGGAATAATCTTTTGTGCAGGTCAAGTCCCTGCTGGGGTCTGCCCCAGTGTTGGGGTTCTACAACCCTTCTAAAAAGACTGTGATTAGTGCTGATGCGAGCAGTTATGGGTTAGGGGCCGCCCTCCTGCAGTTGAATGAGAACAAACTACAGCCCATCGCCTACTGTTCCCGTACACTGACGGCTGCTGAGTCGAAATACGCCCAAATTGAGAAAGAGTGCCTGGCTGCAGTTTGGGCCTGTGAGCGCTTCCAGCGTTACCTAGTGGGTTTAGAGAAATTTAGTCTGGAGACTGACCATAAACCGCTAGTCCCTCTAATCAACTCCTACAATATTGACAAAACACCCCTAAGATGCCAGAGACTTCTGATGAGGCTGCTCAGGTTCAACGTTCAGGCAGTGCATGTGCCGGGGAAACAACTGGTAGTGGCAGATACACTTTCCAGGCTCCCGCTGGCTGCTGCTGAAGAATCTTCAACGGAATCAGATGTGAAAGTGTATGTAGATTCAGTTCTGGCATCCAAATCCATTTCGTCAGGGAAGCTAGAGCAAATAAGAAAAGAGACATATTTAGATACTGACCTTCAAGAAGTTATTAAGTACATAAAAGAAGGTTGGTCCGAGAGCCAGGCAGTCTGGATGTCTTTAAGTTCTTACCAGTACGAAAGGTTGCAGCTCACGGAACTGGATGGGTTGGTGCTGTTCCAGGACCGCATTGTTATTCCTGTTAGCATGCGGCAGGAGATGTTAAGCAGGATTCATGATGGCCACTTGGGCATTACAAAGTGCAAAGAAAGGGCAGCTATGGCAGTATGGTGGCCTGGGATCAGTTCCCACATCGCAAGCCATGTGTCAAAAAGTGCCTTTTTCCGGGAACGCCGGCCTACTCAGAGAAGGGAGCCATTGATTTCTACTCCGCTGCCTGCAGGCCCATGGCAGAAAATAGCTGCTGATTTGTGCGAACTGCACGGGAAAAAGTACCTAGTCGTGATTGACTACTATTCCAGGTATTTGGAGATTGCACCCTTGAATGAGATCACAAGTCAAGTCACTTGTCTCAAGAGCTTGTTCGCCCGGTGGGGCATACCAATGGAGTTAGTGAGTGATAACGGAATTCAGTTTTCTTCCACGGAGTTCAGTTCTTTCAGCAGTGAATATGATTTTGTCCATTCTACGTCAAGTCCACATTACCCGCAGGCCAATGGAATGGCTAAAAGGGCAGTTCAAACAACAAAGTTCATTTTGAAGCAATCTGAGCCGTACCTAGCCCTCTTGGTCTATAGGGCAACTCCCATTCAAGCCACAGGTTTTAGCCTAGCACAGCTGATGCTAGGACATCAGATTCGCACCACTTTACCCTCTGTGGGTGTCTTCCAGCCAACTAGCTCTGTTCCTCGGGACGGGAGGGATGAAGAGGCTAAAAGGCGCTATCGATTCTTCTACGACAGGAAACACTCTGTGAGGCCCTTGCAGGAGCTGAATGTGGGGCAAAGTGTCAGAGTTAAACTGGATGATGAGAAGAAATGGAAGACGCCTGCTACGGTAATTGGACGCTCTCCAGAACCAAGGTCTTATGTAGTCCTTACTGATGGAGGGTCAGTCACACGTCGAAATCGAAAACATCTTCAGCCAGTACCTGAGAGTTTGGGACTGGATGCCTCAGTATCACTGCCGGTGGGATCCCCTGTTTTAAGAGGGGTGCCTTCCCCTCAACAAGATCACAGCGGGGATACTTCTTTGCTTCCAGCAGACTCTCAATCACCTTCTTCTGTATCAGAGTACAGTTCATGTAAAATGACATCAAGTGGAAGAGTGGTGAAACTTCCAGCCCGATATCGGGATTAGCACTAGTTAGAGCAGTGACCGGAATTATGGGCAGAATAATCCCATGGTCACTGTGGACTAGGGTAGTCAACCCCGATGTTCAAGTCAGGATTGTATTTCATGTTGTTTACAAAACTATTTCTGTATTCTTCTTGTATACCTTGTTATTTGATGTATTCAAAAAGAAAAAAAAATGTATGCTTTGTCCTTTGAAAAGGGGGAAGATGTGATGAGAGTAGGAAGTGACGTCACCGGATGGGGGCGTGGTTTAGGGGATTGATTGTCTATGTCGCAGTTACCAATAGATATGTGCAATTCGTTTCGGATCGATTCAGAAATTCGGAAAATTCGGCAAATTCGGAGATTCGGATCAAACCGAATTTCCGAATTAAAATACTGCCAAATTTACCGAATAAATCCGAATTACTTCGGATTTATTCGGTAAATTCGGATGGCCATGGATTACACTAGTATTGTACAGTATATTAGGTTATATCACTGCTATGGGTTACACCTAATATACAGTACATAATACTAGTCTAATCCCACCTAACACTTACCGAAATTCCGAATTTCCGAACCGAATCGAACCGAATCCAGCCGAATTTATTCGAATCCGAATGAATCCGAAACAAATCCGAACCGAATTTATTCAAATCCGAATGAATCCGAAACAAATCCGAACCGAATTGATTCAAATTTTTCCGAATTCGAATCGCTCCGAACCGAAATTCGAAAAAATCCGAATGGATCCGAACCGAACCGAACCAAATTTTTTTACCATGCACATGTCTTGTTACCAAGTTAGATGTGCTGTACAAGCTGTATACTTCTATGCTCTGCAATAAAATAGTGTTGTTCCTTCTATGCTTTGTCCTGCATCTCATGAGAAAAGCTATCCAAAATAAAAATTTTAAACCTAAATTTATACCCCTATAAAAAATTCCCCCAAAAATAAAAACACCTACTGTGACGTGAGTCACCAAGATCTGAGGGCCTGTTGTGAAACATTCTTTGCACAAAAATCCAAAAATGTGGCAGCACAACAGACTTTTATTTTAAACACACAGGGAAAACAGCAGAGCAACGTTTCGGGAATATATCCCTTTATCCGCTTGACAAAGGGATATATTCCCGAAACGTTGCTCTGCTGTTTTCCCTGTGTGTTTAAAATAAAAGTTTGTTGTGCTGCCACATTTTTGAATTTTTGTGCATATTTTGAGGGTTTTGTGGTGCCCCTGTGGCGTGCATGCAGTACACTAAGTGCTGGACATTTTCTGATTAGTGGAACATTCTTTGGACAGGGGGTACATGGGCTTAAGGATACCCAGAGACTGCATGGAAATGTGGAATTTTATATGCTGGACACCCCATGTACTTTCATAACTCTGTCTTATGTCCACGTCACCCTGTATCCATAAATACAGGATGGGTACAGGGTGTGCGTGCCCCTTGTGGGAGCAATTGTGACTTTGTAAACCAAGTGGGCATAAAGGACTTAAAGGGACAGTATACACCAATTTTCATATAACTGCAAATAATAGACACTACTATAAAGAATAAGATGCACAGAAACTGTTATAAAAATCCAGTATAAAACTGTTTAAAAACTTACTTAGAAGCTCTCGGTTAAGCTCTGTTTTAAAGGTAGCTGGAAAACCCACTGCAAGTGGGAAATAAGACGCTCCCCCCTCCCCTTTCTTTTGCATATGAAAAGACCCTTTACACAAATAGGAGCAAGCTAGAGTAGGTATACGTCAGTATTCTCCTAAAACTTTGGAGCTTTGTTAGGAGTCTGAAAATCTTTATGGGCTATATAAATAGTTCATCTACAAATTATTTATGCAAAGAAAAAACGAGTGTATAATGTCCGTTTAATAGTTAATAAGAGCTGTTTTTATATTTTGTAATAAGATTTATTTTATTTACGTTTCAATTCAGATCTGATTGTGTCTCAGGAGTCTGTCTGGGTAAACTGATTGTGTTCCTGTGTGATTATGTAACTAGACTGCCCAAAATTAGATTGTCTGAGTAAACTTTCTTCCCTAGTTAATTAACTTGATATGTTAATTTGTTTTACCTGTGGATAGGCAATTGTTATAAGTTTGATGTATTGTTCATATGTTTGCTTTACTGTTTAGCCAATTCCCTCTGTAACCTGAAGCTCTGTGACTCTGCAATGTCAGGGTGTATAAATATGTTTGCTGCTTTTAAATAAAGTGTTCATTTCGTGTTCAGACCCCTGAGTGTTGCCTCAGTTCTGTTCACCTCTATAACTTTAGACTGCGGTCAAAGGGAGATACCAGGATCTATTGCCCTGGATAAAGGGATGTCCAGGACAAGGCAAGTGTTCTGATGGAGGTACTCATTCGGGGTACCAGGCGGTCCATCAAATTTGGTGGCAAGCACTGGGATTGATTTCTTGTCCTGCTGACAGGAGGAGCGGCACCGGCACCCGCAGCTATGGAAGCGGAGCTCTTTTGGCGAATGCATGAACCTGTTTCTGCACAGGACAAGCTGGGTTGGAAGGATGCACTGTCTAGCTATCAGTCCCTAAGCAGCACTACAAAGATGCGTCAACGGCAGCCAGTTAAGGATCGCAGCCAGACGATTATAGATGATGCAGAGGAAAAATTCCACAGCAGAGTGCGGAGAAGGTTGTCAATCTACAGAGCCAACTCATCTGAAGCAGCATTCCAGGTAACGAACGCCGAGTTGGTGAAGCAGATCACCAGGTATCGGAATATTCAGACGGTTGAGATACTGGGATCAGATACCTCGCTCTAATCAGATACCTCAATATGGGACTTCGAGTGGCAAGTCAAAGTCGCCCTTGCTATGGTGGGAGGGCCAGTTCCAGAGAAGATGTGCCTGGAATGGAGAGCCCTGATTTGGCTAGAGATGTGGGAAGATTCACTGGCTAATTGGTATGGCTGCAGAGGCAAAGTCCTGCCCTTCCCAGAACAGCACTTCGGGGACCAGGTAAACTTGCGTCTCTGCTTACTGAAAGGACAACCCACAGGTGAGGGGATAGCCGAACTGAAGTGTCTGGTGCAAAGAGAAGTTGAGGATCGGTACAGAGCTTTATATTGGTTTGCAGACAGATGGCAGTCGAGGAGGGCAGAAACACACTATTTCCCGGAAGGTGATGACTTTGGTGGCCCAGGCTTATTATGGGAAGCATGTGAGGAGAACGTTGACTTTAGCAGTCCCGAGGGATATTGATTCTGGCGCATTCAAAGCAAGAGGCAGAAGCTGTTACAGCCATCGGAAGAACTTGCCTTAGAGTCTGACCTGACATGGCTTATCTATCAGGAATGGTACCTTGAAGTGGATTACCTAGAACTGCTGGAAAGTGATCCTTTACTTACTTTGGAGGCAGCGGATCTAGTGGCCTTAATATCCACGGATGTTGGTCCGGGACGTGTGGATGAGACAGTGGTCTCCACATGTGGATTGCAGGGATACGGGGAAGTTGGCCCAGATGCCCAACCCCCTGGCATGGGGACCCTAGTCACCCTGTTATCACCCCAGCAGGACCCAGAGATTGTGGATCTAATTGACTTTTCCTCTGAGGTAAAAGATGCAGATTACCCAGCAGAAGAGCAGACAACAGGGCAGAGTGTTGTTGGCCTCTGCCCACCCCTAACCAGTGCCCCAGAAAACAGGAATGACAGCTTTACGCTGGCAGAGGGACCGGAGGAGCATGCAGCAATCCCAGCAGAGGAGCAAGCAATGGGAGATTCCTATCCAGTACTAGTGGATAGGACTACAGTCTCCACCTGTATTATCCAGGGGTTCTGGGCAGTTGGCCAAGATCCGCAACAGGATGTTGGAGTGAGCCCAGCTACCCTGTCTTCTCTCCAGCAACTGAAAGGACTCCAGCAGCGGGTATGTTCTATGAGAGAGACAGAGTTCGGCCGGGTGAGTGATGCTCTGTTTGGAACAATTTGTTTGGGGTACTGTGTGGATACGGGCATTGGGGGAATGGATCTACGGACTAACTTCGAAGTCAACCCGTCCTATTATGGAACATTCTTTGGGCAGGGGGTACATGGCTTAAGGATACCCAGAGACTGCATGGAAATGTGGAATTTTATATGCTGGACACCCCATGTTCTTTTATAACTCTGTCTTATGTCCACATCACCTTGTATCCATAAATACAGGAGGGGTACAGGGTGTGAGTGCCCCTTGTGGGAGTAGTTGTGACTCTATAAACCAAGTGGGCATAAAAGACTTAATAGTTAATAAGAGCTGTTTTTATATTTTGTAATAAGATGTATTTTATTTACGTTTCAGATCTGATTGTGTCTCAGGAGTCTGTCTGGGTAAACTGATTGTGTTCCTGTGTGATTATGTTAACTAGACTGCCCGAAATCAGATTGTCTGAATAAACTTTCTTCCCCAGTTAATTAACTTGATATGTTAATCTGTTTTACCTGTGAATAGGCAATTGTTAGAGGTTTAATGTATTGTTCATTTGTTTGCTTTACTGTTTAACCAATTCCCTCTGTAACCTGAAGCTCTGTGACTCTGGAATGCCAGGGTGTATAAATATGTGTGCTGCTTTTAAATAAAGTGTTCATTTTGTGTTCAGACCCCTGAGTGTTTCCTCAGTTCTGTTTACCTCTATAACTTTAGACTGCGGTCAAAGGGAGATACCAGGAGCTATTGTTTTGGATAAAGGGATGTCCAGGACAAGGGAAGTGTTCTGACTAAGTGTTCTGACTAAGCCCCAAATAGGTACTCACCATTCCTGAAGTCCAGTGGAGAAGGTATTCCAGGCGGCTCCATCATCTTCTATTTAATTCCGAACAATGGCGGAGCGAAGGTGCGGAGCTGTCTTCCCTGATGCGTGGATCCTCAGCGGCGGTCCTCAACAGCGGCAGTCCTCGGCGATGGTGGCGTTCCTCGACAGCGTGGAGGCTCCTTTTCATCCGATGTCTGTCGTTCACTGAAAGTTGAATGCACGGTACCGCATTCAATTTGGGTTACCTTGCATTCCTATTGGCTGAAATTTGGAAATCAGCCAATAGGATTAGAGCTACTGAAATCCAATTGGCTGTTCAAAGCTGCCAATAAGATTTCAGTAGCTCTCATCCTATTGGCTGATTTCAAAATTTCAGCTAATAGGAATGCAAGGTACCCCAATAAATATGGGGTACCTTGCATTCAATCTTCAGTGTGCGACGGACGATCGCATGAAGAGGAGCCTCCACACCGCTGAGGACAGCCGGCACTGAAGACCGCCACTGAGAACCGCCACCATTGAGAACCGCCATTGAGGACCGCTGCTGAGGATCTGTGCATCAGGGAAGCCAGCTCCGCACCTCCGCTCTGCGCCGCCTTCTCTCCGGATGAAGATAGAAGATGATGTAGCCGCCTGGAAGAAGAACTTCTCAGCCGGACTTCAGGAACGGTGAGTACCTATTTGGGGCTTAGTTTTAGGATTTTTTCTTTCATTTTTTTCTTTTCTTTTTATTTTAAGATTAGGGATTTAATTAGCTGTAAAAGAGCTGAATGCCCTTTTAAGGGCAATGCCCATACAAATGCCCGTTTATGGGCAATGGGTAGTTTAGGTTTTTTTAGTGTTAGTTTTTTTTTATTTTGGGGCGTTTGGTGGGTGGGGGATTTTACTGTAAGGGGGGACTTAGTATTTTTTAAATGTAAAAGAGCTGTTTAACTTAGGGCAATGTTCTACAAAAGTCCCTTTTAAGTGCTATTGGTAGTTTAGTTTAGATTAGGGGGTGTTTTTATTGTGGGGGCTTTTTATTTTCATAGGGATTAGGTTTAATGTTTTTTATTTTTGATAATTTTGTTTATTTTTTCTGCAATTTTTCTGCAATTTTTTTGCATCTATGAGTAAATCTTCTACCAGTTTACTCTGAAGCCTGAACATCCTACATTGCTATATTTTTCTCTCATGAATCCTGCAGCTACTCCTATTAACTAACTATAAGTCACAGTGAAGCCAGAATATATTGTATACATATGTTGCACTCTCCATGAAAACTACAATAACTTCTTGCAACTATGAATCACAGAATATCATCTATCCACGTCCAGGATACTCTTCCCCGCGTCAGGGGTCGGTGTCTCCAATTCCCTACCACTGCCCCGAGGGTCTGTGTCCTGAGCGCATATACACCGGAACATGACACACACATAGACGTGCACTCTCACCTTATTCATACACCTGCCAGGGTGTTCAGTGCATTAATAGAGCTCTATGCAACAATGGTATCAGGGTTTCACCCTGCTTTGTTTGCTATTTGCTGCAGGTTGCCATTTTACTTACCTCTCTCACTGAATCTAATGCAGAGTGTGTAATGCTACTCACTCATCTGGGTGCACTCTTATGGCCAAACTGGTGAACATCATCAGTGTGAGACAGGTTGCAGTCCCAGAATTATGATGTCACGCTTATTATTTAAAGGGCCTCTGTTCAGTATGCTTTTGCCATTGCATTGTCTTAGACTTGTTTGTTAGTTCCTGTGAATTACCTGGCTTGTCTGACGTCCCTCTGGTTCCTGATCCCTGGCTTGTTCCTGACTCTGCTGTTTTCCTAGTTCCTGATCCCAGCTCGTCTGACTACTTGCTTTGGCTCCTGACTCGGCTCGTCTGACTACCAGCTCTGGCTTTGACTCCTGGCTTGTGGACTTTTTATTATTTTTTGTTATTAATAAAGATGTGATTATTTTTGCACTTCAAGTCTCAGTCTGATTCCTGGTATCCTGACAAATAACAACTGGCACTTAGTGGTGATAATCTTTAATATGATGTTACAGGGAATCGGACGTTGAGGAAAAGTTTGGTAATGTCATGATTGTGGTTTTAAAATTAGATTGATTTTTAATTTAAATAAAATGTTATGGTTAACAAAACACTAAATTATTAGAAGTACATTAAGTGAAATAAACACTGAAAGGGTTTGCATTGTTTCCAAAGAATTTAGTAGGAATCAAATGATATATGTTGGATATTTACATGTTTCTGCTTGCAAGAAATGTAATGGGCCGCACAAATTTCTGCAGCAATGCCAGCCTTTACATGAGTCTGTTTGTGCTGCTGGAAAATGATTTAGCAATTTGAATAAGTGTGGCCATACCCAGTGGAGGCTCCTCTATAGGAGCACTTGAGCACATGAACCCACTGACCTCTGATGAACACCCTGACCCCTGATGAACAAAAAAAAAGAGTGAGAAATAAAAAAAAATTTTTTAAATTTTTAACCTTTTTTGCTGATTTAAATAAAAAAATCCTCCAGGCTCCACTGCAGTTTTGACTAAAAACATTTAAAATTGCCGTTTTTAATTATTTAGGCTGAAAGTGGAATGGTCTTTTGCCTAATACTTGTCAGGGTGCCAGAAATCAGACTGAGACGAGAAGTGCAAAAATAATCACATCTTTATTAATAGCAAAAAATAATAAAAAGTCCACAAGTCAAATAACAAGCCAGGAGTAAAAACCAGAGCTGGTAGTCAGACGAGCCGAGTCAGGAGCCAAAGCGAATAGTCAGACGAGCCGGAATCAAGAACAAGGAAAACAGCAGAGTAAGGAACAAGCCAGGGATCAGGAACCAGGAAGGATGTCAGGCAGCCAGGTAATACACAGGAACTCTCACAAACAGGTCTGAGACAACGCAAAGGCAAAGCATACTGAACAGAGGCCCTTTAAATAATAAGTGATGACATCACAATTCTGAGACTGCATCCTGTCTCACATGGATGATGCACACCAGTCTGGCCATAAAAGGAAGTGTAGGAAATGAGCAGCATCCCCCCACAATGCACCATAGTCAGGAAGAGAGGTGAGTAAAATGGCTGCCAGCAGCACATGGCAAACAACAGGGAAAAAACCCTGACAGTACCCTCCCCTCAACGACCCCTCCCCCACGGGAGGACAAAAGGCTTATTGGGGAAACGGGCAAGGAGGAGGGCGGGAGCATGAACATCAGAGGAGGGAACCCAAGAACGCTCCTCCGGACCGTAGCCCCTCCAGTGAACCAAATACTGTACACGGCCCCTGGACATACGGAGTCAATAATGCTGCTGACCTCATACTCCTCATGGTTGCCAACAAAGATATGATGGGGACGAGGCAACACAGTGGTAAACCGATTACAAACCAATGGTTTCAAGAGGGAGACATGAAAAACATTGGAGATGCGCATAGCAGGAGGAAGGTCAAGAGTGTAGGCCACAGGATTAACCCGTTGGAGTATTCGAAAAGGACCAACATAACGGGGAGCCAATTTATTGGAAGGCACATGAAGGTTCAAGTTGCGGGAGGACAGCTAAACTTTCTCACCAACCTGGTAGGAAGGTGCAGGCAGACGCCTACGATCAGCCTGGAACTTTTGGCTCTGCATAGAATGATGAAGGCAATCCTGAATCTGCACCCACGTGGAACGGAGTTGCCGGAGATGCTCCTCCAAAGCCGGAAAACCCTGAGACATGAATGAATCGGGCAACAAGGATGGTTGAAACCCATAATTCGCCATGAACGGGGATAACTTGGAGGAAGCATTAATAGCACTATTACGAGCAAACTCTGCCCAAGGTAACAGTTCAGACCAATTATTGTGGTGATCTGAGACAAAGCAATGGAGGAACTGTTCCAGAGCTTGATTAGACCATTCCGCAGCCCCATTGGATTGAGGGTGATATGCCGAGGAGAAGGAAAGCTGGATCCCCATTTGAGCAAAAAAGGAACGCCAAAATCTGGAGACAAACTGGCTACCCCAGTCCGACACTATCTCCTTGGGTAACCCATGTAAACGGAAGACCTCCCGGGCAAAAATCGAAAGATAGGAAGATGTTGAGGAGTCTTATTCTGTGCACAATCTGAGCAGGAGGCAACATACGCAGCAATATCAGAACGAAGACCTGACCACCAGAATTGTCGAGTGACAGACCAAATCATTTGGTTCTTGCCTGGGTGACCTGCAGCTTTAGGATAGTGGTAAGTGTGCAAAAGTTTAGTTTGAAGATTCTCAGGAACAAAACTTACCACTTACCACTAGGTTTCTCAGGAGGTGCATTGGTTTGTGCAGCCAGGATCTCCTCCCCCAAGGGAGAAGTCAAATTAGTACGTATGGTAGCCAAAATATGGTCAGGAGGTATAACAGGAGTAGGTACAGACTCCTCCTTGGACAGAGGCGAAAATTATCGAGAGAGGGCGTCAGCCCTAACATTCTTACTACCAGGCAGGTAGGAGACCACATAATTAAACCGAGACAAAAATAGCGCCCATCTGGCCTGTCGGGGCGACAAACGTTTTGCTTCAGATAGATAAGTTAAATTCTTGTGGTCAGTAAGAATGAGCACTGGCATGCTAGTACCCTTGAGAAGATGCCTCCATTCCTTGAGTGCCAAAATTATGGCCAGTAATTCCCTGTCGCCAATTTCATAATTGCACTCCCCTGGAGACAATTTCTTAGAGAAGAAACCACACGGATGCAAGGAACTGTCAGGCGTAGGACGTTGAGACAAGTGGGCACCTACTCCAGTCTCAGACGCATTGACCTCAAGAACGAAAGGCAGGACAGGGTTAGGATGAGCCAGAACTGGAGTGGCAGAAAAGGCAGTCTTAAGACTATCAAAGGCCTTAATGGCAGTAGGTGACCAATGGAGTGGATCATTCTCTTTACGGGTCATGTCTGTGATAGGTTTGACCAAGGAAGAAAAGTTTTTAATAAACTTTCTATAGTAATTGGGGAACCCCAAAAAACGTTGAATAGACCGAAGACCAACTGGGCGAGGCCACTGCAGAACTGCAGATAACTTGTCAGGATCCATGGAGAACCCTGCAACGGAGATAACATAACCTAGGAAGGTTACTTGAGTCTGATGGAACTCATATTTCTCGAGTTTACAAAACAGGCCATTCTCACGTAGTCTCTGAAGAACCTGTGTAACATCAGAACGATGAGCCTCAAGTGTGGGTGAGTGTATGAGGATGTCGTCTAAGTACACCACAACACACTGTTGCAACATATCTCGTAGGACATCATTAATAAATTCCTGAAAAACAGCAGGAGCATTACATAGGCCAAAGGGCATTACAAGATACTCATAATGCCCGCACCTGGTGTTAAATGCTGTTTTCCATTCGTGACCCTCCTTAATCCTAATGAGATTGTACGCTCCTCTCAAATCAAGTTTAGTAAAGACCATAGCTCCCTTGAGGTGGTCAAAGAGTTCCGTAATAAGCGGAATAGGGTAAGCATTCTTAATGGTAAGATGATTAAGACCCCTATAATCAATGCATGGTCTTAACTCACCACCGTTTTTCTTCACAAAGAAGAAGCCAGCCCCTGCAGGAGAGCAGGATTTGCGGATGATCCCCCACGACAGAGCATCGGCAACATACTCCTCTATAGCACAATTCTCTGCAACAGACAGAGGGTACACCCGGCCCCGAGGAGGAATGGCTCCGGGTTGCAGGTCTATGGCACAATCGTAAGACCGGTGAGGAGGCAACGTACCGGCACGCACCTTGTCAAACACGTCTAGGAATTCTCGATACTCCTCTGGCAATTGAGATACCGAAGAAGTGCACAAGACTTTAATTGGTTTCCGAAGACAAGTGGAAATACATTGCGGGGACCACGACAAAATTTCGGACCTGCGCCAGTCGAGACTGGGATTGTGCTTTTGGAGCCAGGGATAACCCAGAACAACCGGAAAATGCGGAGAGTTTATCACCTGGAACTGGAGGGTTTCAAAATGGAGAGCCCCAACAGCCATGGACAACGGAGCAGTTTCGTGAGTAACGAGTGCGGGCTGAAGGGGCCTGCCATCAATGGCCTCAATAGCAAGCGGTTTGGACTGAGGCAAAACAGGAATGGAGTGCTTTGATACAAAAGCACTGTCAATGAAATAGCCCGCAGCACTGGAGTCAACAAGAGCCTGAGTGACTATGGAGGAGTCCACCCAGGAAAGGACAACCGTGACCAAAGGTTTCTCCTTAAGCGGTTCCGTGGATGAGGATAAACCACCCAAGGTCTGCCCCCGACAGGACCTTAGGTGTGAGCGTTTCCCGGCCGTGTAGGACAAGACTTCAAAAGGTGACCCTGTAACCCACAATAGAGGCAGAGCCCCTCCCTCCTCCTAAAGGCCCTCTCCGCCGTTGAGAGACGCGTGAATCCCAGCTGCATCGGCTCAGCAGTACCTGGCGACTCGGGACCAGGAGGCATGGGAGGGAGGCATGGGTGGGAACGAACACGTAGGAGACAACGGAACAGGAGGCTTCCGCAAGCGCTTCTTGAAAGAGGGCCTCTCTCTGAGTCTGATGTCAATTAGGATCAAGAAAGACACCAATGCCTCGAGATCCTCTGGTAAATCTCTGGCAGCAACTTCGTCTTTAATCGCATCAGAGAGCCCATGAAAGAAGGCGGCAACAAGGGCTTCATTGTTCCAACCTACCTCTGCGGCAAGCGTACGGAACTCAATAGCATACTGAGCAACAGATCTTGTACCTTGCTGAATGGACATGAGTCATTTAGCAGCAGAGGAGGAGCGAGCCAGAACATCAAATACCCTTCGAAAGGAGGCCACAAATTCAGGGTAATTTGAAATCACAGGTTTATTAGTCTCCCACAAGGGATTAGCCCAGGCAAGAGCTGTGTCAGAGAGTAACGAGATGAGAAATCCCACCTTAGCTCTGTCAGAGGGAAACGCCTGAGGTAACATCTAAAAGTAAATGCCCACCTGGTTCAAAATCCCTCTGCACTGAATAGGATCGCCTCCATATCGCTGAGGCAGAGGTGCAGAACCGGACATGCTCCTGGTAGGCATAGGTGCAGCAGCGGAAACAGGAGCAGCCATAACTTGCGTAACACTTTGGTCCAAATGTGCAGTGCGAGTCAGCAGGGTTTGCAGGGCTAGTGCAAATTGATCCAAGCGGTGATCCTGTTCATCCATCCTGGAAATGATGGCAGGTAAAGGTGGATTATTAGCACCATCAGGATTCATGGTCTTTACGTAATGTCAGGTTGCCAGGAATCAGACTGAGACGAGAAGTGCAAAAATAATCACACCTTTGTTAATAACAAAAAATTATAAAAAGTCCTCAAGTCAAATAACAAGCCAGGAGTCAAAACCAGAGCTGGTAGTCAGACGAGCCGAGTCAGGAGCCAAAGCGAATAGTCAGACGAGCCGGAATCAGGAACAAGGAAAATAGCAGTGTCAGGAACAAGCCAGGGATCAGGAACCAGGAAGGACGTCAGACAGCCAGGTAATACACGGGAACTCTCACAAAAAGGTCTGAGACAAAGCAAAGGCAAAGCATACTGAACAGAGGCCCTTTAAATAATAAGTGATGACATCACAATTCTGACACTGCATCCTGTCTCACATGGATGATGCACACCAGTCTGGCCATAAAAGGAAGTGCAGGAAGTGAGCAGAATCCCCCACAATGCACCATAGTCAGGAAGAGAGGTGAGTAAAATGGCTGCCAGCAGCACATGGAAAAAACCCTGACACCACCCTTTTTCTTCACAAAGAAGAAGCCAGCCCCTGCAGGAGAGCAGGATTTGCGGATGATTCCCTGCGACAGAGCATCGGCAACATACTCCTCCATAGCACAATTCTCTGCAACAGACAGAGGGTATACCCGGCCCCGAGGAGGAATGGCTCCGGGTTGCAGGTCTATGGCACAATCGTAAGACCGGTGAGGAGGCAACGTACCGGCATGCACCTTGTCAAACACGTCTAGGAACTCTCGGTACTCCTCTGGCAATTGAGATACCGAAGAAGTGCACAAGACCTTAACTGGTTTCCGAAGACAAGTGGAAATACATTGCGGGGACCACGACAAAATTTCGGACCTGTGCCAGTCGAGACTGGGATTGTGCTTTTGGAGCCAGGGATAACCCAGAACAACTGGAAAATGCGGAGAGTTTATCACCTGGAACTGGAGGGTTTCAAAATGGAGAGCCCCAACAGCCATGGACAATGGAGCAGTTTCGTGAGTAACGAGTGTGGGCTGAAGGGGCCTGCCATCAATGGCCTCAATAGCAAGCGGAACGGACCGAGGCAAAACAGGAATGGAGTGCTTTGATACAAAAGCACTGTCAATGAAATAGCCCGCAGCACCGGAGTCAACAAGAGCCTGAGTGACTATGGAGGAGTCCACCCAGGAAAGGACAATCGTGACAAAAGGTTTCTCCTTAAGCGGTTCCGGGGACGAGGATAAACCACACAAGGTCTGCCCCCGACAGGACCTTAGGTGTGAGCGTTTCCCGGCCGTGTAAGACAAGACTTCGAAAGGAGGCCACAAATTCAGGGTAATTTGAAATCACAGGTTTATTAGTCTCCCACAAGGGATTAGCCCAGGCAAGAGCTGTGTCAGAGAGTAACGAGATGAGAAATCCCACCTTAGCTCTGTCAGAGGGAAACGCCTGAGGTAACATCTCAAAGTAAATGCCCTCCTGGTACAAAAACCCTCTGCACTGAATAGGATCGCCTCCATATCGCTGAGGTATAGGTGCAGAACCGGACATGCTCCTGGTAGGCATAGGTGCAGCAGCGGAAACAGGATCAGCCATAACTTGCGGGACACTTTTGTCCAAATGTGCAGTGTGAGTCAGCAGGGTTTGCAGGGCTAGTGCAAATTGATCCAAGCGGTGATCCTGGAAATGATGGCAGGTAAAGGTGGATTATTAGCACCATCAGGATTCATGGCCTTTGCGTAATGTCAGGGTGCCAGGAATCAGACTGAGACGAGAAGTGCAAAAATAATCACACCTTTATTAATAGCAAAAAATAATAAAAAGTCCACAAGTCAAATAACAAGCCAGGAGTAAAAACCAGAGCTGGTAGTCAGACGAGCCGAGTCAGGAGCCAAAGCGAATAGTCAGACGAGCCGGAATCAAGAACAAGGAAAACAGCAGAGTAAGGAACAAGCCAGGGATCAGGAACCAGGAAGGATGTCAGGCAGCCAGGTAATACACAGGAACTCTCACAAACAGGTCTGAGACAACGCAAAGGCAAAGCATACTGAACAGAGGCCCTTTAAATAATAAGTGATGACATCACAATTCTGAGACTGCATCCTGTCTCACATGGATGATCTGGCCATAAAAGGAAGTGTAGGAAATGAGCAGCATCCCCCACAATGCACCATAGTCAGGAAGAGAGGTGAGTAAAATGGCTGCCAGCAGCACATGGCAAACAACAGGGAAAAAACCCTGTCAATACTTCTATCTATCGCACATGCTGTGCAGTGCGATAGATAGAAGTATAGGAAAAAGCACTTTCCACTTTCAGCCTGCATTGCCTTCAGCGCCACCTACAGGCCAGCCCATAGCTTTCCTAACTGCACAGCTCTTAGTTTGCGAGAGCCAGCTGTCACGTGACACTCGCACACTAAGAGCTGTGTGTGTGGGAAGAGGAGCATCGTGGGCTTCAATCACAGGGAGTCGTGACATTGGGCTTCATCTCATCGGCTGCTGGCGGGAACTACTGAAGAGGAGGGAGCTGCAGCAAGACTGAGTGCCTGTCTGCCTGCCGAGTGAGTTTTTTTCCATGTGGCATGAGTGTCACTGTGAGTGATTTTATGTCTGTCAAGACTTGGGACTAGTAGTGACTGAGTGAGTCTGTCACTCCGGTGGTCGTCACCTCACCTGTAGTTCACTATTGCTGCTGAGTGAGAGAGAGGGACGGTCATGGAGTCAGGGACCAAACTTTAGTGGCTGGAGACAGACTGAGATGTCAGACATCAGGACTCGACTCTGGAGGAACTCAGGTGCCCACACCCAGGCCAGTGCCCAACTGCCAAAATACCAGCCAGCCAAGCACTTGCAATAGTTATTATGCTATCATATCTGCCTTTTTATTACTTATAATATTATGGCGATTCAGTATTTGCATTTTTTTGCCTTGTAGACTAGATAGGACTGATATACACTTTAATCACAACAAATCAGGTGCACTGGTAGCCGGATTTGTGAAAAAGGAAACTTTATTTGAAGAATTCTTTAAAATTCCATTACAATAATGCAATAACTCATCTGGATCCCACAGATATGTGAGTGGTGTGTGTTCCACTCCAAGGACTGTCCACTGACGCGTTTCGGCTCAAGAGGCCGTAATCGTAGCTACAGTCACTTGTTCTATTGGCCTTAAATACCAATTAGAACCAGCTAATAGGTTAAAAACAAATGCACCTTTCATTACTTGCAGCAGAACTTAAACACACCCACTATTGCTCAATAGTTGATAGTATCCTACAATGTACAAAGTGAAAACTCATTCATCTTTACAATGTTAAAACAATAACTCACTATTAAGAATACAAAGATATAAACATTGAACTACTGTTGTATTGGAAAAACTATTGATAAGATTACAGTTAACTCTATACGCTTACAGGTACATAGGACATGTACAGTACTAATTAATTAAGGCACCTATTAATGTGTATTCATATATACGTGACCCTTCCTAATATTCTGAACATTGAAATGGTAACACCTAACAGTTAGTCAAAGGATAATCTTATATTTATGACTCCAAATATAGAACCAACATTAAGCTTGTCCAAATAAAGACTCGTTATATAGATTTAATGTAGGTCCAACCGGCAAATATGTCTAGCAGGCTCCCCCACATTCATAACATATTGGATACACATACCCAGAACTTCTATTCCCAAAAATTGATGAGATCGTATTCAGAGTTCAATCCCTCTGGAACTCTTGTTCTGAGTCTGTGTATCCAATACGCTTCCCTTTTAGCCAGTAATTTATCTCTGTCACCCCCTCTTGGTTTGCATTTAACCAACTCAATTATGGTCCACCTTAGGGAGTGTACACTTTTACTGGGAGCCTGTTTAAAATGTTGCACTAAAGGTGTAGTCAATTTACCAGCTTTTATATTTGTTACATGCTCTCTAATCCTTTCTCTGGTTTCTCTTGTAGTAAGTCCTGTATATTGAATCCAGCAATGATAAATGACATAACAAGCTCTACAATTTAAACAGGAAAAATGTTTACATTTTTCCCCCGTGACTGTACTTGTAAAACCATCCCCTAGCTGCAAATATTCACAAGCAGTACATTGAGTATAACTACTGATATACACTGTCACACATTTCCAGACATCCCAACCTGCAAAAACTCATTTTAGGGAGGTGGCTTCACCGGCTACTGCACTGCGTGCTGCGTGCCGCCCCCCCCCCCCTTTATATACTGGACACCTGGAAACCCTAAATAAGATAGAGACTCCCACTAAACTCATATTAAAAAAGTAGCTTTATTGCACAACCACATACAGCCTATTTTCCAGTGATTGTACGCTTGTTAAATGCTAAAGTATTTTAGAATACAAAGTTTAATTACGTGCAGTAAATAAGGTAGTATTTGTGTTTTATTTTATTAAAATCAGTGGGGGCTTTTTGGTTACTGATGCATGCTTTGAGGGTTCCATAGCATCCCAGCTTGTGAAGTACTCAGTATAGTTGTCCCTGTACGACTTTCCGATTTTGTGTCTGGTCTGGGAGCGTGTGTGATTTTGAGTTTGAGAAGATATTTGCTATTATGTTTTGTTCTCACAGTAGAGTCAGTTTGATAAGGACCTGACAACAGGGTTGTCTATCTCCTCCCTCACAGGGGCGCACTCTTTGCTCTCTTTCTCAGTTCTGTCTCAGCCTATGCTGCAGCTGATGTTGCCTGCTGCTGATTCTCCTCCCCCCCCAAGAGCCTTATTGCTGCCTCCAAACAGCAGGAGGGAGGGTGGCAGACATGCAATACTCTGAAAGTAAAGGCAGACTTGCTGTTATAACTCCTTCTTGCTTGATGACGTCACTGCAACTAAAGGCATTCATTAAAGAAACAGTATTTCCGAATTTGAGCCACGTTGGATCATGGTACTTGTAGTTTCAGGGAGATTGCATTTCATTTGCGGGCGTCAGGGAGCTGCTATATAATGAGGGAGACTCCCTGAACTTCAGGGAGAGTTGGGATGTCTGCATTTCAAATCATGGGCTCTTGACCTTGCACCTCTTTTATGCTATATATGTGGCCACTAGAACAGCCTTATGCCTTGTACTGTACACCATTTTGTGATAACTATAAGACACACGATACTACAGACCAGACTCATGTCCCTTGCAGCCCCTTTTGTGACAGTTATGTGTCACACCAAACCTAGACCAGCCTCATATCTGCTTGTGTGCCAGCTATGAGGCACATACTATGTCACAGCGTCTTAAATGCTGCAGCTTCTTTGGTGGCCACTAGACCAGCCTCCTCTAAAATGAAGTCCCTGTAGAACCCAAAGAGACCTCAGATCAGATGAGAAAGGTTCTGCAATCTCTCTAGAAGTCCCATATCAACATGAGTTCTCAGTTCATAGCCCAATGGCTCTGCATCTTCTGTCAGCCATGTACCACAAACATCAGATCAGATCCTGACCCTTCAGCTGCTCTGTCAACCCCATACCCACATCATACCTTAGTACAGACTTCTGGCATTGAAGCCCTTCTCATCCTTATACCCACACAGGACCTTAGTTTAGACCCCTGGCCCTACTGCCACTTATTCACATCAGAACTCAGATCAGACCCTAGCCCTGTAGCTGTTTGCCCCATACAACCTCCCTCCCTTCAACCCATGAGCCTTAACCTTCACATCAAAATCCTGGACTGGCCCTGCAGACTTACTTTAAATGAATGCTGTACTGTAATTGTTTTTTCCCCTAATGTGATTCCAATGACTTATACTTACTACAGAATACTTATACGTACTACAGATTTATTTTTGTATTTGAAGTACCTGGTTTTGTTATTTTAAACCACAACCCATTGTTCTCAAATGGGCTAAACCTATATAAAGAGCAGACCTGTTTATCATCTCTCTCTCTATATACACAAAGGACAATACTCATGTGCTGAAATGTTTATTATGAGTGGGGATGAGCAAAACAAGCTATTATAATTGAAAAAAGAAATCTAAAGGAGGAACTTGCAACATTTAGGTATAATAAGTCATTCGGGAACACGTTAAAGAGTAACATTACAGTACAGTGTCCCTTTAATATCCTCTGGGTTTCAGTGTCCCTGCTGCCTGTCTCCCCATATGTGCTGTTTTTCCAATGCTAGGAGAGTGAGGACAGAGCTAGGGGATGCTATCACACTGCATAACAATCAGGCAGAAATGTGACAAGTGGCATAGTAAAGAACACTGCAAAGAAGAGCAGCACCAAGAACCATGTCAACCGCTGGGGCGATTTAAAAAAACCTAACTATTTCATGGATAGCAAGGTGACATTAGGGTTGCCACCTGTCCATTAATGACCCGGACAGTTCGGGTTTCCATTTGTGTGTCAGGGTTTGAAGCTGAGTCAGACCAGGACATGCAAAAGTGTGGGTTTGGTGGGAAACAGCCAAAAATGGTGTCATTGTGCATTTGCAACATACTGCACATGTATATGTATGTGAGAGTCTATGAGAGTGTGTGTGTTGGTGTGTGAGAAAGTGTATGTGTGAGAGTGTTAGTGTCTTTGTGTGTGTGTGAGAGAGAAAAAGCTTGTGTGAGAGAGTGTGTGTGTGTCTCTTAGTGTGTGTGTGACTGAGCATGTGTGAGAGAGTATGTGTGTGTCTTAGTGTGTTAGAGTGTGTGTGAGCATGTGTGAGAGAGTATGTGTGTGAGACAGAAAGAGCTTGTGTGAGAGAGTGTGTGTGTGTGTCTCTTAATGTGTTAGAGTGACTGTGTGTGAGCATGTGTAAGAGAGTGTGTGTGTGTGTGAGAGATAAAGAGTGAGAGTGTGAATATCTATCTGTCTATGTACAAGTTTGTGTTTATCTTCTATACCAACTAGACAACCAGCATTACTTTAGAGACCACCCTGGAGTAATTTGATGAGCACCAGGCTTGTAAAGTCATCAGCTAAGGTGATGACTTCAGAATGGTTAGCAGATTACCTTACTGATTACTTCAAACTAGTCTGGAGAATTTCATACCCCCCAACTGTCCCGATTTTCGCGGGACAGTCCCGATTTTTGGGGTCTGTCCCGCTGTCCCGGAAAGATTGACCTCTGTCCCGCATTTGCTAATCCCCCCGGGCTGCTCTAAATAATATTTTTTTTTTCTTCAATTTCAAATTTATTTTTTTTGTTCTTGACTCCTATTGGTCCCTGGTGGCCAGTCACAGCAGTAAACTGCACCATTACATGACAGTGTAGTCACGTTCGTGTCTGTAAAGCTCAGGGGGTGAGATACAGTTGCACACACTCTAGTGACGCGCGCGGTAGTACCTCTGTGTCAGTGACGAGTCAGAAGTCAGTGAGTCCCAGAGAGAGTGCCCAGCTGCATTTGTCAGACAGTAAGTAGAGTAGTTACATACCATATATAACGTCTGACAAAAAGGATTATTTGTTTGTTCACATTTCCTCAGATCTAAAGCAGCCAAAGCCAAAAGGTTGTTCTTTGTTCCCAATGAAGCAAGTTCAGTTGGCGCCATAAAATATTAGAGAGATTGACATTGAATAAATAAATAGCATTTAAAAGACTGGCAAATCATTATACCTTATTGCTAGCATTATTTTAATGATTAGCTAACTTTGTGTAAGCCCCAAATTGCCTTTACTTCACTGTCCAGTGGCTGTAGAGGTTCAGACTGGTGGCCAATCTCATTTGCTGTAATATACTGTTTGCCCCATATGCAGAAGAATCCCACTGCTTCCTATTAGAGGGTGAGACCCATTCCACAAAAGTAAATATTCACTTTTTAACCACCCTACCAAGTGATAAGAATTAAGGTAATTTGGTTATACTTGAATCTGTGTTTTATTTATTGTTTTTCCGTTTCATTGAATGTCAGGACCACACTAACAATGGCTGGTACAATAGGTATGACTTTATTATTAATGAGGAAAGCAGAGAGCGGTTTTAAAGAATCTATTATTAAATGACCAATTAAGATAAAAAATATTTAGCATGGTCTCTGCGAAGGCTTATTAAATACAGAGCTCACATAGCTATACCAGTGGTTTGAGCTTGTGTTTGATTTGCTGCCTAAGAGTATTAAAAGATATGACTTTATTTAGAATTTTAAATTACTTTGGTCTTATGATTTTTTTAAGCCCCGCCCCTGCTCCTACCCACCAAATTTCAAATTTTTGCCACGAGGGGGGGGGGGGGGGATGGGGGTGTCCCTCTTTTGAATTTTGAAATGTTGGGAGGTATGGAATTTGATTACTTCATAATGACTCCAGGAAGATCATCCTTTTTGACTAGGGATTATTCATAGTGTGCTGTGCACGGTGCAAGAGTGTTTGGCCTGAACTAAGAGTGGCAACCCTAGAAATACAGAGATGTCCTATTCTATACCGGCAGTGGCGTAGCGTGGGTTGTCAGTGCCCAGGGCAAGGCAAGTATTGTGCCCCCCCCCCCCCAACCCCATTTTAGATATGCTGCTTCTTCTTACATTTGGGACAAACCAAGCAAAGACCCAAGCCTGGTAGATCACATAAAGCAAGGGACACTGTCTCCTCTCCCACAAAATGCTCCCTTAACCATCTTTACTGGATAACTAACAGTTATTGCTGATGATACCCATATCCCCAAAATATGTCCCTTGTCATAAGCAGCTGCTAATCAGTAGCGCCTTACAAACAAAGCCATGAAAATAATATATTGGCAATACAAGAGGCAGTGGGTGAAGCCTGCAAGCATTATGTGCTATCCCCCTGTGATCAAACCCTGTCTGCAGCTCTCCAGAGCTAGGCAGATATATACAATATTACATTTTAAGATTTATTCTCATTTTACACATGGGTGGAAAGCACCCCTTAACCCCCATCTGGTGGTGACATGTCCTGATCTGTAAAACTTCATGGTACAAATACTGCAGACCACAGGGTGCACTCACCCCCACATTGCAGCAACCCATATTGTATATGTGGTGCAATAAGTTTTTGGTAAGTCGTTAAAAAGAGGAAAAGGGGACACACAGGTTGGCAGCTGTTACATAAGGTTGTCCCTGCTGGGCAGACTGTCTTTTGGGTGCCAATGACATATAAAAGTGGGGTATATATTCTACCTTAATAAATATAACAATTGTAAGTAATTAATATAAAAGGGGCATGGGACAGACAACCCAGCATTATATACATATATGGGGGGAGGGTGTATGGTATTTAGGGGGGTGCTGTTAAATTTATTTACTAACACAAATTATAGTTATTTTTTTTACTTTAAATGCAGTAAGGGTGGGTTTAATGTAAATAAAAAAGGCAATGAGCACCCAAACCCTAAAAATCGGTAAAAGTCCACACCTCAGGAGTCCAGCAAGAAATAGATTCAAGATGGTGAATTCATAGGACTTCTTTGATAGGAGACAAACACAGTGAAATGCCTGGTGAGCAGCACAATCCTGGTGCCAGACAGCACACAAATCCCTAAATCTACTTCTGCCCTAGGAAGATCATGGAGGGGAAAAATCAAATACAGGAAACAAGGCCTCATTTTTGTCAACTGTCACAAATACAATTTTTTTGTGCAAGGACAAGATGGCGTAAGTTGTAATCAGAATCCGGTCAAACATGAAAGTATGGTCTCTGATCATCCCACCATTCCACTAACTAGGTAACTGGGGTTAACAGAAAGGCAGAGCCCAGCCATGCTGCCACCAGTGCCACGGGTTTGAAAGAAATTTATTGCACTTTTTAAGGATTCCTCCCCCCCACCTCTGCTTAGAGATCCTTAAAAAGTGCCCCAGGCAATGCATGGCATTCTGACTCTGGGTCCTTTGTTGGAAGGGAACTTAATTGTTGGGTAATAATAGAACCGTAATTAAGCTGCATTTTGCATGTTGCTAGTATCAGGGAAAAACAGGGCTATAAGTAAGTCTGGTCCTGACACCTTACCTTAGTCGCGGCATCACCACATTCCTGACGGGTCGCAGAACAGAGCTGGGGGCCTGTCAGAATTTTTAGCCTCCCTTCTTCCCTTTGCTAAGTTGAGGCTGGAAGCGCCCCTCAGAATTATGCGCCCGGGGCAACCGCCCCTGTTGCCCCCCCCCACGCTACGCCACTGTATACCGGATACCTGGCCAGTGGCCAAACATATACCCTATACAACATGGGTTTCTAACCTAGGACTTAGAGGTATAGAGCAATTAAAATTGAGACACCAGATAGCAAGTTGAAATACAGAGAACTGTCACCTTCACCCATACCCCTTAATTAAAGAAATATCTTGTTTTCTTTGATTACAGTATTTAAATTTGATATTCTCTGTGCACAGGAAATGGTGAGAAATATTTTTTTTTACACCATATCTGTTCCCACATAAATTATTAATCCTTTGGTGTGAATTGTCAATTATATATATATACAGTATATATACACATATATATGTATGTGTGTATATATATATATATATATCTATATATATCTATCTATATCTATATATATATATATATATATATATATATATATATATATATATATATATATATATATATATATAATATGTTGTCCTATGCATATAGGTGATGCAGATTTACATAGGAACAGAATTGGGCACTTGAGAGTTGCAGCTCCCTGCTTGGAACTTTTGGAAGCAAAACTGGTGTGGTGCAGTTCCCCTTCAGAGCAGCAGGTGTCGCTTTATCTCTGGGGCGTGGGCTGCAGTTCCTCTTTGGCCAGGTTGTGTCGTTGTGCAGACTCCAAGCTCGGGATGTTGTCATTCTTCCCAGGAAGTGTATCCCAGTAACAAAGCAGGAAGCGGCGCTTACAAGGCAGACAGCTCTCGGTCCATGGTTTTTAAAACAGCATCCCAAACATGGAGTTCATCAGGACCACCAAGGTATATTCTGTACCGCTCATAGTGCTGCATCACGACAGTGTTAAGGACTAATTCATTGAACGCACGTAAAATATAGTGAACGTCCATATGCACTACCCCGTGCACAAGAAATGCATTTATACATTGAGATTTATGCACAGTTTGCATTATACACACACACTGTCAGGCAGCTATCGTTACTGAATGCATACATACATTGTCATACTTATTGCTTGAATGTACATGTTCATGTTGTGGTGTGCCTATATGTGTATGTGTGTGTATATATATATACACACACATACATACAAGTCCTGTCTTATAAATATGTATGAGTCATGTACACACACAGTCACATAAATGTACAGGGTGTATGTATACATTCTCTTTCACATACACACTGGTGCATATATATATATAAGCACTTTAACACATATACAGAGTGCATGTAGAACCAGTGCCAGACATATATATTGCAGGATTCAATAGGTGCTCAGCTACAAGGGTGTGTGAGTGTTATCTTTGTGTAATAAATTATTGTAAAACAAAATAGAAGGAAAATGATTTTTTTCTTAACACATTTTTTTTTTGGGGGGGATTTACAGAGGATGTTTGCTTTGCCCTGGTTGATTTTTTTTTTTTATACAGGTCAGGTGTAGGGTTTAGATTTTTGTAAATTTTCATTAGCTGTTTATAAATTTTCATAATATATAATACTTTAATCTTACCAGCCTGGCATTTATTCAGTTTAAAGGGACATGAAACTCAAAATGTTTCTTTAATGATTCAGACAGCATACAATTTTAAAAGTTTCCAACATATTCTATTATAAAATGTACTTAGTTCTCATGTTATTCTTTGCTGAAAAAATATCTAGCTACTGTGGGTAGCATGCACATGTCTGGAGCAGCCACATTCACACTCCTGAGCTTACTTTCCTGCTTTTTAACAAAGGATATCAAGAAAACAAAAACTATTTGATAATGGAAATATATTGGAAAGTTGTTTAAAATTGTTTGCTCTATCTGAATCATGAAAGAAAAATTGTGGGTTTTATGTCCCTTCAAGGGTGCATTTTCAAACATCCAATACAAAATCTTTGAATGAACAAAAATGTATGCCAGCAAATAATGTGCGACATTGTCTAAGGGAATGCCAAATGCTATTTGTATAGATTTATTAATGTAAAAACAAGGAAAACGCTACCGTACCTACTACTTTATATTGTTTATAGTGTTTATATTATTTGCATTATGGTTTTAATAAAGTAACATCTTGTGCCGCTCTATACTTAATATTTTAATAATGTCACTGTTCCTCCTTTTGCTCACCACTTCTTGTGGTATGTGGTTATTCTTCACTGAACTCTACGAATATTTAAAAAAAAAAAAATAGATGCACTAATTTGCTAGAGCAAGTAATTTTAAGACTGGGCATTCTGCACTACTATATATTTAACCCCCGCAAAGGGGTTATACACACCGTAAAAGTACCGCTCAGAACCCCGCAGAGCAATCAGAGATAAATTACATGAAAAATGGGCAAAACAAATAATTAAAATATATTACAAAGTTGTTTCATTACTTTATAACTATACATTTTATATAAAATCCCAAGGTGTTTACTGTCCCTTCTAAGCTTTTGTTTTTTTCTGTTTTGTGGGTAATGCATTTATTTTTTGTATGTAGCATTGCATATAGAATTGTGATTTTAACACATTTTGATTGTACTGTAAATGTTTCTGTGTAACATTTACAAATTTGGATCATTCTTTGTATATTGCTCTGTATCTTTTACAAATTTCATTACACTTTTTTTTCCAATGTGAAATGAATTTACTGAACTAGGATATTCCTTGGACATTCTTTAGGTGTATTTGAAGTTCTGTCACATGTTTCATAATAGTCTTTAAGAATTTTTACCCCAGCTGTATGCTGAGAAAGGTTGTTGAAATTCACAATACTCATAATTGACATGTCATGTTATTTCTACTAAACTAGAAACAAATACAAGATAAACTGTAGTAAGAACATTTTAGTTTAATTTGTATTTGCTTATAACTGACAATTTATATCAGCGCTAGGTGCTCACATCTCTTAGGGACGTCCAGTTTCTGCTCCTTCTCTTAGTGAAGTCTGCACAATGATTTCACTCCAAGCTGTAGAGTCTTTTAGAAACAGGCCCTTCTTTGATGCAGGGACCTATAACAGAAGTAATATTTCCATTTGTTCATGTTTGCTTTTAACACAATAAGCACTCTATTCAAAGATTCAGGTTGTTTGTTTAGAAAATATACATTTGCTCTGCAGATATTTTCATTATGATTAAAAACTTCCACTAGGAAATGGAAACGTCCACAGACAAAGAAGGGTTGTAGCTCACGTGTCTAAGATGTTGGAATGGGGCATAGCTGGATCCTTTGGTGATAGGGTGGAGGTATTGTTATATTATGATTCTCTGAGACTAATATAAAGTTCTGTATTGGATTGGACAATGTACATTATTCATCCTTCTGAAAAATGGTCTTTTGATTGTTACAACTAGCCCCCCAAGAAAGCATAAATAAAAGTCCAAGTTTTTAGTAGTCCATCACAGTTACACTATCCTGCTTATAAATAAAATATTGAGGATGTCTTGCTATTCATTAGAAATGTGAAATAAAATATAGGGGCGCACTTGGTCAAATGACAAAAATAGATTGTGAGAATCAAATAGAAAATAGACAATAATGTTATACTCTTATCAAATGAGGGTCAAACAGTGTGATAGAAAACAATTGTCAAATTGGTAAATAAATGGTAAAGTCACATATATCAGAGAGCAGGGTATTGGTAGAATAACCCAGGTGTGTGTGATAAATCCAGGTCCAGGCAGCTGTCTGTGATAGGATCAAAGTCCAGGCTCAGCAATCTGTAGAGAGTAGAAAGAAACAGAAGCGCCACATGGTCTAGCACTGTGTATATTCGTGTGAAATGGCGCATAGATTGTTTACACTCACGTTTGGTGGAGCACCCCTCTTGGTGCAAATAGAGTAGGCTGGAATCAAACAGTCATCCAGCAGACTGACCTCCGGTGTAGCTCAAACTCCAATAGATCAGGATACAATATCTCATAAGGTGGTAAACCATATAATAAGCTGCTTGTTTTTATTTGTTTTAAATAAAGTTTTGTACTTACTGCTTGCTGTTATACCATTTACTCTGATTTACACCTTATTATATGGTGTACCACCTTATGGGATATCGTATCCTGATCTATACACCTCAGGTCAGTCTGCTGGATGACTGTTTGATTCCAGCCTGCTCTATTTGCACCAAGAGAGGTGCACCACCAAACAATCTATGCACCATTTCACACGAATATACACAGTGCTAGACCATGTGGCGCTCCTTAGAAATGTGGTTTGAAGCTCTGAAAGAGTTATATTTTGCTCTAATAGGGCTGCTGCTTCTTCATATTTGTTTAGGAGTGAGAAGTGTAAAGGTTTTTCTTTGATTGTTAAGTAGATTGAGGCATTTATTTTACTGTGGATACATTATTTATATGACAAAGTGAAAATGGTTTATGCCATTTCTTCTTGTATCTTCTTTCCTTTTATTGTAATTGCAGCCTTCGGAAGATGTTCCTGAAATTGATGTGCCCAATTCTAGATGATCCAAGCCTATAATTCTTGTAATCAAAGTGAATGTAAATTTTGATGCTAAAGTGCCCGGTTTTTAAAAATTTGAATATTTAATTCATCAAAATTTACATTTCACTCGTGTTGTGAAAAAATACTTACCTTTTAATCTTGACAGCCGCTCCAGCTTCCTCCGCCCGTCGCAAAACCTCTTCTTGGGTCTAATATGAGGAATCCGGCTTCGTCCAATCACGGTGTTGAATCAGACACGGATTCCCCTGGGGGGGGAAGCCGTTATTGGAGGATGACCGATCCATCATTTCTGACGTCAGAAATGGCTTGCGACGACCGGGTGAAGCTGGAGCAGCTGTCAAGTTTAAAAGGTAAGTATTTTTTCACAACACAAGTGAAATGTAAATTTTGATGTATTAAAGTGCCCCTGTTTTTAATTGAATTTTTAAAAACCGGGCACTTTAGCATCAAAATTTACATTCACTTTAATGGTTCAACCATCAAGGATCATATGGATAAATGGGTTGATTCTGTTTTAAGATTTCAAAGCTGAGTCTTGTCTTGTATTTGATGAAAGTGCAAAAGGAAAATGTTCTGATGTTTTAGAGCATTTTGTTTACACTGTTTGTGTATAACTATATGTTAACCCCAGAAAAAGGGTTAAACATATAGCTAAAGTCAGTTGTGGAGTCCCAGAGTGCACTACTGGGAACCCCAAGGCAGAACATGCTGTGATCTGAGATGCCATTGCAGAAAATGCAGCATGTCTGTATAGCGAATCCATGCAGGAACTGTTAGCTCCTTCGCTTTGCTTTCCCTCTGAGGAAGCTTTAAGTGAAACGAGCATCAGGGGATTTCTGGAGAGTTTTCATCTCTCCTCTTTTTTACTTTGCCAACTGTTTGCCATCACTAGTGAGAGACAGCCAGATAAGGGAATTCTATTGATTGCAGCACCTGCTATGTTAAATGCGGATTGTAGGAGCCTAGCCACTCATATTATGAGCAGTTTGCTCCAGTATTAGATGTTTGTTAAATCCCTTATATTGTTACTGGTATTGTGATAATTAATCCAGCATCGGTTTGACTGTTTGACTGTGTATACGTAATAAATATAGATATGAATGGGGATATGTAAGTATCTAATCTCACTTTAACAGGTAGTGATTTCTGAATTAGAACAGGGCCTGGCATTCTTTTTATTTCTATGTCTATATACTATTATTTTGAAATTTAAGCACTTTTTTAACAGAACAGTTAAATATGGAGCAGGACTGGTTCTCATGGATTTTTTTAATCCTGCCCCGTAGCGTTTCCTGGTCTGCAAAGCTATGACTCCTGAATGTGAGAGATTCTTGTGAGCAACTACATTGTTATGATTATGTGATGTTAGACTAAGAGCAAAGTAAAAAAATTTATTCAAGAGAGATTTTAAAAACGTAACACTTTTTTTTTTTTCTCTGCAGCTAATTTGCAATGAGATATCCAACTGCTGTAATATAGTATAAAACTTAAACAATTGCCTTGTTGTCCAGTTAATCAATACATTGCAGTTAAGTTTGTGCTTTAATGGGACTGCCTAATTTAAATTAAATTTAATTTCAAAATGGCCTGCAGAAACATTTAAAAAAAAAAAAATTGGAATGCATAAAGTCATAAAAAGGTTCTGCCTCTGAGTTGGACCTAGCTGAACACCACTAGACCCTGATGACTAAGATTTTCCAGCTTGGAGAGAAATTATAGTGCAGACTTCGCAGGGGCTGAATTCTTTGAAGCCTCTAAGAAAAAGGGCGGAAACTAGAAGTTCCAGAGAGATGCCTCCCAAAAAGTTCTCAGCCCAGATGAGATGACCAAAAAATGCTCCTCCAGCACTGAGAGAGATCTCAAAAGACTCTAGAAAGGCAAATTTTGCTATACATCTGTAAGAGGCATTCCCTGCAAACCCAGTGCAACACAACACTGTATAATATGAGAGTTTTATTTACACTTTGTACTTTGTATTTTTTATTACTTTTGACCAGATTGGGCCCTTCATTTGTTATTACATTTAAGCATTGCACTTTATATTTTATAAATTCTGATTATGAATTTAAGGTTTCTGTGTAATTTTAGCAAATTAGGATCATGCTTTTTATATTTATGTGTATATTTTACAAATGACATTACACTTTGTATTTGTTCTATAGTGAAATAAAACTGAGAGATTCAAAAAGTGAGAGGGACAGGGGAGTTACCTGGGCTGAACAGGGAAGTTTCAAGGGCCTATCTGAATCTATCTCACAATTCTCATAATATGCTGTAAGCATTTTACACCTTCAGAGGTCTCACTAATTTATCTCGCCAGCTGTATGCAGGTGAAGTTTGCTCAAACTTCACAATACATTTACTTAATGGACAGAAAAGTAATGCATACTAAACTAGAGGCAAATGCAAGTTACATTGCAGTGAAAACATTTCAGTTTAATATGTATTTGGTGCAAACTGAGACTTTATATCAGTAACAGGGGGTCCACAGTTAACTTCACTGTCCCGTGTGTGTGTGTATCCCATAGAGCTTCATTAATTTCTATGTAAGGCTTCTTTCATCTCTATGGAACTTCCCGGTTCTACCCTTTTTCTTAGAGAATTCAGCGAGTCCAGCCCCAGTGAAGTCTGCATTATAGTTTCTCTCAAAAACTAATGAAGCTCTCTGTGAAACAAATTCATATTGCTATGTAATCTGTAAAAGATACGCAGAAACTGTAAATATAATCTGAATTTGTAAAATCCCAATCCTAAATACACTGCTGTATACAATAATCTAAATGTATTAAAATACAAAATAGAAAGTGCAAAGTGTAAATGTAGTAAAACTTAAAGGACATAATCTAAAATCTAAAGTAATATAAAATATAAATCTCAACGTTTAAATGTATGTAACAAAACCATCATGTCATGCAGTACTATATTGCACTGGGTTTGCCTCTCCTTCACATTTAGAAATGCAGGGAATGCCCCTTAGAGAAGTATAACAAAATCTGCCTTTTTAGAATCCTGTGTGAATGAACTTGCAGGACTGGGAGATCATTTTAGATTGTCCCATCTGGGCGGAGGTCTCCTTGTGAGAAAATGACATGAGGCATGTGTGTGCAACCACCAGTCACCAGCTAGCTCCCAGTAGTGCATTGCTGCACCTAAATTTACAATAGGTATGCTTTTTTAACAAAGAATACTAAGTGAATAAAATACATTTGATAATAGAAAATGTTTAGTGCTGCGGAATCTGTTGGCGCTCTACAAATACCTAATAATAATAAAAATAATAATAATACAACTCTTTTAAAAGAGCCACTTGGTCTGAATTAAGAAATATTACTTTTGACTTGCATGCCCCTTTAAAGTATTTTTTTTATATATGCATAGTAAATATTAGCAGTTTAAGACTGTGTATTGCAAAAACCTATGTACAAAATACATTTTAAAAACCTTTCTCACTTTAATTTTCTTTTATTGCAAATCAAGAGCAGCTCATGGTTAAAACTTTTGATCCTCTTGAAATGTAATTCATGTTCCTGGCCCTCTTTTCTTTGACCATTTAGAGACAGATGTAAATGAGCACATACACCAATCTTAGCAATTACTATGTAGAATCTTGCAGGGTTAGTTGCATTTCCAGTATTCTTAAGTATGGTTTACTGAGTTATTCTTGCTGAAGAACAAGGTCGGTACATGACCACCATTGATCTGAAGAATAAACTTCATATTCGCATCTATCTAGATGTTTACTGTAGAATGTTTTCATAATCCAGCTTTGACTCTTGCATTTGGTATGGGTACTATTCTGAGGGTCCTTACAAAGGTTGTTGTTGCTCTTTTGACAAAGCTTGTATCTAATTGGATCTCATTGACCCCCTCATCTGGATGATTTTCTGGGAAAAACATCCTCAGGTTAATACTTCTTTGCTGTCTACATGGTTGCATTGTTTTTCTATATTTGATGGTTGGCTCTCCCATAAGCTATTTCATTTGTTGTACCAGAGTTTCCTAGCTCAGTGGGTGCTCCTTTTGTCTAACAGAGGTAGACTATTTTTAGTTGTTAACATACTCACAGAATAAGAATGTTTACTAGCAAACTGCCATTAATACCTACATGCTAGGCAGCTCTAAATACAAACTATACTCCATATCCATCAACATAGCAATAAAATCCCTATAATGAATAACAACAATATAAGCACTGGGAACAGGGCCGTGATCACGTGTGCTATATTGTAAAAGGACCAGAGAAAGAAAGAGGTGTGCCACTATGCCTGAAGGTGTTGTCCTTGTACGGGTTGGAACACCAGCTTGCTTTTTCTTTTTCTGCAGATGGCATGCATCTCTCTTTTGTACGCTATGCTGTTAGTTTTCTGTATGTAACCTCTAGTATAGAAACAAAATAATGGTTGTAAAAAACATTTTGGATACAAAATCAAGCTGCTGTAACTTTTTTTTGTACTTTCCTTGGACTGTGAATACCTGACTTACAATTTTATAGGCCATCTGTGTTTGTCCAAAGCTGTCATGCGCAGTAGAGACTGCGCGCGAGGACAAACACCCCTGGCCTTAATCCAACGGACCTGGCATCTGATCCACCGCAGGAATGGTAGGTTTGACGTGTCCGGGCGTGACACGGGCGGGGTCGGCCATGACGCCTGCTGTGGCCGACTGGCCGTGAGAGAGAGAGCTCTAAAGAGGAGGTATAGAGAGAGAAGAAGAGGGTAGATAAAGAGAGGGAGAGCAAAAGAAAGGGGGGAGAGCGAGAGCAAAAGAGAAGGGGGAGAGACAGCAAAAGAAAGAGAGGGAGAGAGACAGCAAAAGAAAGAGAGGGAGAGAGACAGCAAAAGAAAGAGAGGGAGAGAGACAGCAAAAGAAAGAGAGGGAGAGAGACAGCAAAAGAAAGAGAGGGAGAGTGACAGCAAAAGAGAGAGGGAGAGTGACAGCAAAAGAGAGAGGGAGAGTGACAGCAAAAGAGAGAGGGAGAGAGACAGCAAAAGAGAGAGGGAGAGAGACAGCAAAAGATAGGGAGAGAGAGCAAAAGAGAGAGGGGAAGGAGATGGCAAAAGAGAGAGGGAAGAGAGAGAGCAAAAGAGAGGGGGGAGAGAGAGCAAAAGAGAGGGGGGATAGAGAGCAAAAGAGAAGGGGGGGGGGAAGAGAGACAGCAAAAGAGTAAGAGAGACAGCAAAAGAGAGGGGAGAGAGAGAGCAAAAGAGAGGGTAGATAGAGAAAAAGAGAGAGCAAAAGAGAGGGTAAAGAGAGAGAGAGAGAGCAAAAGAGAGGGGGGGAGAGCAAAAGAGAGGGGGGGGAGAGCAAAAGAGAGGGGGGAGAGCAAAAGAGAGGGGGGGAGAGCAAAAGAGAGGGGGGGAGAGTAAAAGAGAGGGGGGGAGCAAAAGAGAGGGGGGAAGAGAGACGGCAAAAGAGAGGGAGAAACAGCAAAAGAGAGGGGGGAGAGAGAGAGTAAAAGAGAGGGTAGAGAGAGAAAAAGAGAGAGAGCAAAAGAGAGGGGGGAGAGAGCAAAGGAGAGGAGGGAAAGAGAGCAAAAGAGGGGGGGGAGAGAGATAGCAAAAGAGAGGGAGGAGAGACAGTAAAAGAGAGGGGGGAAAGAGCAAAAGAGGGGGGAGAGAGAGAGTAAAAGAGAGGGGGGAGAGAGCAAAAGAGAGGGGGGGAGAGAGAGAGCAAAAGTGACGGTGGAGTGAGAGAGAGTAAAAGAGAGGGGGGAGAGAGCAAAAGAGAGGAGGGGAAGAGAGACAGCAAAAGAGAGGGGGGAGAGAGAGTAAAAGAGAGGGGGGAAGAGTAAAAGAGAGGGGGGGAGAGCAAAAAAGAGGGCGAGAGAGAGCGAGAAAAAGTGAGGTTGGAGAGAGAGCAAAAGAGAGGGAGAGCAAAAGGGAGGGAGAGCAAAAGGGAGGGAGGGAGAGCAAAAGAGAGGGAGGGAGAGCAAAAGGGAGGGAGGGAGAGCAAAAGGGAGGGAGGGAGAGCAAAAGGGAGGGAGAGAGAGCAAAAGGGAGGGAGAGAGAGCAAAAGGGAGGGAGAGAGAGCAAAAGGGAGGGAGAGAGAGCAAAAGGGAGGGAGAGAGAGCAAAAGGGAGGGAGAGAGAGCAAACGAGAGGGAGAGAGACAGCAAAAGAGAGTAGAGAGAGAAAAAGAGAGAGGAGGGAAGATTTATTTTACAGGTAATTTTGTATTTATTTTAGCTAGGTAGCTATTAAATAGTTAATAACTATTTTATAGCTATTGTACCTAGTTAAAATAAATACAAAGTTGCCTGTAAAATAAAAATAAACCCTAAGATAGATACAAATGTAACTATTAGTTATATTGTAGCTATCTTAGGGTTTATTTTATAGGTAAGTATTTAGTTTTAAATAGGAATAATTTAGGTAATAATATTAAATTTATTTAGATGTATTTAAATTATATATGTTAGGGGGGTGTTAGGGTTAGACTTAGGTTTAGGGGTTAATTCATTTAATATAGTGGCGGCGGTGTGGGGGGGCAGATTAGGGGTTAATACATGTAATGTAGGTGGTGGCGCTTTAGGGGGGGCAGGATAGGGGTTAATAAATGTAATGTAGGTGGCGGCGGGCCCCGGGTGCGGCGGTTTAGGTGTTAAACAATTTATTTAGTTGCGGCGGGGTCCAGGATCGGCAGGATAGGGGTTAATAACTTTAGGTGGCAGCGGTATAGGGGGCGGCAGATTAGGGGTTAATAGGTATAATGTAGATGGCAGCGTCCGGGAGCGGCGGTTTAGGTATTAATATATTTATTAGAGTTGCGGCGGGTCCGGGAGCGGCGGTTTAGGGGTTAACAAGTTTATTTAGTTGCAGGGGGCTCCGGGAGCGGCGATTTAGGGGGTATAACAGTATAGTATAGTGTGGGTGCTTAGTGACAGGCTAGAAAGAAAGCTGCAAACAAGCCGATGAGCAGCGAGATCGATGACTTCTAGTTAACAACAGTCCGCTGCTCATCGCACCATACTTGGTGCGCGGCTTTTTGACAGCTTTCTTGATAAATTTGGCGAACATATTCAGGTCCGCGGTGGCGATGTTAGGCGATCTTAGGCGAGCGTATTGGTGCCGGCGAATGCAGGAAAGTAGACAGCTTGTTAAATAGAGGCCTCTAGGTTTAATCCCCTGCGATACAAAATTCTGTATCAGGTTTTGGAGTTTGCACTATAACAAACATGTTCTATATTAAAGGGATACTAAACCCAATTTGTTTCTTACACGAATCAGATGGAGCATGCAATTTTAAGCAACTTTCTAATTTACTCCTGTTATTAATTTTTCTTAGTTCTCTTGCTATATTTATTTGAAAAGTAGGAATGTAAAGCTTAGGAGCCGGCCCATTTTAGGTTCAGCACCCTGGATAGCATTTGCTTATTGGTGGTGCAATATTAGTATAACACGTTCAGAACAGTGAGAACTTATATTGGCAATTAAGAAATAAAACTAGAAAGTCGTGGATAATGTCTTCTATGAAACATTATCACAAAATCTTTCTCCTAAAAAAAAAAAGAAAAAGAAACCCACCAAAAGCAAAATACATTATTTTCACAATAATTAAAATATTTATTGAAGCATTATACAATAAAATACATATAAATAAAACATTATTTATACCCACTACCCCACAGCTTCTAAAGGTTTATTAGTAAGTTTTTTCTTCTACAAGATACGACGAGTCCACGGATTCATCCTTTACATGTTGGATATTATCCTCCTGCTAACAGGAAGTGGCAAAGAGCACCACAGCAGAGCTGTCTATATAGCTCCTCTCTTGACTCCACCCCCCAGTCATTCTCTTTGCCTATACTAAGTAATAGGAAGGGTAAAGTGAAAGAGGTGATAAAAAAATTACATCTCATTCTACTAGAGCGGTGGCTTCCACATGGGCTTTTAAAAACGATGCTTCTGTTGAACAGATTTGTAAGGCTGCGACTTGGTCTTCCCTTCATACCTTTTCCAAATTTTACAAATTTGATACTTTTGCTTCTTCTGAGGCTATTTTTGGGAGAAAAGTTCTTTAAGCAGTGGTGCCTTCTGTTTAGGTATCAGTCTTATCCCTCCCGTTCATCCGTGTCCTGTAGCTTTGGTATTGTATCCCACAAGTAAAGGATATCCGTGGACTCGTCGTATCTTGTAGAAGAAAAGGACATTTATGCTTACCTGATAAATTGATTTTTTCTAAGATACGACGAGTCCACCGCCCTCCCTGTCAATTTAAGACAGATTATATTTTTTTGTTTAAAACTTCAGTCACCTCTGCACGTTTTAGTTTCTCCTTTTTCTTCCTATACCTTCGGTCGAATTACTGGGGGGTGGAGTCAAGGGAGGAGCTATATAGACAGCTCTGCTGTGGTGCTCTTTGCCACTTCCTGTTGGCAGGAGGATAATATCCCACAAGTAAAGGATGAATCCGTGGATTCGTCGTATCTTAGAAGAAATCAATTTATCAGGTAAGCATAAATTTCCTTTTTATTTTTATTTTTTATCTTTATTAAGATAACACATAACAAATATATACGCGTTCTGTGGTAGTTTCATGGGCATTCAATAGGGAGTAACTTGTATTTTAATGGGGGAACATCACCATGATTTTCTAATTTTCAGTCATGTCAGTTTTGTCAGCTTTTCAGTGGCGAGAATATCCATCATGAAATATATATATACTGACGCACAGTCTATGTTGTGTAAACTTTGAATACAGGCCACCCCCCCTTCCGAGATAACGGGCAGTATTGCATTTTACTAAAACTGCAATCTCTATTATTTCCTATGGGAGACACATTGCCACTCGTTGGAACAGAGAGGGTGCACCCTCTTTCTTGGAATATATTGCCAGACCCACGGATTGTGAGACTGGCAAGGTCAAAAACGCATTTTATTTTGGGCCTGACAATGCTTTGATCTTTGTGAGTTTAAGGTGGAAATTGGAAACCTTACTGTACCTCTCAGACTTCAGCAAAACTGCTGGGATTGAAGAGTCCACATAAGTGAGAGTTAACAGCATATCTAGCTACCTTACATTCTTTCTCTCCTATCAAAACTCCTTCAATGTGTGAATTCTTTCTAATATTGCCAAAGTGCATATCAGAAAGTGTGGCAATCAAAAAAGACCAATCCACCTTTTTCGAAAGCCCTCTTGGTGTCTGTTGAGATTAACGCTAAAGGAATAGAATTTAGTTTGTGAAAAGGCTATCAGTTGCTGTACTTTAATAAGGGTATTATGCTTTGCCTCCCTGTCCGGAATGAAGCCTACTTAATCCAGAGAGATCAGGTCAGGTAAATGTTTAACCCGATTTGCCAAGAGCTTTACCAGTATTTTAACATCCATGTTGAGTAGAGATATATAGGCTGAAAATTATCTGGTCTATTAGGTGTTTTACCCATCTTAATACATTTATATAGGCCTCCAACATAGATTGGCGGGAAATTCCCTGTGTCAGCCAGTTGATTAAACAAGTGAAGCATATGTGGGACCAATTTGTGGTGTTGACCTTAGAATGTTTAGTGCTGACACCAACAGAACCTGGATTCTTATTGGTAGGTAAATCTTTAAAGGGACAGTCTAGTCCAAAATAAACTTTCATGATTCAGATAGAGAATGTAATTTTAAACAATTTTCCAATTTACTTTTATCACCAATTTTGCTTTGTTCTCTTGGTATTCTTAGTTGAAAGCTAAACCTAGGAGGTTCATATGCTAATTTCTAAGCCCTTGAAGGCCGCCTCTTCTCTCAGGGCATTTTGACAGTTTTTCACCACTAGAGGGTGTTAGTTAATGTGTTTCATATAGATAACACTGTGCTCACGCACGTGGAGTTCCAGTGAGCAAGCTCTGATTGGCTAAAATGGATGTCTGTCAAAAGAACTGAAATAGGGGGCAGTTTGCAGAGGCTTAGATACAAGGTAATCACAGAGGTAAAAAATGTATTTATATAACTGTGTTGGTAATGCAAAACTAGGGAATGGGTAATAAAGGGATTATCTATCTTTTCAAACAATAAAAATTCTGGTGTAGACTGTCCCTTTAATAGCTGCCATAATTTCTTCAGAAGTTATGGGGGACTCTAGAATATGAGCATCCTCTTAAGTTAAGGCCTTCAATGGAAAGGTACTCTGCAATTTCTCTATCTCGTGCTCCCTCGCTCTCCTCATATAGGTCATTCTCTCGGACATCTAAGATTAAATAAGCTAGCATAAAAGGACCTGAAAGAATCTACTATTGCCAAGCTGTTTGAATGCTGTCTGCCATTTTTATCTCTAATGGTATGCACAAAAGATTTTAATTGCCTGCGACAAAGTGCCCTTGCTAGCAGTTTACCCGCTTTGTCCCTGCCTTCATAAAACCTTTGCCTTTATAAGCAGGGATTTGTGTTTATACTTTTCTTGTAGTACATTTTTCAAATCTTTTCTAATGTGCTTTGAGGGATATTGCTAAACCTCACTGACGAGGCCCAAAGGAGGTGGAAATGATCGTCTTGGGTGCCATTTCTCCTTTTTAGAGAAGAATAGCCTGGTATTTCAGGACTGGTCTGTCCTTGTTAGGTGGGATTAGATGAATATACTTCAGGAAAGTTTTTCTTTGTAAATAGGCTAAAAGAAGCTACTCCAGGGTGGTAACTGGGCCATAGAATAAGCCACTGAGCTGTTGTTTGTTCCTTGCAGATTGCTTCTCTTTCTCTAAGTAATCAGATCTTTTCTTACTTGAGTCAGAGAGTTTTCACATTGTGTGTCATTTGGGTTTTTCTTATGTTCTTCCAATTGCGAAATGTCCCTCAACATATTGTCGTCTCTCCATAGTTGCCTTCATGAGTTTGGGTTTTTGCTTTATAAGTTCTCCCCTAAGGACGCATTTATGTGCCTCCCATATAGTAGTGAGTGCTAAAGTATCACAAGTATTAAATGTGAAATACTCCATTCAGATTGATTCTGTGTTGACTCAAATCACAAGGTTGTCTATTAAAGAATCATCTAGATGCTACATAATAGGTGTCGCTGGCGTATTTGGTCACATGATGGTGGAGGTAACAGGGGCATTGTCGTCCACGTTCTAGGCAATAAAGCACTTATCATGGAAAGACCTTGGTGACCGCTAAACAGTCTATTCATGAATAAGTATAGCCGATATCAGTACAGTGCAATATTCTCCATATATGTAGGAATAAATTCCTGAGCTTGGAATTAATACATTTTATTATATGGCTGGGGACACTTGTAGACCATTCCACAAGTAGACGACATTCAAACAGAGTAAAGGAGAATAGAGAAAAACAATTACCTAGTTAGCAAAGAAGATTATCTTTTATATGGTCCAAGGCATACATTTTGTAGTTAACACTACTATAATATGTTCAGCAAAAAAACAAACAAATGGTAACCTAAAAAAATGAAAATGACAATTGTAATTGAAAATAAATATATGCTGACTGTCAATAGTGAAATCAAATTCAATAAACACATGGGTCGGGTTCGTAACCCTGGTATATCACCATTTTGAAAGATGAATGATACAATTTTAAAAAACAAACAAACCCCTAAATAGGGACACAAATAATGATATGATAAAGTGGATTTGATTTAAATCAATAGTCACTAAGATTGATTTAAATAATGTTTTTCATTTTTATAAAAATACATTTTCAGATTATTTTTCCGGTTATATCAGACCATTTACTGATTTGGTTATATACAAACAGAATGAGAAGCAGTCTGCCAGGAGCGAACAACAGCTCAGTGGCTTGTTCTATGGGCCGATTTCCACCTGGGAGTAGCTTCTTTTTGCCCAATTGTGCTTTTCACAGAGGAAAACGTTCCTGATTTGGTTATATATCCAGTTTAATAGGTTAATCATTCATATTTGATCAACTTTTCAGCTGTACTTTATTTCAATGGGAAAATGATTACATTAATACAAATAATAATAATTTAATAGTTGTATTAGCTAAAGAAAAATAACAATTACCTTAATAGTAACAATTTAAATAGTTTTATTTAAAGTGATGGTAAATTTGATATTAGAAGTAAATCTGAAATCTGAAAACTGTGTGCTCTGTCTGAAACTCAAATGTTTTCTTTTATGATTATGTACCTTTTAGGTCTATGTCTAAACTCTATTTATTTTATAACATTTTTGCTGTGACAAAGGTGCATGCTTTTTCTGTAGATACAAATTTGAAAATGACAAAACCCCGTAATATTTGATAATATCTTCAAGATAGAAAAATTGCCCAAAATAATCTGACAGAAACCTTGGGGATAGCATGTCATTGTGAATGGATTAATGGAATTAATTTACCAAAACAAACATTACAGCCTTGAATATATGAAAAAAAATCCAATTAAAAATAAAATAATAACAAAGGGGAAGGAGAATGGGGGAATATTTAAGCAAAAGCTGACAATAACAACACATCTCGCCCCTAAATGTACATTAAACAAAATGACCTTCAACAGTGTATAATTTCTAAACAACATTTCAATACGATGTAACATTATACTTATCAATATCGTTTGCAATAAGCAACTATTTTTATCTCTTGTTATGGTAAGCAACTTGCAATGTATTTAGCCACCAATCAGCAAGCGCTACCCAGGTGCTAAACCAAAGATGGGCCGGCTGGTAAGCTTACATTACTGCTTTTTCAAATAAAGATACCAATGGAACGAATGCTATATTAGGAGTAAATTAGAAAATTGCTGAAAATTGCTTAAAATTGCATGCTCTATCTGAATTATGAATGAAAAAAATTTGGGTTCAGTATCCCTTTAAATAGGGAATAAGAGTAACCAATAAAATCAAGCACAAGTTCTTAAAGGAAAGAAATTATTTTCCATTATTAACAAAATTCTTGATGGTTGTGGTTTTTCTTTTTTGTCTGTCTGAAACCCCAGAAAACTGAGGATCTGTGTTGATGTAATGGCAGATTTGTCTTGTTCACAATGAGTTCCAAATGATCTAGCACAGTATTTCTCAACCGTGGTCCTCACGTACCCCCAACAGGCCAGGTTTTCATTATAACTGAACCAGTGCACAGGTGAAGAAATCAGCTGGTCAGTAATACCATGGTTACTAACCTGCTCTCACCCATCAGCTGATTATTTCACCAGTGCTCTAGTACAGCTATAATGACTGTTGGGGGTACTTGAAGACTGCGGTTGAGAAACAATGATCTAGCACATGAAGTGTTCAATTTAAAAATTGTTACAACATGGGGTCATGGTTCCTAAAAAAAATATCTCTTGGTAAATTATTAAATGGACTCCTCTTTGTGCCATCATTATGATCCAATGAATTTTTGGGTCAGTTTTAGAAAAGAAAGCCATTTTTGTTAGGCAGGGCATGCCCTTAATATATTCCTAGTAAACATCTGAAAGGGTCTGCATACCTAATTACTTAATACATTCTGGTAGTTCTGTAGCACAGGGGTCGACAAATCTGTTTACAATATAGGAGCCAGTAAGAATATTTAGGAGCCAGGTACACTTTTAGGAGCCAGACAGTGGTATTTGTAAATAGATCTATGGAGAATAACCCAAAAAGTTAGGAGCCAGGGGTAAAATTCTAGGAGCCAGTGGCTCCCAGGCTCCTGGGTTTGTCGAGCCCTGCTGTAGCATACCACACAGATGATGTGGGATACCACAGGTCCACTCCATTTAGGTATGGCTTGACCACAACATCGAGAATAGCAAGAGTAATGTTTTCTCTACATTTTGAAAATATTTTTTTTTTTTTTTTTTTTTTTAGCGGCAACCCAACAAGGGATTTATCTGATTCATTGGAGGATATGGATGGTGAATTGATGTGACTCCTCAAATTTCACAGCTGATATGTCAGAAAATTCAAAGTTTGAAACTGATACGGATAAAACATCAGTTTCGTATTTATCAACCTTTTCAGGGTCAAGGTCAGATCAGGAGCTCTCTATCCTGTTAATTGGGTTTCTGTAGAAGTTAGTTTGCTGGGTCCAACTACATTTGCATGGTTATTACTCACCATGTTATGCTTTTTTCTGTGTCTGCATCTCTCTTCAAAGCCCTTTTATTATTTTAAACTTTCATAAGTATTGGTTAGAGAATCTCTGCATATTCACAATGGGCGTTGCCATCTTGGTGTTGAAGTATTTTTGGACCTTGTGACAGAAGTGGTGCATATTCACAGATCGGATTGTCTTTACCAACTGGCTTCTGTTATGGATTAAAATAAGAGAACGGCTTTAAAGAAAGCTGCAGGTACAGGAGGAAAGACAATAGCATAGAGAGTTTATTGTAGTTGTACTCAATATTTTAATGCCCCTTTAATTTAGTTGGTGACTTATATTGTCACTCCTCAAATTTTTTGCTTATGACATGCCAGAGTTTATAACAGAAATATAGGCTTACATTTTTTATTTTCAGGAGTTGTGTGTCCTATTAGTGGGGATTTTCTAGAATCAGAAGTCATTGTGCCAGCAGAAATCTTGTATAGAGAAGCACTGTTATTTAATACCTTTGGCTTGCTTTGAGAGGGTATGGATGGTGACTCTGCTATGGATCCTCAGATTCCTTAGCTTATGACATGTCAAAAAATTCAGTTAGACACATAAATACATATACATGTTTTTCATTGTACGAATCTGGCTTTTAGAAGAGTTTATTTTATGTGTTTTTATTTTTCCATACCACAGATTTTACCTTAGAGGGAGAGGGTGTGTGTGTATTTGTTTTTTTCTTGTTTATTCCCTTGAGTCATAAGAATTTAGCCTAAGATGACTCAATCATCTGACTAACAGTTGCTGCTGAATAAGCCTGTGTATTTTCCTGTGGTTAGAATATAATATAATGAAATATTTATAATACTATTTGATATATCTGAACAGTTTAAGTAAATTTGAAAATGTTTAACTTTGTATTAAAGTGTTAATATATAATGGTTCAGGTATATACAAATTACTGCAAGCGCTATATGAAATTATATACCAGGGGTCAGCAACCTATGGCATGTGTGACGAGTTTGGCACTCGGAGTCACTTGGAGTGATGCACTGAGGACTGGCACAGCCTTTGGTTCCACCACACTAGGGAAGATAAAGTAACAGTGTACAGCTGGGGATTCTTGGAAGAAATTAAAATTAGGGGCTGACAAAGGAACTTTCGGGCAGGTAACTGAGACTTTTGAGGTCTGATATGGCTATAGGGTGACAGACAGGCTGTAGGGCCAAGGGTCCGATCTGAGATGGATATGTGGGTAACATAATGGCTGCAAAGCCAGTAGTCCAATCAGATGTTCAGTCTTTATTATTGATATGATTAAAGGGACTGTAAATTTTAACCTTTCATGATTCAGATAGAACATGCAATTTTAATCAACTTTCCAATTTACTTCTTTTATATAATTTGATCTCTTGCTATCCTTTGTTGAAGCATAAACCTCGTTAGGATGGTAAGAGCTTAGGAGTGTGCATGTGTCTTTAGCAGTCTGAGGCAGCTGTGTTTGCAACACTGTATAACTTCAATAAACAATGTTGCAAACACTGCTGCCAGATGGCTATAGAAAAAGGCACGCTCCAAAGCATATGAAGAGAACTAAGCAAAATGAATAATGGAAGTAAATGTGATAGTTGTTTAAAATGTCATACTCTATCCAATCAATCTAAGTTTAATTATGACTTTACTTTCCCTTTAACATTATATAAGTATGCATTCTTTATTTTAAAATGTTTTACAAGCGATAAAGCTGGCACACATGATCACATTATAGTAATATTTGTTTTCACAGCACTCATAAAATATTGTAATTAAAAGAATAATAAAATACAAAAGAAATTCTAAGCACTGAAACAAGTCAGTAAGAGAAACCTTGGCAGGCCAACCAAAATAATAATACATGTAAGCAATGTAATAAGAACATCTAGTGGGACAAGAGAGAAAACGATGGTGGGTCGGCAGTACTTATGTTAAAACTAAGTATATTAGGACAAACTTATGGAAAGCAAAAGTGAAAAAGAATAAGAGAGGTTGAATAACATAGCAGAGCTGGGGGCATTTTGAGGCCTGAAGGAGTGAGCTTGAATGGAGGCTGCTCTGAGGTAAATACAAATGCTGCTGGCAGGCAGGAGATAAGGCTAAATAAAGACAATAAGGGTAAAGGGTAATAAAAAGGGCACAGAAGCATTATGCCAGCAAGGAAAAATGAATTGGAAATAAAGGAACAAATACATTGGCTGCAAGTTTATAGCAAGAGGCTGCAAATATGTAATATTTGAAGAGCCAGACATTAGAATATTAAATGGATACTAAACCCAATTTATTTATTTCATGATTCAGATAGAGCAGGCAATTTTAAGCAACATTCTAATTTAATCCTGTTATCAATTTTGTTTTGTTCGCTTTATTTGAAAAAGAAAGAATGTAAGCTTAGAAGCAGACCCATTTTTGGTTCAGCACCTGTGTAGCGCTTGCTCATTGGCGCTGAACCAAAAATGGGCCGACTTCTAAGCTTTACATTCCTTCTTTTTCAATTAAAGATACCAAGAGAACGAAGAAAAATTGATAACAGGAGTAAATTAGAAAGTTGCTTAAAATTCCTTGATCTATCTGAATCATGAAAGTAAAAATTAGGGTTTAGTGTCCCTTTTAATGTAGTCTGAGTAGCAACTATTCCACCATCTAACTACACACAGAAGAAGGTTTAGAGGTAAAGTATTTCTATAACCCTGTCCACACAATTTCTGTCTCTCCAAGTAACATTGATTTGACCACCATGTGTCCCTCATTTCTCCTTGTATCTCTCTATGATTTATTCAGTTACTCCCCACTGCAGAGACTACCTGATGTGGGATCAGTCCACCCCTTGAAAACTCTATTCAGTACCATATCCAAATCAATGTGGTTTAATCAAACAACCTCACACGCCTGACATTTTCCTTGTATATCATTATGTATTCTCTGTATGTGAGCTGCTGATCACCCAAGTCAAACAGGATTACTTTAGAGACCATCCTGGAGTCATTTGATGATCATCAAACTACTTTAGAAGTAATTTGCACATCATCGGGCTCGTAAAGTCATCAGCTAATGTAAACAATTCTGGGTGTTGACTTCAGAATGTTTAGCAGATTTCCTTACTGATTAATTCACAAACGTGAACAGCCAGTGAATGACTCTAAACTCATCTCATTTAAATATTTCGGCCTGTGGGCATACTTCCGGATGGCTTCTGATGACTAGTCTGGAGTCATCGATTTCTTAAGAATGACTCCAGGAAGATCATTCTTTTTGACTAGAGCAGTGAATTTCTCAGTGTCTATTCAGCTACCCTGCAAGGCTCATTTGTGGGTCTCATGGTTATTTCACTTTTCTCAACTAGTAAAATAAAATAAAAAAGTTTGAGCTGTTCTCACTGCCTGAAAAGTAATACTTGACTTGAACCCAATAATCTGTTTTGCGTTAGGAGTAGAGATGGGAAGGCCTGGAAAAAAACAGAAAAATTGGGGAAAAAAACATTTTGTTTTCCGTTTTTTTCCCCAAGCCGTTTTTTTCCGGAAAATTGAAAAAAAAATATGTAGTGTGGAATATATTCTTTTACAATGAAAAATAATATGTCTATGATATGGTAGTCAAACTATATAACACAAAGACCTTAATGAAAGGCTTCTGAGACTTTATGTAAAGTCTCAAATCATTGCAAGTTCTCTCAGCTGAAGACAAGCAAATCCTGGAATACAATTTAAGTACACTGTACTTCTCAATGCAATTTTCAAATAAGAGAAATAAGCATTTCTGCCTCTAGGGGGGCACTGCGCGGGAAAGGATTCAGTTTAGCTTGCTTGTGGGCTCCATCTTGTACCTCCTAAAGTGCGTGATTGTTGGTGTACAGAATCCCCACTATTTCTAAAAGTTCACTTGTGTCTTTGGAGAAACCTAGTGAAAAATGCTATGAATGAAATGTCTAACATATTACAAGGTACATCATATGGGATCATATTGGAACAGTAGGACATATTTTCCTATTTTATATTTAACAACACATTTTCTTTTCTTACCTTACAAGCTGGGTAGTGACATGACGTACCCGATTTATATTTTCTTGCTCTTATTCTGTACATTTATCCCTATCCTGTTCTGTTGTCTAACTCAACTGATATGTAACTTCCTGATCAATGTGGTGTTATTTAAAGCAGATTTGTTAAGGCATTATCTATGAGTCCAAATATTCAAAAGCAAAAATCTATAGAGCTTCAAACAAAATGAGCAGGACAGGTATTTTTGTTATCCGTGTAACTGGCTGATTTGTAATATTCATTTGCTGCATTATTTTTTCTATGCGGTTGTTGGTCATTCTATCAGCCCTTAACAAAAGCGCATTCACTTAGGTGTGCTCTGTATAAGATAAGATTTATAAGATAGCAAAATAATTAAATCCATCCTATTAAAATCTTCTAAAAAAATTACCTTTATTAGTTCAAATGGGTCAGCTCACCAACAGTTTCAAGCCTATATATGGCCCCTGTCTATATGATTAAGGAATGTGTATAAGCTTGAAATCTTTTTGTTTTTTAGCTGACCAATGTGAACAAGTAAAGGTCGTGATTGATGTTAGAAATCAGACATTTAAATCGGCCAATTACAGAGAAACAACAATACGTCCTAATGTGCACAATAAGTCAATTCTGTACAACTCTGCTATTATGCTCTCTCTTTAGATGTACACATGAGCAGGAGAGCAGATTTATCTTTTAATTGACTGCATTTTTTTTGGTACACATACTAAGATTAACGCTGTTGCATTAACCTGCATCACATGCATCTTGTGCCCCTGTATAATAAAAGCTACCACTTTTACTAGAAGAATTTTGTTAGTACAGGAGAATTGCAAAAAAGCTTCTGTTGTAAGCAGGCATACATATATGTGCATTTTAGTTTTAACTCAAAAGTCCCTTTAAGTAACTTTACTAAAATGCTAATGTAACATAGGGGTTAACAAATCCATAAACAATTTTAGGTGCACTAGGTTGGGGAACCAGTCGACTTTTTTTTTTTTAATGTTTAATACATTATTGTTTGGAGAAGAGTCCAAAAGGATCTTTGTCATTGTATACACCTATTTATGTACCCAGTGCTACGGAATTTTGCGGCACTATACAAATAAATGATAATAAAAATGATGTAGTTTACTCTGTGCAGACTCAAGTTTATTTTATGTGATCCTGTTTGTTTGTAGCTTTGCTGAATGGTGTTATTTCATTGCTGCTAGTTCTGCAGAGAGAAACCTCTGCTTTCTAAATAGGCCAGGAGGCAGATGTTGTCATCTCTGTATTGCATTGCATTTCCTTTTGTGGCTGATTCAATACGATTACTGGAAACTAGCAAAAACATTTCAGTAAAGCTAGTAAACTGATTAATGGCTCTTTAGCACCACTAAGAGGCAACTTGGATCTTAGCAATGCTCATTATGCTTTCCAAGCCTGTCAAGCATCCTGTTTATTAGAGCCCTTAATTAAGTATTTTGCTCTTTATCCTCGTAGGTGGAGCAGGTGAAATTGTTGGATCGATTCAGTCCTAGCAACAAATCTGCATCAGGAACACTGTACCTCACTGCTACTCACTTACTGTTTATAGACTCCCAGCAAAGAGAAATTTGGGTATGTATTAATTAAACATATGCACTAGATGTTCAAAAATAATATAATGCTAACATCAGCAGAAAATAAACGTAAATAAATATTTGAAAAAATATATTTTAGGACATTTTTATAAATATTTTAATAAAAGCAGATCTTGTTCTGAAGTCATGCCATCCCATTAAATAGCTTTACATTAACCATCTTTATATTTATGTATTGGACATTATATTTATAATTCCTCTATACATTGGAGATATAAAGCCTTCACATTTTAAGATGTAACTCCATCCAGTTGATATTGTATTAGTAAATGGGTTGCAAACATCCATGGATATTCTAAGAAAAAAGTTTTGATATTAAAATAACACAAAAAGGGGGGGGGGGGGGCGCTTCCGGGCAGCATGCAAGATGGACGCTCATTTTAGGAGCTCTAGCGCTGAGCTGATATTACAGCTATCTACAGCTTAAGAATTAAGCCATCTAAGCTTTATTTACTGTTACAAAACTTCCATAATGAGACTTGATCATCTAGAGATAATCATATGTGATTTTCTCAGCATTTACAGAGGTAAAAAGTGTACATCTGCGGCCTTGTCTGAGACTGACATCTACTTATCACCACACCAAACGATCCGGCTGCAACGACTAAACCTACCTAAACTTTCCTACATTGACACAAACTGTAGCGACTTTGAAATGGGGCTACTTGAGGTACTAGAATCTGTATTTTGTGATTACTCCACACTCCTTGAGAAAGCTATAGCGATCGCATGGGTGGATGCCGGTGTATGCCCTGACAGGAAGGAGACTCTAGAAACCTTAGAGGTGAAAATAGAAAAAGTCCTGTCCTTACCTCCTAACAACTAGGGAACTGGAAAAGTAGGCCATGTTTAACTACTTAGTGACCAGACCACTTTTCAATTTGTTGACCATCTGGGACCAAGGCTATTTTTGCATTTCTGCGATGTTTGTGTTTAACTGTTATTTTCCTCTTACTCATTTACTGTACCCACACATATTATATACCGTTTTTCTCGCCATTAAATGGACTTTCTAAAGATACCATTATTTTCATCATATCTTATAATTTACTATAAAAAAATTATAAAATATTAGGAAAAAATGAAAAAACACACACTTTTTCTAACTTTGAGCCCCAAAATCTCTAACACATCTACAACCACCATAAAATACCAATGCTAAACAGTTTCTAAATTTTGTCTTGAGTTTAGAAATACCCAATGTTTACATGTTCTTTGCTTTTTTTGCAAGTTATAGGGCAATAAGTACAAGTAGCACTTTGCTATTTCAAAACCATGTTTTTTCAAAATTGGCGATAGTTACATTGTAACACCAATATCTGTCAGGAATCCCTGAATAACCCTTCAAATGTATATATTTTTTAAAAGAAGACAACCTAAGGTATTAAACTTGGGGTATTTTGACTTTTTTCATGCAACCATTTTACCACCAATCTATGCCAAAGTTTGGGGGGGAAAAAAAATAATTTGATTTTTTGACAAATAGCAATTTAAGAATACATTTACTGATAAAATGGTAAGGGTTACTGCCAAATAACACCCTAATATGTCTTCAGTAGCATCTCCTGGGTACAGTGATACCACCCATGTATAGGTGTGTCGGGTTCTCTGTGGGCTAAAAGGCCTTATTTTTAGGTAGCGCATTCCAGTTTTTCAACTTGGAATTTTCACATCGGTCATCATGCACCCATGTCCTGTTTGGGACATTTCTGAAGCTGGCCAATGGAATTTACCCCCATCAAACCATATATTTTTGAAAAGTAGACACCCTAGGGTATTTAAAATGCTGGTATTTTAACACTTTCCATGCACTAATTCAACCACTAGTCTTTGTCAAACTTTAGGGTAGTTATTTTTTTGTGTTATTTTTCACACACATTGTATTTTATGCATGGATTTTCAGTTCCTGTTATGTGTTACTGCCAAAAAACACCTCAATATGTGTTCAACAACATCTCCTGAGTACAGTGATACCACCTATGTATAGGTGTGTCGGGTTCTCTGGGGGCTAAATGGCCATATTTTTAGGTAGCGCATTCCAGTTTTTCAACTTGGAATTTTCACATCGGTCATCATGCACCCATGTCCTATTTGGGACATTTCTGAAGCTGGCCAATGGAATTTACCCCCATCAAACCATATATTTTTGAAAAGTAGACACCCTAGGGTATTTCAAATGCTGGTATTTTAACACTTTCCATGCACTAATTCAACCACTAGTCTTTGTCAAACTTTTGGGTAGTCATTTTTTTGTGTTATTTTTCACACACATTGTACTTTAGGCATGTATTTTCAGTTCCTGTTATGTGTTACTGCCAAAAAACACCTCAATATGTGTTCAACAACATCTCCTGAGTACAGTGATACCACCCATGTATAGGTGTGTCGGGTTCTCTGGGGGCTAAAAGGCCTTATTTTTAGGTAGCGCATTCCAGTTTTTCAACTTGGAATTTTCACATCGGTCATCATGCACCCATGTCCTATTTGGGACATTTCTGAAGCTGGCCAATGGAATTTACCCCCATCAAACCATATATTTTTGAAAAGTAGACACCCTAGGGTATTTCAAATGCTGGTATTTTAACACTTTCCATGCACTAATTCAACCACTAGTCTTTGTCAAACTTTTGGGTAGTCATTTTTTTGTGTTATTTTTCACACACATTGTACTTTAGGCATGTATTTTCAGTTCCTGTTATGTGTTACTGCCAAAAACCACCTCAATATGTGTTCAACAACATCTCCCGAGTACAGTGATACCACCTATGTATAGGTGTGTCGGGTTCTCTGGGGGCTAAATAGCCTTATTTCTTCTGTTAAGTGTGATCAGTCCACGGGTCATCATTACTTCTGGGATATTAACTGCTCCCCTACAGGAAGTGCAAGAGGATTCACCCAGCAGAGCTGCATATAGCTCCTCCCCTCTACGTCACTCCCAGTCATTCTCTTGCACCCAGCAACTAGATAGGTCGTGTGAGAGGACTATGGTGATTATACTTAGTTTTATATCTTCAATCAAAAGTTTGTTATTTTAAAATAGCACCGGAGTGTGTTATTACCTCTCTGGCAGAGTTTGAGGAAGAATCTACCAGAGTTTTGCTATGATTTTAGCCGGAGTAGTTAAGATCATATTGCTGTTCTCGGCCATCTGAGGAGTGAGGTAAACTTCAGATCAGGGGACAGCGGGCAGATGAATCTGCATAGAGGTATGTAGCAGTTTTTATTTTCTGACAATGGAATTGATGAGAAAATCCTGCCATACCGATATAATGTCATGTATGTATACTTTACACTTCAGTATTCTGGGAGAATGGTACTTCACTAGAATTACACTGTAAGAAAGACATAAAGCTGTTTAATAACTAGAGATTATGTTTAACGTTTTTGCTGGAATGTAAAATCGTTTTCATTTGCTGAGGTACTGAGTGAATAAATGTTTGGGCACCATTTTTCCACTTGGCAGTTGCTTAAATCTGTTTTTTCTGTCAGTTTCTGTTCTCCCTCACTGCTGTGTGTGTGGGGGAGGGGCGCTTTTACTATGCATCAAATATTTCAGTCAGCAACTCATTGTATTCCCTGCATGATCTGGTTCATCTCTACAGAGCTCAGGGGTCTTCAAAACTTATTTTGAGGGAGGTAATTTCTCTCAGCAGAGCTGTGAGAATTATAGTTTGACTGAAATAAAAACTTTTATTCTGTAATTTGTTTCCTGCTTTCAGAAATTGTTATCTTTGCTAATGGGATTAAACCTTTGCTAAAGTTGTGTTGTTTACAAGGATTGAGGCTATAACTGTTTCAATTTATTAATTTTTAACTGTCATAGATCTTCTGTGCTTCTTAAAGGCACAGTACGTTTTAATATTATTCTATTTGAATTATATTCCAAGTTGCAAGTTTATTTGCTAGTGTGTTAAACATGTCTGATTCAGAAGATGATACCTGTGTCATTTGTTGCAATGCCAAAGTGGAGCCCAATAGAAATTTATGTACTATCTGTATTGATGCTACTTTAAATAAAAATCAATCTGTACAAATTGAACAAATTTCACCAAACAACGAGGGGAGAGTTATGCCGACTAACTCGCCTCACGTGTCAGTACCTACATCTCCCGCTCAGAGGGAGGTGCGTGATATTGTAGCGCCGAGTACATCTGGGCGGCCATTACAAATCACATTACAGGATATGGCTACTGTTATGACTGAAGTTTTGGCTAAATTACCAGAACTAAAAGGTAAGCGTGATCACTCTGGGGTGAGAACAGAGTGCGCTGATAATATTAGGGCCATGTCAGACACTGCGTCACAGGTGGCAGAACATGAGGACGGAGAACTTCATTCTGTGGGTGACGGTTCTGATCCAAACAGACTGGATTCAGATATTTCAAATTTTAAATTTAAACTGGAAAACCTCCGTGTATTACTAGGGGAGGTGTTAGCGGCTCTGAATGATTGTAACACAGTTGCAATACCAGAGAAAATGTGTAGGTTGGATAAATATTTTGCGGTACCGACGAGTACTGAGGTTTTTCCTATACCTAAGAGACTTACTGAAATTGTTACTAAGGAGTGGGATAGACCCGGTGTGCCGTTCTCACCCCCTCCGATATTTAGAAAAATGTTTCCAATAGACGCCACCACAAGGGACTTATGGCAAACGGTCCCTAAGGTGGAGGGAGCAGTTTCTACTTTAGCTAAGCGTACCACTATCCCGGTGGAGGATAGCTGTGCTGTTTCAGATCCAATGGATAAAAAGTTAGAGGGTTACCTTAAGAAAATGTTTGTTCAACAAGGTTTTATATTGCAACCCCTTGCATGCATTGCGCCGATCACGGCTGCAGCGGCATTCTGGATTGAGTCTCTGGAAGAGAACATTGGTTCAGCTACTCTGGACGACATTACGGACAGGCTTAGAGTCCTTAAACTAGCTAATTCATTCATTTCGGAGGCCGTAGTACATCTTACTAAACTTACGGCGAAGAATTCAGGATTCGCCATTCAGGCACGCAGGGCGCTGTGGCTAAAATCCTGGTCAGCTGATGTTACTTCTAAGTCTAAATTGCTTAATATACCTTTCAAAGGGCAGACCTTATTCGGGCCCGGGTTGAAAGAGATTATCGCTGACATTACAGGAGGTAAAGGCCATGCCCTGCCTCAGGACAAAGCCAAAGCCAAGACTAGACAGTCTAGTTTTCGTTCCTTTCGTAATTTCAAAGCAGGAGCAGCATCAACTTCCTCTGCACCAAAACAGGAAGGAGCTGTTGCTCGCTACAGACAAGGCTGGAAACCTAACCAGTCCTGGAACAAGGGCAAGCAGACTAGGAAACCTGCTGCTGCCCCCAAAACAGCATGAATTGAGGGCCCCCGATCCGGGATCGGATCTAGTGGGGGGCAGACTTTCTCTCTTCGCCCAGGCTTGGGCAAGAGATGTTCAGGATCCCTGGGCGCTAGAGATAATATCTCAGGGATACCTTCTGGACTTCAAATACTCTCCTCCAAGAGAGAGATTTCATCTGTCAAGATTGTCAACAATCCAGACAAAGAAAGAGGCTTTTCTACGCTGCGTACAAGAGCTCTTGTTAATGGGAGTAATCCATCCAGTTCCACGATCGGAACAGGGACAGGGGTTTTACTCAAATCTGTTTGTGGTTCCCAAAAAAGAGGGAACTTTCAGACCAATCCTGGACTTAAAGATCCTAAACAAATTCCTAAGAGTTCCATCGTTCAAGATGGAGACTATTCGGACAATTTTACCTATGATCCAAGAGGGTCAGTACATGACCACTGTAGATTTAAAGGATGCTTACCTGCACATACCGATTCACAAAGATCATTACCGGTACCTAAGGTTTGCCTTCCTAGACAGGCATTACCAGTTTGTGGCTCTTCCATTCGGATTGGCTACAGCGCCAAGAATCTTCACAAAGGTTCTGGGTGCTCTTCTGGCGGTACTAAGACCGCGGGGAATCTCGGTAGCTCCATACCTAGACGACATTCTGATTCAAGCTTCAAGCTTTCAAACTGCCAAATCTCATACAGAGTTAGTGCTGGCATTTCTAAGGTCACATGGATGGAAGGTGAACGAAAAGAAAAGTTCACTCGTTCCACTCACAAGAGTTCCCTTCCTGGGGACTCTTATAGATTCTGTAGAAATGAAGATTTACCTGACAGAGGACAGGCTATCAAGACTTCAAAGTGCTTGCCGCACTCTTCATTCCATTCAACACCCGTCAGTGGCTCAATGTATGGAGGTAATCGGCTTAATGGTAGCGGCAATGGACATGGTACCCTTTGCACGCTTACACCTCAGACCACTGCAACTGTGCATGCTAGGTCAGTGGAATGGGGATTACTCAGACTTATCCCCTTCTCTGAATCTGGATCAAGAGACCAGAAATTCTCTTCTATGGTGGCTTTCTCGGCCACACCTGTCCAGGGGGATGCCATTCAGCAGACCAGACTGGACAATTGTAACAACAGACGCCAGCCTTCTAGGTTGGGGTGCCGTCTGGAATTCCCTGAAGGCTCAGGGACTATGGAGTCAGGAGGAGAGTCTCCTGCCAATAAACATTCTGGAATTGAGAGCAGTTCTCAATGCCCTCCTGGCTTGGCCCCAGTTGACAACTCGGGGGTTCATCAGGTTTCAGTCGGACAACATCACGACTGTAGCTTACATCAACCATCAGGGAGGGACAAGAAGCTCCCTAGCAATGATGGAAGTATCAAAGATAATTCGCTGGGCAGAGTCTCACTCTTGCCACCTGTCAGCAATCCACATCCCGGGAGTGGAGAACTGGGAGGCGGATTTCTTAAGTCGTCAGACTTTTCATCCGGGGGAGTGGGAACTTCATCCGGAGGTCTTTGCCCAAATACTTCGACGTTGGGGCAAACCAGAGATAGATCTCATGGCGTCTCGACAGAACGCCAAGCTTCCTCGTTACGGGTCCAGATCCAGGGATCCAGGAGCAGTCCTGATAGATGCTCTGACAGCACCTTGGGACTTCAGGATGGCTTACGTGTTTCCACCCTTCCCGTTGCTTCCTCGATTGATAGCCAGAATCAAACAAGAGAGAGCATCAGTGATTCTAATAGCACCTGCGTGGCCACGCAGGACTTGGTATGCAGACCTGGTGGACATGTCATCCTGTCCGCCTTGGTCTCTACCTCTGAAACAGGACCTTCTGATACAGGGTCCCTTCAAACATCAAAATCTAACTTCTCTGAAGCTGACTGCTTGGAAATTGAACGCTTAATTTTATCAAGACGTGGGTTTTCTGAGTCAGTTATTAGTACCTTAATACAGACTAGGAAACCTGTTACCAGAAAGATTTACCATAAGATATGGCGTAAATACCTACATTGGTGTGAATCCAAAGGTTACTCTTGGAGTAAGGTTAGGATTCCTAGGATATTGTCTTTTCTACAAGAAGGTTTAGAAAAGGGTTTATCTGCTAGTTCATTAAAGGGACAGATCTCAGCTCTGTCCATTCTGTTACACAAACGTCTGTCAGAAGTTCCTGACGTCCAGGCTTTTTGTCAGGCTTTGGCCAGGATTAAGCCTGTGTTTAAAACTGTTGCTCCACCATGGAGTTTAAACCTTGTTCTTAATGTTTTACAGGGCGTTCCGTTTGAACCCCTTCATTCCATTGATATAAAGTTGTTATCTTGGAAAGTTCTATTTTTAATGGCTATTTCCTCGGCTCGAAGAGTCTCTGAATTATCAGCCTTACATTGTGATTCTCCTTATTTGATATTTCATTCGGATAAGGTAGTCCTGCGTACTAAACCTGGGTTCTTACCTAAGGTAGTTACTAACAGGAATATCAATCAAGAGATTGTTGTTCCTTCTTTATGCCCAAATCCTTCTTCAAAGAAGGAACGTCTACTGCACAACCTGGATGTAGTCCGGGCTCTAAAATTTTACTTGCAGGCAACTAAGGAATTCCGACAAACGTCTTCTCTGTTTGTCATTTACTCTGGGCAGAGGAGAGGTAAAAAAGCTTCCGCTACCTCTCTTTCTTTTTGGCTTCGTAGCATAATTCGTTTAGCTTATGAGACTGCTGGACAGCAGCCCCCTGAAAGAATTACAGCTCATTCTACTAGAGCTGTGGCTTCCACTTGGGCCTTCAAGAATGAGGCCTCTGTTGAACAGATTTGCAAGGCTGCAACTTGGTCTTCGCTTCATACTTTTTCCAAATTTTACAAATTTGACACCTTTGCTTCATCGGAGGCTATTTTTGGGAGAAAGGTTCTTCAGGCAGTGGTTCCTTCTGTATAAAGAGTCTGCCTATCCCTCCCGTCATCCGTGTACTTTTGCTTTGGTATTGGTATCCCAGAAGTAATGATGACCCGTGGACTGATCACACTTAACAGAAGAAAACATAATTTATGCTTACCTGATAAATTCCTTTCTTCTGTAGTGTGATCAGTCCACGGCCCGCCCTGTTTTTAAGGCAGGTAAATATTTTTTAATTTATACTCCAGTCACCACTTCACCCTTGGCTTTTCCTTTCTCGTTGGTCCTTGGTCGAATGACTGGGAGTGACGTAGAGGGGAGGAGCTATATGCAGCTCTGCTGGGTGAATCCTCTTGCACTTCCTGTAGGGGAGCAGTTAATATCCCAGAAGTAATGATGACCCGTGGACTGATCACACTACAGAAGAAAGGAATTTATCAGGTAAGCATAAATTATGTTTTTTAGGTAGCGCATTCCAGTTTTTCAACTTGGAATTTTCACATCGGTCATCATGCACCCATGTCCTATTTGGGACATTTCTGAAGCTGGCCAATGGAATTTACCCCCATCAAACCATATATTTTTGAAAAGTAGACACCCTAGGGTATTTCAAATGCTGGTATTTTAACACTTTCCATGCACTAATTCAACCACTAGTCTTTGTCAAACTTTTGGGTAGTCATTTTTTTGTGTTATTTTTCACACACATTGTACTTTAGGCATGTATTTTCAGTTCCTGTTATGTGTTACTGCCAAAAAACACCTCAATATGTGTTCAACAACATCTCCTGAGTACAGTGATACCACCCATGTATAGGTGTGTTGGGTTCTCTGGGGGCTAAAAGGCCTTATTTTCAGGAAGCCCATTCCATTTTTTCCACTTTGAATTTTCACATCCCATGCACCCATGTCCTATTTAAGACATTTCTGAAGCCGGCCAATGTAATTTACCTCAATCAAACAATATATTTTTGAAAAGTAGACTTCCTAGGGTATTTCAAATGCAGGTATTTTAACACTTTCCATGCACTAATTTAACCACTAGTCTTTGTCAAACTATTGGGCATTCATATTTTTGTGTTATTGTTCACATACATTGTACTTTAGGCATGGATTCACAGCTCCTGTTATGTGTTACTACCAAAGAAGACACCAATATGTGGTCACCAACATCTCCTCAGTTCAGTGATACCACCTATGCATAGGTTTGGTGGCTTGTTTGGGGGGTGCAATGCCAAATGTCTGACATGCGTTTGTGATTTTTTTTCACATTTAACATATTTTCTTTGCCTATCGTCTTTTTGGGGGGTCTTTTAACATACCCCAATTTATTTGTTTTCCATGAATGTGCATATATTTGAAAAGTTGACACCCCAAGGTATTGTATATGGTGTGCTTTGATGCCTTTGAAGCAACCGTTTTAGCCCAAAAAATTGGAGAAAGTGTATGGTGGTTATTTTTCAATTTTAATTTTTACAGACACATTGCTTTTTGACTATGATTTAGGAGAGACTGTTGTAAGTTATTGCAAAAGAATACTTCAGGTTGTTTTCTGCAAGGCACCCTGAGTACACTTATGCCCCCCATGCATAGGTTTGCCAGGATTTTGGGAAGGTTATGTTACAATTTTATGACTTGTGATTTTAGTTATTAACAATGAGAGTATTTCTTCTGATAGGCCTATCTTTAGTTTGTGGCCTATCGCATACCCCACTTTTATTTATTGCCATGAAAGTGTATATTTTTTAAATGTTGACACCCCAAGGTATTGTATATGGTGTGCTTTGATGCCTTTGAAGCAACCGTTTTAGCCCAAAAAATTGGAGAAAGTGTATGGTGATAATTTTTCAATTTTCATTTTTACAGACACATTGCTTTTTGACTATGATTTAGGAAAGACTGTTGTAAGTTATTACAAAAACATACTTCATGTTGTTTTTTGAAAGGCACCCTGAGAACACCTATGTCCCCCATGCATAGGTTTGACAGGGGTTTTGGTAAAAAAAAAAAACAGGCCCAATTTTAGAAAAAAATAGAGTAGTGAAATGTAAAAATCTGGCACAGTAAAAGTAAAAAAAAAAAAAAAAACCCATCTAACAGTAAACATAACCAAAAAAAAATATATATATATAACACCAAATGTATTTATTTTTTTAAAAATTGACCATTGTATGGTACCGCTTGAAGCAGTCCCCAATGCATAGTGCAGGCTGTCCAGGGCAATCAGGACAGTGATATATGGTGTCCCTTCTCTTCCCCCTCTTGGTACAGACTCTGCATTTTTTTTGTGGTTTCTGCTTTGCAGCAGTAGGGGGGATTTTAAAAATAAAATGAGTAGCCCCAACTCTGCTCTCTCCCATCACTGCCCGGGGAGCAGGTGCATCATGGTACAAAATCCCAGTAATAATCTGGAGCTGAAACTGTAAAAAAGTTTTTTTAACTCTGGGGTTTGCTTTTTTGAACAACAAAAAGCGTTGTGGGTTGCAATCTGCATTAGGTAAATTGCAACCTTTTTGTACCAGGCCCTTGTCTTCCGCATAATTAGGTAGGGCTGCAGCAGCTGATCAGCCAGATCAACCCCACCCATATGCCGGTTATAAGACTTGATGCACACTGGCTTCCTTATGATCTCAGCTCTGCCACGTACAGAAACCGCCACCGTCCTCTCTGTGTGGATGGTGGTAAGAAGGTATACATCCTTCTTGTCTCTGTACTTCAGTGCCAACAGCTCCTCTTGGCGCAGAGCTGAGGTCTCCCCCCTTCGTAGCCGGGTGCCTACAAGTTGTCCTGGGAAACCTGCGCGGTTCTTTTTAATTGTACCGCAAGCTACTGTATCAAAGCAATACAGTAGCTTGAACAAAAGGACACTTGTATAAAAATTGTCTAAGTACAAGTGATACCCTTTGTTCATTAGGGGTAATATCAGGTCCCAGACAATCTTGCCAGTGGTTCCCATATGTTCTGGGCAACCTGGAGGGTCAAGGTGGCTATCCTTTCCCTCATACACCCGGAAGGCCTGAGTATACCCAGTCTCGCTGTCACAGAGCTTATACACCTTTACCCCATATCTGGAGCGTTTGGAAGGAATATACTGCTTGAATCCCAGCCTTCCCTTATACTTCATTAGGGATTCATCAACGCATATATTCCTTCCAGGTGTATAAGCCTCTGCAAACCTGGCAGAAAAGTGGGTTATCAGGGGGCGGATTTTATACAGCCTGTCAAATTGGGGATGCTCCCTAGGGGGGCACAGGCTGTTGTCGCTGAAGTGCATGAAATGCAGAATCATTCCATACCTCTTCCTCTACATAGTCTGGGAGAAAATGGGGGTAGAGCAGATGGGGCTACTACTCCAGTAGGAGCGAATGGAGGGTTTCTTTATGATGCCCATTAGCATAGTCAATGCCCAGAATTTTTTGAATTCTGGCACATTGATGGGGGCCCATTGCTGCTTTGCCAAATATGTTCCAGGCTTTGCAGCACGGAACTGATGGGCATATAAATTAGTTTGGGCGACAATGTTCCCCAATATATCATCGCCCATAAACACTTCCAGAAACTGCTGGGGGCTAAAACCTGCCACATCTATATTTATGCCAGCATTTGCTGTGAAGGGTGGGATATCTGGCCTCTGGAGATGAGGCGTTACCCACTCTTCAGCAGCAATGGCAGCAACACGCCTCCTTCTGGCAGGGGGGCTGGCAGGGGGGGTAGCAGGGGGGCTGGCAGGGGGGCTAGCAGCCACAGATACATCACTATCAGTTGAGACTGCATCTAGTGATGTATCTGAGCACATGGCAGGGTCAAAATTGGGGTCTGAGTCAGAAATAGAGGCATCTGACTCTGACGCAAGGATGGCATACGCCTCCTCAGCACTATATCTTTTCTGTGACATTTTTGTATCTGTCACAGAAAACAATTACTAAAAAAAATTAAATTAACTAAATTAATTAACTAAATTAACTAGCAAAAAAGTACAGCTATGCTACTGCCAGTGATTTATAGCGATCACTGGCAAGCTAGGGGTTAATGGCTCTGAAAATTAAATTAAATTAACTAAATGTTTCTGAAAAGAGCCTTTGGGTTTTTAAAAAATTACAACAACAAAATTAACCCCTAAAAAAATGCACAGACAGCAAAAAAGTACAGCTATGCAACTGCCAGTGATTTATAGCGATCACTGGCAAGCTAGGGGTTAATGGCTCTGAAAATTAAATTAAATTAACTAAATGTTTCTGAAAAGAGCCTTTGGGTTTTTAAAAAATTACAACAACAAAATTAACCCCTAAAAAAAATGCACAGACAGCAAAAAAGTACAGCTATGCAACTGCCAGTGATTTATAGCGATCACTGGCAAGCTAGGGGTTAATGGCTCTGAAAATTAAATTAAATTAACTAAATGTTTCTGAAAAGAGCCTTTGGGTTTTTAAAAAATTACAACAACAAAATTAACCCCTAAAAAAATGCACAGACAGCAAAAAAGTACAGCTATGCAACTGCCAGTGATTTATAGCGATCACTGGCAAGCTAGGGGTTAATGGCTCTGAAAATTAAATTAACTAAATGTTTCTGAAAAGAGCCTTTGGGTTTTTAAAAAATTACAACAACAAATTTAACCCCTAAAAAAATGCACAGACAGCAAAAAAGTACAGTTATGCAACTGCCAGTGATTTATAGCGATCACTGGCAAGCTAGGGGTTAATGGCTCTGAAAATTAAATTAAATTAACTAAATGTTTCTGAAAAGAGCCTTTGGGTTTTTAAAAAATTACAACAACAAAATTAACCCTTAAAAAAATGCACAGACAGCAAAAAAGTACAGCTATGCAACTGCCAGTGATTTATAGCGATCACTGGCAAGCTAGGGGTTAATGGCTCTGAAAATTAAATTAAATTAACTAAATGTTTCTGAAAAGAGCCTTTGGGTTTTTAAAAAATTACAACAACAAAATTAACCCCTAAAAAAATGTACAGACAGCAAAATGCAGCAAAAAAAAAGTGCACCTATGCTACTGCCAGTGATATATAGTGATCACTGGCAAGCTAGGGGTTAATGTCTCTGAAAAGAGCCTTTGGTTCTATATTTTTTAACAAATAAAAGAAATAAATCTCTCTCTCTGCTAAATACAGGTCTCTCTCTCTCTCTCCAACAAAATGGCAAGTGAGGAGAGGGAGGGAGATCCACACTGATCATAGTCAATATTTACAAATATTGACATGATCAGACAAATGGGGTATTTTATTATTATTATTTTTTTTAGGGTGGGAGGCTCAGATTGGGTGACCCTAGCTTGCCCCTATGATGATGCAGGCTAGGGACACCCCCAGAGGCCCCATGATGCACTGGGCATCGCCATCTTGGATGCCTAGTGAAGGTGGAGGGGGGGGAGCTATTTGGGCTTTTTTTTTTTATTTTATCCGCTTTTTTTTTGAGGACGTATGGCATACGTCGTCGGTCGTTAAGGGGTTAAAGAGGTTGGCGACAAGAAGGGAGACACAGATTCTTCGTGCAAGGTGACGACTATGAAGAGGCCCCCACAACAAGCAGAGGTCGGTTTAGACCTACCACAGTGGCGAGGCGTGGAGAGGCAGCGGCACTCGTCTCTCTCAGAAGCTGACAGAGTAACCCACAAAGCCAGTCTGGAAGGGAGCCAAACACAGGATGGCAGCTTATTGCCTGCGCCAAGCTCAACAGAGTTAGAGATTACCCTGGAAAAGACCCATCACAGCGCCATAGAAATGTGAGGATATACAAAAAGGAGGTCACAAAGGATTGGCATCTTCTTGAGCCGCAGAGACTATTCATCGATAGCAGCACTAGGTCCCAAGTCTCTGATGCTTGATATAACCTCACACGTCTCCAAAGGTAGTTGTTCTAAGGCACAGGCTCACTGTAAAGCTGGAATAGGCTGACTTTTTTTTCTGCAGCACACAATTATCAGCAGTTTCAATGGTACTATAATATGTGACATCGACACAAACTGCCATAACATTCAACCACCTAAATGGATTCCACTTTAATGCCCAGTTTGCATCTCATTTCCCTTTCTGAGTTTGCCTTATCCCAATATTTACCAGCTTATACAAAACACTGGTTACTGAAAGGACTTGAGACTGACCGCACACTTAAGATCAGTAACTTTCTGGGAACATTATGGGAGGGAGGGTTTTGGAATGTAGGCTTCTTACTTTTGCTGCCTGCACCTATTTATTGTCTTATCTCTCCTGATCTGGTATAATGTTGATGGTAGGAGCAGTTTTTTTTTAAATTTTTTTTTTATTGTGTGCACAGATGCTAGATTTGACAATTGGAAAGTTACTCAACCTGTTGACAGTATTAAGATGGTTTTATGCTATTATTCTGTGTTGCTATGCCATTATATATAGATTGTTAGTTTGCAATCTTCATACGTTATATTTTCAGTGAGGTGCATAATAACCACTTGATGACACTAACACTCATATCAGCCCTAAGGAAGAGAATTACTCAACTATACATATGTCACCTATAGACATGTTTAAAACAGACATGACACTCTGTTGCTCTGTCTTTTACAGTTAATTTACTGCTCAGTAATATCTTTTGACTGATTATTAAGACACAGTCAGGAAATGAGTATCATGTTATTAGACTATATTAACGCCCTACTATATACTATCTATAATACAAAGGATCCCATGCAGTATACTTTATTGAGGCTGGGAAATACCAGTTGCTCCTCCTAGTTTCTACTTTGTGTCCTAATATATTGTGCTAGCTGCTAACAATATCTCTACATGTGAGCTCTATAAACACCCCTAAAGCACGTAAGAATAGCTGTGGCTGTGTCTCTTGCGGCCGGAGGGACATGGCAACCATAGCTACAGTTGATGTTGGGGAATTATGAAGTAGACACCTCATGTCAATACAATCACTAGCTATGTTTGTTTGATAGAAATCACCAAAAAGGGACCTATCAAACATTTCCCATTTGATGGATTTATATACTGACAGTATATCAGAAAGGTAAACAGGACATTACAAGGGCATCGCTCAGGGCCAAAATGGTCTGACCTGTAAATTTCATCCTTATCCTCATTAATTAGCCCCATAATCTCTTTCCTTTAGAGTTAGTCAACTACTTTACATCCTGGTTTTGTTGTTACCTGTTGTTGCCATTCCTTTGTTGCTGCTAATATTTGGTGGTTCTAGTTTATGTTTAAGTTATAATATCCCATAGATAATTCTAATATAATTTACATTTATACAAGTGTCGTTAAACTATATGTTCTCATTATCTCTATGAAAAGAGGTATACTATACCAATTATTACTATCACACTCCCTAAAAATATTAAATGTTGTCTTTTATATTACTAAGCCTAAAAGTGGCTATAGACCAAACTAACTCCCCTCCATAATTTTTTTTTTTTTTACAGCGGCAGGTAGGTCCAAGAGTGGCCTATTTTTATCCTAGGAGGGTTATATAACTATAAAATGAGAGGTTTTCATTATTTTGCCTAAATATCATCTTTTTTAAAGCTAAGAGCATATGTCTTTTCTATGTAAGAATATCACATTTTGTTTTTTTATATTACTGAGCCCAATCGCTTTCATAGTTCTATTTTCAATAATCCCATTTCTCACCCCCTAGACGCTGCTTACACTGTAAGCATGGGGAAATGCATCCCTCAAAACCATTATTTTATTCCTGTTTCCCCTGAAACCCCCCAAACTAAACTAATGTTTTAATGAGTACACGAGAGACCCCTACCTATTATCTGCGGATCACATAAAGCTAGTGGTTTAAATGTTTTGCAAGGGGATATAAAGTTGTATATACTATTCAAAAAAAATAAAAAATGAGGTACCATGTTATGTGCTGTCTTCCTAAAGATTACGGTATTATGAAACATTTTCCTACCAACAATTGTTTTATTGTTATGCAATGACTTTAATTGATTATGCCTCTTAATACTTATACTGCTTTATGACATGTACACTATGACGCATGTTAAGTTGGAAAATTGTTTGTACTCACTAAATACCTCAATAAAAATTATTAAAAAAAACAAAAAAAATACAAGAACTGAATTTGAACGTGTGTGTGTGTTTTATTTATATATATATATATATATATATATATATACACACACACACACACACACACACACACACACACACACACGAAAAATAAATGTTAAAGATAAGAAAAAGTCAAATTTCTAAGTTGTTCAGGACCACTGGAAATGTCAAGCCATATATATATATATACAATGAGTATTGCATTGAGGGGAGACGTTACAGACCCTTCGTCCTGGAGGTCGTCGCCCAGGGTTGCAGGATAGGTTTCAAATCGTATCCGCCCAGAGGCAGGTTCCTCCTGTCAAACATCTCTTCAAAACCTGAAAAGACAGACGCCTTCCTGGGATGTGTGAGGGATCTCTCATCTCTCGGGGTAATCGTCCCAGTTCCTCTGGCACAAAGAGGTCTGGGGTATTATTCAAACTTTTTCGTGGTCCCAAAGAAGGAGGTCATGTTTCGTCTAATTCTGGACCTAAAGGCCCTAAACAAGTTTTTGTCAGTCCCATCGTTCAAGATGGAGACGATCAGGTCAATTTTGCCTCGAGGTTCGATTCATGACGACTATAGACCTGAATGTTGCTTACCTTCATGTTCCAATCCACAAGGATCACTTCAAATTTCTAAGGTTCGCCTTCCTAGACTAGCACTTCCAGTTTGTGGCCCTTCCATTTGGTCTGTCGACAGTCCCAAGAGTCTTTACAAAGGGTCTGGGAGCTCTTCTCGCTGTAGCGAGAGCCAGAGGGATTGCAGTGGTTCCGTATATCTCAACGATATCCTGGTCCAGGCTCCATCCTACAGTCTGGTGGAGGATCATTCGAGAGCTCTCCTCCTTTTACTTTGATCCCACGGGTGGAAGAAAAATTAAGGAAAGAGTTAATGGGCCCCCAGCAACAGGGTGGAGTTCCTGGGTACAATACTAGATTCTTCTGCGATGAAGATATTTCTGACAGACCAAAGATGTTGCAAGCTTGCGTCCAACTGTCTAGCCCTGCAGACATCCTCCAGGACATGGGTGCATGGAGGTAATCGGGTTTATGGTATCCAGCATAGATGTCATTCCATTCGCCAGGTTTCATCTCAGACCTCTGCAGCTATGCATGTTGAGACAATAGAACAGCGATCATTCAGATTTGTCTCAACAGATATCTCTGGACAGACTGGTGAGGGAGTCCCTTTCTTGGTGAACCCGACTGGGCCAGTTGTCCCAGGGTACTTCCTTCCTGAGACCATCCTGGGAGATTGTAACCACGGATGCGAGTCTATCAGGATGGGGAGCCGTTTGGGGTGCCAGAAAGGCACAAGGCAGATGGACTCAAGAGGAACCGAGTCTACCTATAAATATTCTGGAACTTCAAGCGATATTTAACGTTCTGAAGGCTTGGCCCCCTCTGGGGTTGTTCCAATTTATTAGATTCCAATCGGACAACATCACCTCTGTGGCTTACCTAAACCACCAAGGGGGGACGAGAAGCTCCCTAGCAATGAGGGAAGTATCTCGGATTCTGGAATGGTCAGCGATCCACATTCCGGGTGTGGACAACTGGGAAGTAGATTTTCTGAGCAGACAGACGTTTCATCCAGGGGAATGGTTTCTCCACCCAGAGATGTTTGCGGAGATCTGCAGCTGATGGGGGACGTTGGAAATAGATCTCATGGCGTCCAGACTCAATTGCAAGCTACCCAGATATGGGTCGCGATCCATGGATCCTCAGGCGGAACTGATAGATGCCTTGGCGGTACCCTGGGACTTCAACATAATCTACATATTTCCACCGTTGCCTCTTCTACCTCGAGTAGTGGCCCGCATCAAGCAGGAGCAAGCTTCGGCTATTATGATTGCTCTATCGTGGCGTGGAGGACGTGGTTTGCGGATCTAGTGGCGATGTCGTATTATCTGCCGTGGAAGTTACCTTGTCGCAAGGATCTGCTAGTTCAAGGTCCTTTTCTACATCAAAATCTCGATTCTCTGAGGCTGACTGCGTGGAGATTGAACGCCTAGTCTTAGCCAAAAGAGGTTTTTCCGAGAGAGTGATCGACACTCTTGTCCAGGCCAGGAAGCCGGTCACTAGACACATCTACCACAAGGTGTGGAGGACCTACTTGTCCTGGTGTGAGAAACGAGGATACCCATGACATAAGGTCAAGGTATCCATGATTTTGGCCTTTCTCCAGGATGGTCTGGATAAGAGTCTTGCCGCCAGTTCCCTAAGGGGACAGATCTCGGCTTTATTGATACTGTTGCATAAGAAGTTGCAGAGCTTCCTGACATTCATTCCTTTGTTCAGGCTCTGGCTAGGATTAGACCGGTTTTCAGGAATCCGACTCCTCCCTGGAGTTTAAACTCGTGCTTAATGTTTTGCAGAGGGCTCCGTTTGAGCCTATGCATGCCCTGGACATTAAAATTCTCTCATGGAAGGTCCTGTTGTTATTGGCTATTGCATCGGCACCCAGAGTCTCTGAGTTGGTGGCCTTACAATTTGAGCCTCCTTACTTGGTTTTTCATGCTGGCAAAGCCGTTCTGCTAACCGGTTTGGGATTTCTTCCCAAGGTAGTGTCGAGTCGTAACATTAACCAGGAAATAGTGGTTCCTTCCTTGTGTCCCAACCCGTCCTCTTCGAAGGAGAGGTTACTTCATAATCTGGATGTGGTTCGGGCCTTGAAGTTTTATCTTCAAGCCACTAAAGAGTTCAGACAGACGTCGTCCTTATCCGTTGTGTATTCTGGAAGGTGCAGGGGGCAGAGGGCCTCTGCAACTTTTCTATCTATCTATCTATCTATCTATCTATTCTATTGGTTGAGGAGTATGATCCGTCTGGCTTATGGGACACAAGCCTCCTCAGAGGATTACGACTCACTTGACTAGAGCTGTAGCCTCTTTTTGGGTCTTTAAGAATGAGGCTTCTATGGAGCAGATTTGTAAGGCGGCAACCTGGTCATCCTTACATACTTTTGCCAAATATTACATATTTGACGTTTTTGCTTCGGTGGAAGCAGCTTTTGGGAGAAAGGTTCTGCAGGCTGTGGTGCCCTCAGTATAGGGTCCGCCTCTTTTACCCTTCCGTTTTTCTTCATTCAGTGTCCAGTGGTCCACGAGAAGATGTTGGTGGTCCTTGACACCATCAAGCAGGAATTAATCTCCTTTGATGGTGTCACCCCGTCGTGCAGCAACTCCCTATAGTGCCTGGCTGGACATCAGTGAAAACCGATGGAGGAGGAGTTAAATTACAATCTCCCTATGCACATTGCGTAGTACTGCACAACTTGTGTAGCTAGATTGTATTTTTAATTAGCTGCTCTGAGGAAGATGCTTCCATTCTAAAGCCAGCAGAGGTTGGTATAGTCTTGGCTTGAAATAGTGGAATTAAAGTATATAACAATAGAAAATCTTAAAAAAAAATTTCTCTCTTATATTTCATTTATTTTTTTCCCTTTACCTGTCTCTTTGTAGTAGTTTTCCTAATTCCTTCAGATGGACTTACATTACTGTTTGTCTTCCTCCCCTCCATCTTCTTTTTTTAATTTTTAAAAAAATATTAATTATTTTTCATTCTAATAATTTTCCCGCGCACAAAGCCATGCCACCTGAATTCCAGCAATTGCCATCCAGTAGATCCGCCATATCCCACCAGAATTATAGTAATTGCCAGTAACATCAGTTAGCTCACATCCATATTGAGAGCTTTCTGATATAAACTTAATTTATGACTCCAATGTCTGTCCATGATCATAAGTAGTTTTGAATAATTCCTAACTGGGGAGGTAACTTGGAAGTCTTGTGGTCCTTTTAAACATAATTATTTTTTTCCAACTTTCTGCCTCTCTGTTTCCAGCTCAAAAGTTGGCACTCACCCTTCATCTGTCATTTGGAAGTATTGTCTCAGTTCAATTAGTTAGTTAATTCCAAAAAATAATTCTTAAAATGTGTTAATATATACATAATGTAAACTTAAAGGGATAGTAAACCCCCAAAATATTTTTAACTCATGAAAAACTTCTTAAAATAATAAATACCTTTTGTAAAGTTTTCCTTCCATTTTTTGTAATTTCAATTGGAAACTTAGTACTGCGCCAAACCCATTTTTTAACCATTATATGGGGCCTGTTACAATGTTCTACCTAGGTAGAAACATCATGGCGGCCTGCATGCGCATTAAAACTATTTTATTAACAATGCATGCACAGACTCACCCCCCAGTCTCCAGCAGTCTACTGACAGGAGCACAAGTTCTTTCAAGCAGGCACCGGCTAATCAGGGTATTATAGTCACATCACAAATTTTGTTCACAGGATCTCATCTACCGGCATCAAGAGAGTCAGAGTGCAAATCATAAGCATCGCTTGGAGGGTCAGCTTCACACTTGCAAATGAAAAGGAAGAGACATTTAGGAGAGCAGCGTGTATACTAGAATTTTTCCCTGCCTGTGATGAAGTCCATCTGTGTTTTAGAAGTTCAATACGGCAGTGAGTTTGAGAGCTATGTTTAACTGTCGGGCTCATCCCCCCCTCCCTCTGGCTGTGTTTGCTTGATTAGTGACGGTGAGGGCTCCGTTTCCACATGAAAGCAAACACAGCCAGAGGGAGGGGGAGATGAGCCAGACCGTTAAATAAACATAGCTCTCAAACTCACTGCCGTATTCAATGTCTAAAACACAGATAGACTTCATCACAGGCAGGGAAGAATTCTAGTATACACGCTGCTCTCCTTAGTGCAGGGATGAAGTAGGACAGAAGCAGCTTGTAAAGTCTTGCACAGCTCTCATCGTAAAATATTGTTCCCTGTCTCCTCTTAGTTGCCGGTGTAAAGCTGCCCCTTCAACCAATAGGATCAATAAGCTTTGAACAGCTGTGCTTTAATGCAATGCTGACTGAATCTAATATTTAAATTAAGGGGCCCAGCCGCTTTGCCATTAGATGGGGGGGCGGATGCTGGATTATATGAGCCATGCCTCATTTTATGGGCGGTCATTACCGCACATTTCATGACAATTTATCCTTTAAAATTAAGGTATGTGAAAGCCTAATTTAATGTAAAAACTATGTTGAATGATTACATTTATAATAGTAATTATAATAATATATTTTAATTGGGTTCACATGGAAATCAATTTCTAACCCTTTAACTATGGTTGTACTATCTATCTATCTATCTATCTATCTATCTATATATATGTAGAAAAATAGAGCGCACTCCAATGGGAAACTTATTAATAGTATCTCACTTTATTAGTGAACGTTTTCGTACCAACAAAAGTCCGTCCTTAGACAAAAAAAGTGCATATACAATATAACTTACCCTCCACCAAACTTATAGCACCGTGCAGCAGCTGGACGCCACGTTCTCCCGGTTAGACCCACCCCTAGTCGTGACATCATCATCCCGGGCAGCGTGGGCCTCAGCCGTCACAAGAACTAAAATTAAACATGTATAACCTATATCATTTAAAACACACAAATACAAATAATATGTCCAAAACAGAACTCTAAGAAAAAAGGAGAAAAGAAAGTGTAATGAACCAACACATAACGCAACCGGACATGCCTCAAAGGTTGCCATGGTAACCAAGTAAACAAATGAAAGTGTGGGAGTAAAGGACACTCTCAAGATAGATCAGTAAACATATAAAAATTAATTCAAAGAAAAATAATACAATATAAAGAAAAATAATACAGATCAGCGCAATGTCACTAACATATGGAAATCAAGGATACACCAAGAGCAATAAAACCATATCAATAAATGTGATTCTGTCTGTCCAGTGCACGCTGAGCAAAATATGCACGTCTCATGGTTGCCAAAGCAATCCTAAAATCAATAAGAGAGAACGTGTTCACAAGTTGAACAGCGGCTTGTACAGAAGAACCAAGAACATTAAATATCAAGACACCAAGGGAGTGTTGTTGAACCATATCCATCGCAACTGAACACACCTCAAGGTTGCTATAGTAACCTAGTAAACACATAAAGTTTGAGGGGACAACAACGATTTGGTAAGACATCCCTAATTCAATGAACAGCCGACAGATGTGAATGCCAAACACTCTTAGAACAAATTAATAACCAGATACCAATAAGCACAACCGCAAACCAAAATATGTAAAAAATATTTACAAATATCATTAAATGTGATTCTGTCCCGGGCGCAATAAACCAAATAAGAACGCCCCACGGTTGCCATAGCAATCCTAAACAGTAATAATAGAGAGTGTTCGAAGGTTTAGGCACGGCCTACACAGAAAAACAAAAGGACATAAGAGGAATCTAGTTGTTTGAATATGGAAGTTAATAATGTTGATGTTCTAATAACATTAAAAAACTAAATTTTAAGTAAAGCATTAAGCTATACCATACTAACAGATATGTTGACAAAACCAATTAGTAAGTGAAAAAATAGGAAGTGACTCTCAAAAAATAAAGAATGGATAGTGACACTCAAAGAATGAAAAAACAAAAAATGGCAGAAGTAAGGCATCTTATAGAAATGCCTGCTAATCCAGATGAGTATTAAGCCCCTTGGGGATTAATGTTTCCAGATGATATGTCCACTTCGCCTCCCTTTGTAGTAGTAGCCTGTTACGGTCGCCCCCTCTAGACATGGGAGGTATATGATTGATAATTGTATACTTGAGGTCTGTCACTTTGTGCTGTAATTGCTGGAAGTGCCGTGCCACCGGTTATTCTGAGTCTACCTTCTTGATTGCTGTCCTAATGGCAGACCGATGGTTTGCCATACGTGTACGGAGATCGTCAACAGTCTTTCCAACATAAAAAGGCCACATGTACAATGAAGCAAATACACAATGTATGTGGTGGAACATGTGGGCGGTATTTATGCTTGTAGATCTTTCTTCTATAAGGGTGTGTGAAGGAGGATCCAGTAATAAGACCTCCACAAGTGGTACAACCTAGGCAACGGTATACACCAGGTTTTGCGGTGTCCAACCACGTTGTCTTCTTATAACATTTTTGTGGATCAGTCTGAACCAAAATGTCTCTCAAAGACCTTGCCCTTCTATACCCTATTCGTGGAGCGGGCATATTGAAAAGGAGGAGTGTTCGATCAGTATTGATGATCTCCAAATGTTTTTTAATTGCGGATGCTAACTCTTTTGTCCCCAGTGTAAGTTGTCACAAACGTCATTCTATTCTCATCAGTCGTTCTTATTTCTTTGGGGGTTTCCAAGAGTTGTTTACATTGGTCACAAAGAAGCTTAAAAGGATACCTCTGTTCTTGGAAGCGAAGCTCCATCTCTGATAACTGGACATTCTTATTAGATTCCTCTGTATTATTTCTCAATACCCTTTGTAATTGAGACTTGGGTAATGCTTTCTTTAAAGCTGGTGGGTGGCAACTGGTGTAATGTAACAGTGCATTTCGATCAGTCTCTTTTCAAAATAAAGTAGATTAAACCTTTCCTTCTCCTTTGTATAACCGCACATCTAAGAAATCGATCTGTGACTGGTCATATTGTATCTTGAATTGCAATGCCACATTCGTACTATTTAGTTGAGTAAACCATGTGTTCAGTTCTTCCACATTCCCTGTCCAGATAAGAAAGAGGTCATCAATATATCTCTTGAATACCTAGATGTGTTTGCTCCTGAATAGATGTGTTTCAAACTCTTCAAACATGGACATATACAAATTTGCATAAGATAGGGCCACATTGGACCCCATCGCAGTCCCTGTTAGTTGGAAGTAAAACTGGTTTTCAAAACGAAAATATGATGATGATGTCACGACTAGGGGCGGGTCTACCCGGGAGAACGTGGCGTCCAGCTGCTGCACGGTGCTATAAGTTTGGTGGAGGGTAAGTTATATTGTATATGCACTTTTTTTGTCTGAGAATGAACTTTTGTTGGTCCGAAAACGTTCACTAATAAAGTGAGATACTATTAATAAGTTTCCCGTTGGAGTGCGCTCTATTTTTCTACTTTTGTACATTGTTCTGCTGAACCCTGGGCTGTTGACTGCGTATGTCTGGAGTGCATTTTGTCTTGGATTTATATATATATATATATATATATATATATATATATATATATATACACACACCTCTTTAAAAAAAAAAAATCATGTTAGTGGTCCACAGGATTCAAAATTGTGATTTTAGTGGTCCCTGAGGTCCAAAAGGTTGGCGACCCCTGCTCTAGAGCTTGGGTATTTGTTTCCACAAGTGATGAATGAAGCACTGGACTCTCCTCCCCTTTTAGATGGAAAACATAAATTATGCTTACCTGATAATTTCATTTCCATCGTGGGGAGGAGAGTCCACTGCACCCGCCGGTTCTCCGGTGGGCAGACCTAAATTTATTTTTTGTTCTTCTGCCACCATTTATACCCTGATATTTCTCCTACTGTCCCTTGTTCCCTTGGCAGAATGACTGGGGGATGAGGGAACATTTCCGACATTTCAGCCTTCACCTTGGCCTTTGTCAAGGTCACAATACACTGAACATTACCACACATATGTGTGTGTGTGTGTATGTATGTGTATATATATATATATATATATATATATATATATATATATATATATATATATTGTTTTAAAGAAAAAAGGATATGTGAGACAAGCTTTGCCCACACTAGTTTCCCTATTTCCAGCACCAGAGCATAAGATCTACTATGTCCTAACTATTATTGTAGTGATAATAACAGTCCCTAAATATGGTTCCCTAAAGACTCCTTAACAACCTTAACAATTATATAACATCACAATGTTGCAAAATAAGATTGATACATTTCTATACTAAGTTATTGCTTTATTGCTACAAGAGATATCACAGACATATAATACAAAAATACTAGACGTGGGCCCACTTTAGACAATCGGTATACCGAAATAATGATAGTCAGCTGACTACAAAACGTTCCTTAATAAGGATAAATATTTATAAAGTTCCACACGGCTTGTCTAATTCATTGTGCACCACAATTCATGACTTTGTTTCAATCTTCAGTGGGAGATTATTGCAAGGTATTTAACACTCACGGGTATTTATTTTCCAACAGTCACAGCTTTAGTTATGTCGTAGGTATGTGCAAAAAACAGTCATTATCGCTTATTTCAAAAGCTCAACTTGTATTGCATGCAAACAAACGCCTCACCAGGTAGGCTTGTAGCACTCCTCCCTGCTTCTTAGTTCAAGCAAGTTATGAACGCAGCTTAATCTTATCCTGCGCTTACCTTGATTGTAGATCCTCAATGAGCTTGCTTTCGTTCCTACTTACAAGACAGCTGTAGTCGGTAACCTCCGTTCCGCCGCTGTGGCGGTTTCCCATCTGTGAGTGTACCTGCTACTCAACCACTTCTGTGATTCAGTATCTCCGGTTAGCAAACAACATAGAGGGTACAGCTGTTACCCTCACAAGAACTGATTGCATCTAGCGACGTGCGTTTCATCTGAGGTTACCCTCTCTCTCATGATATTGTTGTAACCATGTTCTTTTTACATCTTTTGTGAAGTGGCTATGCACCAGTATGTCTTTGAGGTTGGGAGCCCTTCGAGCTGACATGAGAGGTCTATCTTCCACAAATTGAATAATGTCTTTGTCAATTGTTAATACTGACCAATGTTTTTGTAAAATTGCCCTTATATCTTTTCTGACTTCCATTTTGGCTATATCCATTAATCTACGATATTCATCTAAACTTTCCCATTTTTTAATTGTTATTTCAATCTCTTTTATCTCTTGTTCAATTTTCTCTGGTACAAACTTAAATGACCTTCTGACCCCTGATTTTAAAAATAAATGGGAAGAATATGCTAATGAGTGTTCCTTAAATTGGATGAGGCTTATGTTAGGAGAAAATGAACTAAGGAAAAAGAAAAATGAACAAGAGATAAAAGAGATTGAAATAACGTTTAAAAAATGGGAAAGTTTAGATGAATATCGTAGATTAATGGATATAGCCAAAATGGAAGTCAGAAAAAAATGTAAGGGCAATTTTACAAAAACATTGGTCAGTATTAACAATTGACAAAGACATTATTCAATTTGTGGGAGATAGACCTCTCATGTCAGCTTGAAGGGCTCTCAACCTCAAAGACATACTGGTGCATAGTCACTTCAAAAAAGATGTAAAAAGAACATGGTTACAACAATATCATGAGAGAGAGGGTAACCTCAGATGTAAGAGATGCTCGGTATGCACTAACATGCAAGAAGGCAGATTTTTTGTTGATAAAATTGGTAAGACTTTTAAAATAAAAGGAAAAATTAATTGCAGAAGCGAAGATATTATTTATTTAGTCTTTTGTAATTGCCCAATGTATTACGTTGGGAAAACCTATAGGGAGCTAAAGGAACGTATTAAAGAGCATAAAAGGGACATATCAAACGAAATTAAAACTAGCAGTGTAGCCCGACATTTTAAAAAATTTCATGAAAGTAATGAACATAAATTAAGGTTCTTGGGTCTAGAAAAGGTTGACCTGTCCAAGTCCATCAGAGGGGGTAATCTTGATAACTTACTCCTACAAAAAGAGTGTAGGTGGATATTTGACCTAAAGGCCTTAAAACCATATGGGCTAAATGAAGAAATAAACTACGCTCCATTCCTTTAAGAATTGTGTGTACATATATTAATTAAGGAATCTGTTAATAATATCCCCAAATTATTATCAACTTATCTATGTATTGAAAATAAGTCTGATGAAATTATGAGTATAAATGAATTTATCGTATATAACTTTAAGAAATAGTTGAAAAACTTTATGACAAAATAAGGGTTAATTTCCTTATATCTACATATAACTATAATATTGTATAGGACTATATAGTATTACAAACATCAAAAATACCTTTATGATTTGTTGGAATATTCCTAAGTTATTAATATGTTGATATTTCTTATAAACGTTTACGATTGTAAGACTGCATAGGATTAAAAATGTAAAAATGGATCTCTAGACTTAAGCAACTCCTTAAACAAAAAGCAGATTGGATATATGAATGAACATATACTAAGATATCTTCTTCATTTCACCTGAATGGGCGGAGAAACTGCACGTCTTAAAAGTCAGGTAACTGACGAATGAGAAATAAGCCAGATGAAGCCCTGTTTTTGACACACCAATGAGGGTGAAACGCGCGTCGCTAGATGCAATCAGTTCTTGTGAGGGTAACAGCTGTACCCTCTATGTTTTTTGCTAAACGGAGATATTGAATCACAGAAGTGGTTGAGTAGCAGGTATACTCACGGATGGGAAACCACCACAGCGGCGGAACGGAGGTTACCGACTACAGCTGTCTTGTAAGTAGGAACGAAAGCAAGCTCATTGAGGATCTACAAGCAAGGTAAGCGCAGGATAAGAATAAGCTGCGTTCATAACTTGCTTGAAATAAGAAGCAGGGAGGAGTGCTACAAGCCTACCTGGTGAGGCGTTTGTTTGCATGCAATACAAGTTATGCTTTTGAAATAAGCGATAATGACTGTTTTTTGCACATACCTACGACATAACTAAAGCTGTGACTGTTGGAAAATAAATACCCGTGAGTGTTAAATACCTTGCAATAATCTCCCACTGAAGATTGAAACAAAGTCATGAATTGTGGTGCACAATGAATTAGACAAGCCGTGTGGAACTTTATAAATATTTATCCTTATTAAGGAACTTTTTGTAGTCAGCTGACTATCATTATTTCGGTATACCGATTGTCTAAAGTGGGCCCACGTCTAGTATTTTTGTATTATATGTCTGTGATATCTCTTGTAGCAATAAAGCAATAACTTAGTATAGAAATGTATCAATCTTATTTTGCAACATTGTGATGTTATATAATTGTTAAGGTTGTTAAGAAGTCTTTAGGGAACCATATTTTAGGGACTGTTATTATCACTATTATAATAGTTAGGACATAGTAGATCTTATGCTCTGGTGCTGGAAATAGGGAAACTCGTGTGGGCAAAGCTTGTCTCACATATCCTTTTTTCTTTAAAACAATTTATGTTAATTTTCCCCCCGAGCACAATTTTTCCTGATAAATATTCAAATAAACAGGGAATTTAAATGAGCGGGTCACATATATATGAGTAGTGCAATTAGTTGCTATCATAAAACTATATATATATATATATATATATATATATATATATATATATATATATATATATATATATATATATATATATAAATATATATACAGGGAGTGCAGAATTATTAGGCAAGTTGTATTTTTGAGGATTAATTTTATTATTGAACAACAACCATGTTCTCAATGAACCCAAAAAACTCATTAATATCAAAGCTGAATATTTTTGGAAGTAGTTTTTAGTTTGTTTTTAGTTTGAGCTATTTTAGGGGGATATCTGTGTGTGCAGGTGACTATTACTGTGCATAATTATTAGGCAACTTAACAAAAAACAAATATATACCCATTTCAATTATTTATTTTTACCAGTGAAACCAATATAACATCTCAACATTCACAAATATACATTTCTGACATTCAATCAAAAACAAAACAAAAACAAATCAGTGACCAATATAGCCACCTTTCTTTGCAAGGACACTCAAAAGCCTGCCATCCATGGATTCTGTCAGTGTTTTGATCTGTTCACCATCAACATTGCGTGCAGCAGCAACCACAGCCTCCCAGACACTGTTCAGAGAGGTGTACTGTTTTCCCTCCTTGTAAATCTCACATTTGATGATGGACCACAGGTTCTCAATGGGGTTCAGATCAGGTGAACAAGGAGGCCATGTCATTAGATTTTCTTCTTTTATACCCTTTCTTGCCAGCCACGCTGTGGAGTACTTGGACGCGTGTGATGGAGCATTGTCCTGCATGAAAATCATGTTTTTCTTGAAGGATGCAGACTTCTTCCTGTACCACTGCTTGAAGAAGGTGTCTTCCAGAAACTGGCAGTAGGACTGGGAGTTGAGCTTGACTCCATCCTCAACCCGAAAAGGCCCCACAAGCTCATCTTTGATGATACCAGCCCAAACCAGTACTCCACCTCCACCTTGCTGGCGTCTGAGTCAGACTGGAGCTCTCTGCCCTTTACCAATCCAGCCACGGGCCCATCCATCTGGCCCATCAAGACTCACTCTCATTTCATCAGTCCATAAAACCTTAGAAAAATCAGTCTTGAGATATTTCTTGGCCCAGTCTTGACGTTTCAGCTTGTGTGTCTTGTTCAGTGGTGGTCGTCTTTCAGCCTTTCTTACCTTGGCCATGTCTCTGAGTATTGCACACCTTGTGCTTTTGGGCACTCCAGTGATGTTGCAGCTCTGAAATATGGCCAAACTGGTGGCATCTTGGCAGCTGCACGCTTGACTTTTCTCAGTTCATGGGCAGTTATTTTGCGGCTTGGTTTTTTCACACGCTTCTTGCGACCCTGTTGACTATTTTGAATGAAACGCTTGATTGTTCGATGATCACGCTTCAGAAGCTTTGCAATTTTAAGAGTGCTGCATCCCTCTGCAAGATATCTCACTATTTTTGACTTTTCTGAGCCTGTCAAGTCCTTCTTTTGACCCATTTTGCCAAAGGAAAGGAAGTTGCCTAATAATTATGCACACCTGATATAGGGTGTTGATGTCATTAGACCACACCCTTTCTCATTACAGAGATGCACATCACCTAATATGCTTAATAGGTAGTAGGCTTTCGAGCCTATACAGCTTGGAGTAAGACAACATGCATAAAGAGGATGATGTGGTCAAAATACTCATTTGCCTAATAATTCTGCACTCCCTGTATATATATATATATATATATATATAATCACCATTGCACTCCCTTAATACCCAGGCACTCAAGTCTTTGTTTTAAACGTCAAACGTTTTTATTCCTGGTATATTCTGGTTATGTCACAATCCCAACATTTCGGTCTTTACAATTACAATCAGTCCTTTGTCAAGGGAACATTCTGTGTATAATAAACAAAAATATTTGTATGAAGAAATATGTGTTCAGGGGTGTGGAAATTTAAAAAAAAATCTACTTGTCCACGGGACTAAAGTGGTAGCCTAGTCTACTTGTCCTTTATGACAATCTGCTTGTCCTGACACGCAAATGTAATGGGACCAATATATTTATCACAGAGGGGTACTATCTACACCACCCAACAATTAAAACAATTTAAAATAATATCCTGTTGAATAAGATATGTTTATAAAAAATAAGTCAATATTAAGTATAACAATTTTTAAGATTAGTATATACTGTATTGTTAGAGGCATTAAATGTAGAAACTCTGTTAGTGCACCTGCATAAAAACTCTCTGGTGCATAGTATTCATCTGCACTTTATGCTCTAAGGGCAGTGGCGGTGGGCAGGGATAATTGAGGGGATCCATGGGCAGATTGTGGGCTCAAAACAATTTGTGCCCAGATTTGTCAGCCCTGCGCTGAACACTTCTGCTCCACAATCACGCACTCCTTTTAGCTGTAGCGCACTCATGTGTTCATGACCCAATAGCAGAGTTTCCTTTTCCCAGTAGTTTGTGCCGGATGCTGCTGCTTGGCACACATGCATTGAGTACAATGCACAGTAATGTGAACTTCAGGAACTGTAGTATCCCAGTAGTTCACATGCTGAATGACTTCTATGCCGCCAGCTGGGAAACTGACAAATTTATGCACAATGGTCCCTCGATAGATGCAGCTCAGTGGTGATAAATTCATCATACAACATACTGTCTGTGCAATACGGCGCATACGCAAACTGCCACATTTGTTACACACACTCGATCATTGCTAAACATACACTCAATTTTACTGGACCGTTAATTGCTGTTTGCTGTTAATTCATTGTTTTGTTTTTTTTAGTTAATTAGCGTTGTTTGTGCAAATATGCACCATCCATAATATCAGTGCTGAAAATGTTTAGACAGTGTTGCCAAGGCAACCATACCGCTGTATTCATAGCTTTGTCAGTATTGTTTACCCATTTTTTTTCCCTAAGACATGGAGAGTCCACAACGTTATTCCAATTACTATTGGGAATATGACTCCTGGCCAGCAGGAGGAGGCAGAGAGCAGCAAAGCTGTTAAGTGTCACTCCCCTACCCATTATCCCCAGTCATTCTCTTTGCCTCTGTCAATGGAGGAGGTGAAGTTTGGTGTCTGAAGAAATGAATTCCTTTTTGGGTACTTTTCAGTAGAGTAGTGGTGACTTTTAAGTAGTTAGGAATTTGTTAAGTAGTCCTCACTTTGTTTCCTAACATATTGCTGCCCTAGTTATAGAAAGCCAGAGTTGGTTACTCTGTTTTTCTTTTTTCTATAGGTCTCTGTAAGGAGTATGTGTCCTTTCACGCCTTGTGAGCTGTCTTCCTGTCAGACAGCTAGATTGCAGGTAAGTGCTTTTTGTCTTCTAGCATAGAGACTTGCACTTCAGTAAATTATTTAACTCTGCAGCAATATTGGGACATATTAAATATATATATAGGATTTTATGAGGCAGTGTGAAGGCACTAAGCATGGAGGCTAAGGGGTTCATTTTTCCTCATGTGGGAAAGTTCCTCTGTGGCAGTTTTATGGTTATTTTCTTTTTTATGACACAATAAGTCCACGGACCATCTTAATTACTAATGGGATATTCACCTCCTGGTCAGCAGGAGGCAGCAAAGAGCACCACAGCAAAGCTGTTAAATAGCTCCACCCTTCCCTCCCACCCCAGTCATTCTCTTTGCCTTTGTTAGTGATAGGAAGTGGTAAAGTGAGGTGTTAGTTAAGATCCTTCAATCAAGAGTTTATTATTTTTTAAGTAGTACAAGATTGTGCTGCTTTGTTCTAGGGTGTCGCCGTAGTTCATATCAGTCTCTTCAGTAGAGCAGTGGTGGCTTTAGAGCAATGGGAACTTGTGGGACATAATTCTCAATGCGCCTCCCATATATTGATGCTGCCCTGCCTCTGGAAAACCTGAGAGATTCTAACTCAGGACTTTCTCTTCATTCACAGGTCCATGTGAGGGATAGGACCTCTCAAACCTGGGATCTGCCTTGCTGCCAGGCAGCATATGAGGTAAGTGTTGACTTTTTTTCTGGGGGAAGAAAATTGGAGTCTCAAAAATAAAGGAGGGCACTTTATTTATTTTGTACATGGGACAAGCCTCATTATTACTCTCATAGTCTCCCCTTAAGCATAGGGGACATTTGGGCAGCGTTACTCTCCTAGTCTTCCCTTAAGCATAGGGGACATTTGGGCAGCGTTACAGCAGGCACTGGGGCTTATTTTACTTATTTAGGTGGTTCCACATCTCCCGGCGGGTTTGTAATTTTAGAGCTGACCGGAAGATTTCCTTGGCCACGCCCACGATGGGCGTAGAGTAATTATGCACCCTTTTTACTCCGCTTTAGGGTAACTTGCTTCTACGCATGCGCATATCATTGCTGCGCATATTCTCCTACAGAAACTTACTGCGTAGCTGCTCTGGAGATCGTCTGCAAAGAATCATAGTTTCCCTCGATTCCTGCTCAGAGGACATAGGCACCTCAGCAGAGTGCTGCTGAGGTGTAGGGGTGTTTATACGTTCATTTTTAAGCCTATTATTACCAATAATAGTTAGACGTTTGTCACAGTAAAAAAGTTAGTTTTATTATTTAAAGAGACAGTAAAGTTTTTAGTTTTTTTTGCATTTCTAATAAAAATGTATCTTTGGATAATTAAATTGCTTCAGTTTAATGTTAAAAATGGACCTAGAGGCCTTACAAAGTGTCACTTGCTCACTATGATTTAATGCCAATGTGGAACCACCAATCCCTTTCTGTTCCTCATGTATTGAGAGAACTTTAAGCTACAGGGATAAACTTTGTTCTGAGCCAACATTTTCTAATTATGATGCTGTTCAGTAATCTAATGACAATGCTCAATATATAACACAGCTTTGACCTCAAACATCCCAGAGTTTACCGCCCTCACATGCAGTGCCCTGCGCTTTCTCTTAAACTCCCGCTGTAGTTACTTTAAGGGACATCTCTTCTCTCATGCCTTATACAATTTCAGATGCGTTGTCTGCTTTTCCAATGTTGCAAGGAAGCCGTAAGAGGAAAATCATGGTTTGGTGCGTTGTCTGATGCTATCAGGACAGAAACTTCCCTGGATGAAATCCAGGATAGTATAAAGCTCTTAAATTGGCTAATACCTTTATTACGGATGCTTCCCTTCAAGTTATCAAACTGGGAGCAAAGATTTCAGGTTTCTCTATTCTAGCTTGCAGAGCCTTATGGTTAAAACCTTGGTCTTCGGATGTGTCCTCTAAGTCTAATCTTTTAGCAATTTCTTACAAGGGGAAGACCTTGTTTGGACCTGGCTTGACGGAAATTATCTCTGATATCATGGGAGGTAAGGGCCATCTTTTCCCTCAGGATAAGAGAAACAAACAAAAAGGAGACCCTATCAGTCTTGGAATAAGGGAAAACAATCCAAGAAGCCTGCTATTGAATCAAAGACAGCATGAAGGACCTTCACCCCGATCCGGGACCGAATCTTGTAGGGGGCAGACTTTCCTTCTTCACTCAGGCTTGGGTTTGAGAAGTTCAGGATCCCTGGGCAATAGAAATAGTGTCCCAGGGATACAAACTAGAGTTCAGAAGTTTTCCTCCCAGAGGCAGGTTTCTGCTTTCAAGATTATCTGCAGACAAAAAGAGAGGCGTTCTTACACTGTGTGGGAGACCTCTCCGACCTGGGAGTGATTGTTCCTGTCCCGATACAGGAACAGGGTCTGGGATTTTAATCAAATCTGTTCGTGGTTCCCAAACGCATGTTCCCATTCACAGGGATCATCACAAGTTCCTAAGGTTTGCCTTTCTAGACAAATACTTCAAATTTGTGGCTCTTCCCTTCTTGCCACAGCTCCCAGATTTTTCACAAAGGTTCTGGGATTGTTGTTAGCGGTGCTTCGGTTACGGGGCATTGCAGTAGTGCCCTATCTGGACAACATCCCAGTCCAGGCGCCATCCTTACAACAAGCAAGATCCACGGGTGGAAGGTAAATTTTGAAAAGAGTTCCTTAGTCCCAAATTCAAGGGTAACTTTCTTGGGAACCATAATAGATTCCCTATCAATGAAGATTTTACTGACAGAAGTCAGGAAATAAAATTTTTTGATACTTGTCTAGCACTTTAGTCCACTCCTCGGCCATTAGTGGCTCAGTGCATGGAGGTAAACGGGCTGATGGTAGCGGAAATGGACATCATCCCGTTTGCTCGGTTCCTTTTCAGACCTCTGCAGTTAAACATGCTCAGACAATGGAACTGAGATTATGCCGACTTGTCTCTTTGAATACTTCTGGAGTGGGAGACAAGGGATTCTCTTCAATGGTGGTTGTCTCTGGATCATCTTTCCCAGGGAACCTGCTTTCGCAGACCATCTTGGGTGATTGTGACAACGGACGCCAGCCTTCTAGGGAGGGGAGCAGTCGGTTCTTCCTATAAGCATCCTGGAACTGATAATTATAATTCTTGCTACCTGTCGGCGATCCACATCCCAGGGGTGGTCAACTGGCAGGCGGATTTCCTGAGCAGGCAGATATTTAATCCGGGGGAGTGGGAACTCCATCCGGAAGTGTTCTCCAGCCTGATTCTCAAGTAGAGTCAGCCGGAATTAGATCTCATGGCATCTCGACAGAATGCCAAGCTCCCGAGATACGGGTCAAGGTCCAGGGACCTCCAGGCAGAACTGATAGATGCTGTGGCGGTTCCTTGGACCTTCAGTCTAGCATACCTGTTTCCTCCGTTTGCGCTTCTCCCTAGGGTCATTGCTCGAATCAAGCAGGAGAGGGCGTCAGTGATCCTCATTGCTCCTGCTTGGCCTTGCAGGATTTGGTATGCAGATCTGGTGGACATGTCCTTTCTGCCACCTTAGAGACTTCCGTTGAGGAAGGACCTTCTAATTCAAGGATCCTTTCTTCACCCAAATCTAGTTTCTCTGAAGCTGACTGCTTGGAGATTGAACGCTTAATTTTATCCAAGCTGGGGTTCTCTGACTTGGTCATAGAGACCATGATTCAGGCTCGTAAGCCTGTAACTAGAAAAGTTTACCATAAGATTTGGCATAAATATCTCTATTGGTTTGAATCCAAGGGCTACTCATGGAGTAGAGTTAGGATTCCTAGAATTTTGTCTTTTCTCTAAGAAGGTTTGGAGAAAGGTTTATCGACAAGTTCCCTAAAGGGTCAAATCTCTGCCTTATCTATTTTGTTACACAAACGTCTGGCGGATGTTCCAGATGTACAATCATTTTGTCAGGCCTTGGTCAGGATCAGGCCTCTGTTCAAACCAGTTACTCCTCCATGGAGTCTTGATTTAGTTCTCAAAGTTCTTCAAGGGGCTCCGTTTGAGCCTATGTATTCCTTAGATAGTAAGTTGTTATCTTGGAAAGTTTTATTTCTTGCTATTTCTTCTGCTCGTAGAGTGTCAGAGCTCTCGGCATTGCAGTATGAGTCTCCTTTCCTTATTTTCCATTTAGATAATTTAGTTTTACGTACTAAATTAGGATTTCTTCCTAAGGTTGTTTCTGATCGGAACATTAATCAGGAGAGTGTTGGTCCTTCTTTGTGTCCTAATCCTTCTTCTCAGAAAGAACGACTTCTGCACAATTTGGATGTGGTCCATGCTTTAAAACTTTACCTGCAGGCGACTAAGTACTTTCGTCGGTCTTCTTTGTTTTTGATTTTCTCTGGAAAACATAAGGGACAGAAAGCTACGGCTACTTCTCTTTCTTTTTGGCTGAAGAGTATCATACGTTTTGCATATGAGACTGCTGGACAGCAGTCTCCAGAGAGAGTTACGGCTCATTCCACGAGGGCTGTTGCTTCCTCATGGGCATTCAAAAATGAAGCTTCTCTGGAACAGATTTGCAAGGCTGCAACTTGGTCCTCTCTTCACACTTTTTCAAAGTTTTACAAACTTGACTATTTTGCCTCGGCTGCCTTCCGTTTAGGTTCCCTGTCTTGTCCCTCCCGTATCATCTGTGTTCTCTAGCTTGGGTATTGAATCCCATTAGTAATTAAGATGATCCGTGGACTCATCCTGTCATAAAAAAGAAAAGAAAATGTATGCTTACCTGATAAATGTATTTCTTTTTTGACACGATGAGTCCACGGCCCGCCCTGTTCTTGTAAGACAGGTTGTTGGTTCTTATAAACTTCAGACACCTCTGCACCTTGGTTTTTCCTTTCTTTCCTTAACTTCGGTCGAATGACTGGAGTGGGATGGAAGGGAGGAGCTATTTAACAGCTTTGCGGTGGTGCTCTTTGCCGCCTCCTGCTGACCAGGAGGTGAATATCCCATTAGTAATTAAGATGATCCGTGGACTCATCGTGTCAAAAAATAAATACATTTATCAGGTAAGCATAAATTTTCTTTTATTCACTTTCTAGTGTGGAAACAAATAAGAGGGAATTTGTGTTGCACGGGGCATTATAGTACAAGAGTTTTTGAAGGTATAAGACTTTTGTTAATTAGCACGGCTCTAAAAACTTATTGGCAGTTTTTCTTTCTGGGAACGCGCGCTTTTACTTATAGGCGCAGTTCCTGTCGGCCGGTCATGTGACTAACTGCTCTTCCAACATGGAGCAAAGTGGCGTCTTCTCCTCAGCTCGGATTGATTCATAGAGTGGTTTGTGGGCTGCCGGCAGCGTTTCTTTCTACTTGTAAAGCCTCTGGAGAATAGTAGGATGCCTCAGTATATCTGAGGTGCAGAAGTTCTGAGTGTTTTTCTTTTCAAACTGGTTTTGTAGCGTGTATCGCTCTGTTAATTTCAAGTAGTGATTTAAAGTGACAGTACACTTTATTTTTAAACTTTTTATTTCTCCTTTACTTTTTTTTTGTAAGCAATGGATATGGGACAAAATTCTGAGTCCTTTGTTAAATGTTTATGTCTTGAGGCCCAAATTGTTTTGCCTATGCAATTCTGTACTACATGTTTAGCAAGAACACTAGAGTGTAAAGATAAATTGTTGCCCTCTGTGCCTAATGTCTCTCAGGATGATGCTGTTCAGGCAATGCCACAGCTTTCTCCTCAAACGTCCCAAGCCTTAATGGTGTCACATACAATGCCCTGTAGTTCCTCTCATCCTCCTGGAGGAGTTTATTTGCCTGCAGATTTTGCTGCACATGTATCTTCTGCGGTATCTGCGGCATTATCTGCTTTTCCTATGCTGGGAAAACGCAAGAGGAAAATTAGACATTCAGATAGTAAGGTTTCTGTTCCCCCTACTGCTACGCAGGTTGCCCTCCCTCATAAGTCTGATGAGGAGAATACGTCGGTAGCCTCTGAGGGTGAAATCTCAGATTCAGACAGTATAATTCCTTCATCTGATACTAAAGAAGTAAACTTCAGATTTAAGCTTGAACACCTTAGTGTACTGTTAAAGGATGTTTTGGCTACTTTGGACAACTCCAATACTTCTGTCGTTGTTAACCCTATGACGTCTAGTAAACGTAATAAATACTGATTACTACGATCCCTATAGAGGATAGCTGCTCCTTTAAGGATCCCATGGACAAAAAGCTGGAGGCTTATTTGAAAAAAGATGTATATTCAACAAGGTCTTCAAAGGCAACTGGCAGTTTGTATTGCCACAGTAGCAAGTGTGGCATCTTATTGGTGCAACGCCTTGTATGAATCAATTTTAGTAGAGACTCCATTGGAGGAGATCCAAGATAGGATTAAGGCTCTCAAACTAGCTAATTCCTTTATTTCTGATGCTGACATGCAAGTTATTAGACTGGGATGTCTGGTTTCACTGCTTTAGCCCACAGGGCTTTGTGGCTAAAATCTTGGTCAGCTGATGTTACCTCCAAGTCCAAGCTTCTGGCACTTCATTACAAGGGTAAGCCCTTGTTTGAACCTGGTCTGGCAGAAATAATTTCTGATATTACGGGTGGAAAAGGGTCTTTTCTACCACAAGACAAGAAGAACTGAACCTAAAGGACGTCAAAGTAATTATCGTTCCTTTCATAACTTCAAAGGTCAAAACTCTTCCTCTCCCTCTTCCAAGCAAGAACAGTCCAAGTCTTCTTGGAAGCTTAATCAGTCTTGGAATAAGGGTAAGCAATCAAACCCTCAGTTGAGTCTAAGTCAGCATGAAGGTTCGGCCCCCGATCAGGGATCGGATCAAGTGGGGGGCAGACTTTCCCTGTTTTGCCAAGCGTGGATACAAGATGTTCCAGATCCTTGGGCTGTGGACATAGTATCTCAGGGTTACAAAATAGAATTCAAAACTTTCCCTCCCAGAGGCAGATTCCACCTCTCAAGATTATCTGCAGACCAGGTAAAACTGTTAAGGACCATTCCTCCCTGGGAGTGATAGTTCCAGTAAGGGAACAGGGTCTAGGATTCTATTCAAATCTGTTTGTGTTTCCCAAAAAAGAGGGAACCTTTCGACCCATTTTAGACCTAAAGTCTCTCAACAAGTTTCTCAGGGTACCGCCCTTCAGAATGGAAACCATTTGTTTCATTCTTCCTTTGGTCCAAGAGGGTCAGTTCATGACGACCATAGACCTGAAGGATGTGTATCTTTATGTTCCCATCCACAGGGATCATCACAAGTTCCTGAGATTCGCTTTTCTAGACAAACACTTTCAGTTTGTGGCTCTTCAGTTTGGCCTTGCCACAGCTCCCAGAATTTTCTCAAAGGTTCTGGGGGCTCTCTTGGCAGTGATCAGGTCTCGGGGAATTGCAGTGGCGAGCTACTTGGACGATATTTTGGTTCAGGCGCCAGCTTTTCAACAAGCAAACTCTCATACAGAGATCTTGTTGTCTTTTCTCCAACATTGGTGTGTCCGGTCCACGGCGTCATCCATTACTTGTGGGATATTCTCCTCCCCTACAGGGAAAGGCAAGGAGAGCACACAGCAAGAGCTGTCCATATAGCTCCCCCTCTGGCTCCGCCCCCCAGTCATTCTCCTTGCCGCTCTGAATATTCAATGCTCTCCGGGCTTGGCCTCATCTAGCGAAGGCCGGATACATAAGATTCCAGTCAGATAACATGACGACTGTAGCTTACATCAACCATCCGGGAGGAACATGGAGTTCCTTGGCGATGAGAGAGGTATCCAAGATCATCAAATGGGCGGAGGATCACTCCTGCCACCTATCTGCAATCCACATCCCAGGAGAAGACAACTGGGAGGCGGATTATCTGAGTCGTCAGATTTTCTATCCGGGGGAGTGGGAACTCCACCCGGAGGTGTTTGCCCAGTTGACTCAATTATGGGGCATTCCAGACATGGATCTGATGGCGTCTCGTCAGAACTTCAAGGTTCCTTGCTACGGGTCCAGATCCAGGGATCCCAAGGCCACTCTAGTGGATGCATTAGTGGCGCCTTGGTCGTTCAACCTAGCTTATGCGTTTCCACCGTTCCCTCTCCTTCCCAGGCTTGTAGCCAGGATCAGACAGGAGAAGGCCTCTGTGATTCTGATAGCTCCTGCGTGGCCGCGCAGGACTTGGTATGCAGACCTGGTGAATATGTCATCGGCTCCACCATGGAAGCTACCTTTGAGACAGGATCTTCTAGTACAAGGTCCATTCGAACATCCAAATCTAATTTCTCTGCAGCTGACTGCTTGGAAATTGAACGTTTGATTTTATCCAAGCGTGGGTTTTCAGATTCAGTGATAGATCCAGAAAACCTGTGTCTAGAAAGATTTACCATAAAATATGGAAAAGATATATCTGTTGGTGTGAATCCAAGGGATTCTCCTGGAGTAAGATTAAAATTCCTAAGATCCTCTCCTTTCTCCAAGAAGGTTTGGATAAGGGATTGTCAGCGAGTTCTCTAAAAGGACAGATTTCTGCTTTATCTGTCTTGTTATACAAACGACTGGCAGCTGTGCCAGAGGTACAAGCTTTTGTACAGGCTTTAGTCAGAATCAAACCTGTTTACAGACCCTTGACTCCTCCTTGGAGTCTAAATTTAGTTCTTTCAGTTCTTCAGGGGGTTCCGTTGGAACCCTTACATTCCATAGATATCAAGTTGCTATTTCTTCTGCTAGAAGAGTTTCTGTATTATCTGCTTTGCAGTGTGATCCACCCTATCTGGTGTTCCATTCAGATAAGGTTATTTTGCGTATCAAGCCTGGTTTTCTTCCAACAAGAATATTAACCAGGAAATAGTTGTTCCTTCTCTGTGCCCGAATCCAGTTTCAAAGAAGGAACGTTTGTTACACAATTTAGATGTAGTCCATGCTTTAAAGTTCTATTTAGAAGCAACAAAGAATTTTAGACAAACCTCATCCTTGTTTGTCGTTTACTCTGGTAAGAGGAGAGGACAAAAAGCTATTGCTACCTCTCTTTCTTTCTGGCTGAAAAGCATTATCCGATTGGCTTATGAGACTGCCGGACGGCAGCCTCCTGAACGAATCACAGCTCACTCCACTAGGGCTGTGGCTTCCACATGGGCCTTCAAGAACGAGGCTTCTGTTAATCAGATATGTAAGGCAGCGACTTGGTCTTCTCTGCACACTTTTGCCAAATTTTACAAATTTGATATTTTTGCTTCTTCTGAGGCTGTTTTTGGGAGAAAGGTTTTGCAAGCCGTGGTGCCTTCTGTTTAGGTAACCTGATTTGCTCCCTCCCTTCATCCGTGTCCTAAAGCTTTGGTATTGGTTCCCACAAGTAATGGATGACGCCGTGGACCGGACACACCAATGTTGGAGAAAACAGAATTTATTCTTACCTGATAAATTACTTTCTCCAACGGTGTGTCCGGTCCACGGCCCGCCCTGGTTTTTTAATCAGGTTTGAAAAATTTTTCTTTTTCTTTATACACTGCAGTCACCACGGCACCCTATAGTTTCTCCTTTTTCTCCTAACCGTCGGTCGAATGACTGGGGGGCGGAGCCAGAGGGGGAGCTATATGGACAGCTCTTGCTGTGTGCTCTCCTTGCCTTTCCCTGTAGGGGAGGAGAATATCCCACAAGTAATGGATGACGCCGTGGACCGGACACACCGTTGGAGAAAGTAATTTATCAGGTAAGCATAAATTCTGTTTTCTACGTTCCCATGGATGGAAAATGAATCTGGAGAAGAGTTCCCTTGTTCCAGCTACAAGAGTGGTTTTCTTAGGGACCATCATAGATTCCCTATCTATGAAAATTTTTCTGACGGTAGTCAGAAAATCCAAGATTCATTCCTCTTGCCTCTCTCTACAGTCTACTGTTCGACCTTCGGTGGCTCAATGTATGGAGGTATTTGGTCTGATGGTCGCTTCCATGAACATTATTCCCTTTGCTCGATTCCATTTGAGAGCTCTGCAATTATGCATGCTCAGACAATGGAACGGAGACCATTCGGATCTATCTCAGAGGATAGATCTAGACCAGTCGACAAGAGACTCTCTCCCGTGGTGGCTTTCTCAGGAGCATCTGTTGTAGGGCACATGCTTCCGGAGACCTTCCTGGGTGATCGTGACCATGGACGCCAGCCTGCTTGGCTGGGGAGCAGCCTGGGACTCGATGGCGCAGGGACTATGGACTCGGGAGGAGTCTGCTCTCCTAATAAACATCTTGGAGTTTAGAGCGATTTACAATTCTCTGATGGCTTGGCCTCAATTGTCCTTAGCCCGGTTTATCAGGTTCCAATCGGACAACATCACCTCAGTGGCTTGCATCAACCACCAGGTAGGAACTTGGAGTTCCTTAGCCATGAAGGAGGTGGCACGGATTATTCTGTGGGTGGAAGCTCGCAATTGTTGTCTATTTGCCATCCACATTCCAGGAGTGGACAATTGGGAGCCGGATTTCCTGAGCAGACAGACATTTCATCCTGGGGAGTGGGCTCTCAATCTGGTGGTGTTTTGTAACTGGTACGTTAGTGACTAACATGGATGATCCGGTTTGCAGATAAGAAGGTTAGAGGTTGCGATTGGATAAATTACTGTGTCTGCATATGTTTATATGCAACTATGGCATACATTTTCGTTCCTACACAGTCTTAGTATGTGCACAGCCGGACCCGGATCAGGTATGACGTCACTTCCGGTAACGGAATGTTCTGTCTAACAGCTGTGTTTCGCATTTGGGTATGTAAGTCACATGCTTTTTCCGTTTATTATACACAGAATGTACCCATGACAAGGTCTGATTGTAAAGAACGAAACGTTGGGATAGTGACATAAACAGAATGTATCGGGAATAAAAACTTTTGAAGTTTAAAACAAAGCCTTGAGTGCCTGGGTATTTTTGAAGAGATATTTATATATATATATATATATATATATATATATATATATATATATATATATATATATATATATATATATATATATATATATAATATATATATATATATAATCAAAGTCCATAGGGCACTGCACACACTTTCAAAAAGTTAAACTGCCCGGGGTGCATTCAAAGATAAGCATATACACCACAAATAGGAGCGCACTCGCCGGGTCTTAATTAAATATGTTTAATCAAAGTGACGTTTCGGGGTTATTAGCCCCGTCCTCAGACCATTACATGACATAAAATACAATACAAACTTTTATACATTACCCTCCACCATCACCACGTATTACCGGAAGTGCCTCCGGCGTCCTGCAGGACTCAGTGCGCAGGTCCGCCGGTTGCCCCAGCAACCCAAGTCAACAACTGAAAAGCGGAACAGAACTCATTAAGCAATGCATTCAAAGAGATAATAACTGTCATAAATATTATGGGTATTATCTACACTTAATGCTAACTGATTCTTTTTCTCGAATTGCCAGCCAAATAGCAGCGCGATGGTTGGCCATGCGAGTACGGAGGGTGTCAACCGTCTTGCCCACATAAAAAAGACCACATGGACAGTGTAAGAGATAAACTATGAATTCTGTTGTGCACGTTACTCTATATCTAATCGTATACTTTCTGTTGGTATGGGGGTGTAAGAATGTCTTGGTGTTACTTAATCCACTGCACGTAGTGCAGCCGAGACATCTGTAGCAACCCACTTTCGGAGATTGAAGCCAAGTTGTCTTTTTGTAACTGTCCACGGGATCCACTTTGACTAGAGTGTCCCTTAATGATCTTCCTCGTCTATAGGTCACTCTGGGAGGTCCCATTGTAGTGAATGGTAGAGTTGGATCACTTGTCACTATGTTCCATTGATCTCTTACAATTCCTGGTACTTCCTTCTTATCGGCGGTGTATGTAGTTAGGTAGGTCAGACGATTTTCCGTCCCTGAGGGTTCTCTTGTGCATAGGGCCTCCTCCTGTTCCATATTCCAGAATTTTGAGAGATGTTGTTCAATATGGGCTTGTCGATAGCCTCTTTGTAGGAATCTTTCTTTCATATCCAGTAGTTGTTCTTTGGCTTTCTCAGGGTCACTATTATTGCGAACTACTCGTTTGAATTGTGATATTGGTAGCGCTCGCTTTAATCCTGCTGGATGACAACTTGTAGCTTGTAATAGTGAGTTTCTGTCCGTAATTTTTCGAAAGAGAGTGGTTCCCAATACATCCCCCTGAATGGAGATTCGTAAATCCAAGAAATCCACTGTAGTTTTGTTGTAATCCATTTTAAACCGTAAATTTGGTAAAACCTGGTTCAGTTGCTGGAACCAATTGGATAATTCACTTTCTGAGCCATCCCAAACCAAGAACAAATCGTCAACGTAGCGACGAAAGAATAGTATCCTAGTATCCTTGAATAATTCTGTATGATATTGTTCAAATTCCGCCATGTATATGTTGGCGTACGATGGGGCCACACTCAACCCCATCGCCGTGCCAAGCAATTGAAGAAAATATCTATTCTCAAAGCGAAAATAGTTCATCTTAAGGCAGAATTCCAACAGTTCTAGTAGCCAATCCATATTTGGACCTACATAAGGATATCTGCATAGATGATTCCGTACAGCCTCTATACCTTGGTGGTGTGGTATCACCGTATAGAGGCTCACCACATCAAGAGTAACTAGATATTCGGTTCCCTTGAATCCTTTAATTGCCTTTAGTTCTTTAATCAAGGAAATAGAGTCTAGCAGGAATGATGGCATATTGTGAACAATGGGTTGCAGGATGGAGTCTAAATACACTGCAATTGGTTGGAGTAAAGATCCTATTGCTGACACTATCGGTCTCCCTGGTGGTCGAGTGGCATGTTTGTGTACCTTCGGCAGTGTATAAAACACTGGCGTCCTCGGGAACTGTACTGTTAAATAGGTCAGCAATTTTTCATCAATCAACCCGTCCGTTAGGGCATTGTGTAAATACTCGTCCACTTGTCTCTTAAATGTTCTAATAGGGTCCCCAGGTAGTTGTCTATAGGTGTTATTATCTTGCAACTGGGACATAATCTCTTGTTGATAGTATGCATAATCCAGGAGTACTACCGCCCCACCCTTGTCTGCTTCACGAAAAATAATGGAATGATTTGACTTTAGATTCTGCAGAGCTTTTTTCTCTGTCTTCGTCAAATTGTTCCTGCAAAGATCTTTGGCAGCCATACATCCTTTGCTTACTTGATCTGCTATTAAGCGACTGTAGGTTTTTATACTCGGGTTGGAGCTATGAGGATCATATTTACCTTTAGCCCGGAATCTAGGTATTTCCAAGTTATTAATACCAAAGTGTTCTCGTAGTCTCAAAGTACGTTCAAATTTCTGTACATCCAAATATGTTGTAAAAGGGTCATTCAATTCAGTGGGGATAAATGACAAGCCTTTGTTTAGCACATGAGACTCCGTAGGTGTGAGCACATGTGAACTCAGGTTTAAGACAATGTCCTCATTTAGAACCGTCGTCTGGGGGGTCTTCCTCTTAGTCCCCCCCCCTCCTGATATGTGGCCTGCGCCCCTCATGTTTTTTGAGCGTGTGGTAACCCCTTGACTGTTGTTAACTGCATCAATATTAGGTGCAGTAGCCCCATCAGACTCTGAGCTATTGCCAGATGAATCCACTGTTGTCAGATTCCTGGGTTTATGGTATCTTGGTCGCCTGGTACGCATATCTGTCATGCCCCTTCTTTCTTCTGGACTCAGTAGCCAGCGGTATACCCTCCTCTCTTTGTAGTCCATTGTGACTATATCCCATTTCTTGTTCTTAAAGGTAGTCAGCTCATGTTGGTATTGTTGTAGTTGGTTTTCCAGTTTGTTTAGCCAGTCATTATCCTTGTCAGATTCCAGGTCTGCCTTGTGGATCTCCTCAAACTTGGCTACCTCTGTTTCAGCTATCTTCATAAGTGCCCTGACTTCCTCTATCACTAAGAGGATCAAATCCAACGAGCACTTATTAAGTATGCTGCACCATTTGGCACAAAAAGCAGTATTATATCTCCCTATTGTAGGTACATTTTTGACCCTGAATCCTCTGGGTATATACATCTTACGATGATATTCTGAAAGAAAGCTTCCATGGAGGGAAAGGTCAGTGCATTTGTTTTTTAATTTGAGCCATTTGGTATATAGGTGTTCAGGTAAAACTTTCAAATCCCTTACTGGCAATGCTGCAAATCTGATGCGATCTGCATCATCCTGTGTATAGTTAAATACAGTAGCCCCAGGGATATCTTCTTCTATATCCTCCATATTAGCTTGCATTGCTTGTTCCATCTTTAGTATAACTTATACACAAAATAACAATCCTCAGTGCACACCCGGTGTAAGTGTAAAAATTATGGTCCTGAGTCAGATAAAAAGATCAATTATTGGGGTGCTATAGTTCCAAAAAGTATCAATAATCAAAGTCCATAGGGCACTGCACACACTTTCAAAAAGTTAAACTGCCCGGGGTGCATTCAAAGATAAGCATATACACAACAAATAGGAGCGCACTCGCCGGGTCTTAATTAAATATGTTTAATCAAAGTGACGTTTCGGGGTTATTAGCCCCGTCCTCAGACCATTACATGACATAAAATACAATACAAACTTTTATACATTACCCTCCACCATCACCACGTATTACCGGAAGTGCCTCCGGCGACCTGCAGGACTCAGTGCGCAGGTCCGCCGGTTGCCCCAGCAACCCAAGTCAACAACTGAAAAGCGGAACTGAACTCATTAAGCAATGCATTCAAAGAGATAATAACTGTCATAAATATTATGGGCATTATCTACACTTAATGCTAACTGTTATACTGTTTTATAACACCTCCTATTTGAGTCTTCAGTGTAGTGCGTGTGTATAATATATATACCTGGTTGTCAAGCCAACCACTGTATTAGTACTACGGGCTTGGAGACTCAAATAGAATATTGCAAATATTGATATTGCTCTGATAATATAGTTGGCACAAATTACAGTATAAATCATTATTACATACCTATAAACTACTCCCTATATTTAGATATTCCCTTAAACTATAGAATATATATTCCTAAATGTGGGACTAAATTAGGGCTAAGCATATAGAGAAACATCTGATTGTTTAAACACTGTAACATTCCCTAGCACATAGGAACATCATTCTATCAAGCTACCATTATAGAAAACAGTGCCAATCCAATTGTGTATTTAACCCTTTGGGGGATAAAGTCCCCAAGTTGTAAATCCACCTGGATTCGAGAAAAAGAATCAGAACAGCCAGTTGCAAGGCATTTCGCGATATGTGGCCATACGGTTAGTGATCTAAGGTACGTGATCATTGATCACGTGCCCAAACTCAGTAGGGGTGGTGATAGAGCCAATCTTCTATTGCAAAAAGAATCCAGGTGGATTTACAACTTGGGGACTTTATCCCCCAAAGGGTTAAATACACAATTGGATTGGCACTGTTTTCTATAATGGTAGCTTGATAGAATGATGTTCCTATGTGCTAGGGAATGTTACAGTGTTTAAACAATCAGATGTAGTACTAATACAGTGGTTGGCTTGACAACCAGGTATATATATTATACACACGCACTACACTGAAGACTCAAATAGGAGGTGTTATAAAACAGTATAACAGTTAGCATTAAGTGTAGATAATGCCCATAATATGTATGACCGTTATTATCTCTTTGAATGCATTGCTTAATGAGTTCTGTTCCGCTTTTCAGTTGTTGACTTGGGTTGCTGGGGCAACCGGCGGACCTGCGCACTGAGTCCTGCAGGTCGCCGGAGGCACTTCCGGTAATACGTGGTGATGGTGGAGGGTAATGTATAAAAGTTTGTATTGTATTTTATGTCATGTAATGGTCTGAGGACGGGGCTAATAACCCCGAAACGTCACTTTGATTAAACATATTTAATTAAGACCTGGCGAGTGCGCTCCTATTTGTTGTGTGTATATATATATATATATATATATATATATATATATATATATATATATATATATATATATATATATATATATATATATATATATATATATATATATATATAGATTGATATATATAATTTCTTTGTTACTTTAATATCAAAACGTTTGGAAGTGGTTTCTGTTTTGCTGCACTTATCCCATTCTTGGTATTCTGTGGCAAAAACTGTGAGATATTGTATATCTAATTTGCATATCTTACCCAGAGTTCTCTGGTGCATTGGTAACTGTATACAGACTACTACCATGGGAAGGCAAGCGGGGATCTTGTCTCGTTTCCTGACACACACTATTGTTCAAAAGTTTTAGGCAGGTGGTAAAAAATGCTGTAAAGCAAGAATGCTTTCAAAAAAATAAATGTTAATAGTTTATCAATTGATAAAATGCAAAGTGACTGAAAAGAAGAAACATCGAAATCAAATTAATATTTGGTTTGACCACCCTTTGCCTTCAAAACAACATCAATCCTTCTAGGTACACTTGAACACAGTTTTTTAAGGAGCACGGCTGGTAGGTTGTTCCAAATATATTAGAAAAATACATTTAGGCAGCTTCAGTTGCTTCTGTCTCTTTATGTAATCCCAGGCAGACTCAGTGATGTTGAGATTAGGGCTCTGTGGGGCCATCAATTCAAGAACTCCTTGTTCTTCTTCACACTGAAGATAATTCTTAATGACTTTGGCTTTATGTTTGGGGTTGTTGTCATGCTGCAGAATAAATTTGCTGCCAATCCGATGCCTCTATGAGGGTACTTAATGGTTAAGTATCTGCCTGTACTCAACATTGACACGATTATTTTTTCTGACCAAATTCCCAACTCCATTTTTCATAAATGCAGCCCCATACTTTTACAAGGAACTACCACCATACTTCACTGTTGCCTGCAGACACTAATTTTTGTACGGGTTTCCAGCCTTTCGTTGAACAAACTGCCTTCTGCTACCGCAAAATATTTCAAATTTCGACTCGTCAGCCAAGAGCACCTTCTGCCACTTTTATGCACCCCCAGTTCCTGTGTTTTTGTGCATAGTTGAGTAGAGGTTTGCTTTAGTCAATTTCGTTTACTGCCGATTGCGGAAGTCGGAGGCTGCTTTTGGTATTCGGCTCTTTTCGGAGACGAATATCCTCTTGTGCAAGTGAAACACACTAGGATCTGTGCAAATCCCGATCTTAGTGTGTTTTACTTGCACAAGAGGATAGTCAGCTCTGAAAAGAGCCGAATACAGAAAGCAGCCTCCAACTTCTGCATTCGTCATTGAAGGAAACTGCTGAATACACACCTCTACTCAACTATGCACAAAAACACAGGAACTGGGGTGCAGAAAAGTGGCAGAAGGTGCCCTTGACTGATGAGTCAAAATTTTAAATATTTTGCTGTGTAGCAGAAGGCAGTTTGTTCACCGAAATGCACTCCTCTATAGTTGGCCTTGTTTCCACATCAGAGGTATGTCTTTTTGGCTGAAAGTCATCCATAAAGACCACTACTGACTAGACCTCTATTCGTTTCTGCCATTTCCGAGCTGATGGCACTGCTGGACATCTTATTTCAAAGTGAAGTAAGCATGATGTCTTTTATTTGCTGCTCTGTTTCCTTGGCCAACCACTGCAGTATAACTGCCTTGTGTCTTATTGCTCTGCTCAGTCTTGCCCTGGTTTATAACTTTTGAAATTAAATGGTCTTCAGCAACCTCACCTTGTTAGCAGAGTTTGACTAATCTTCACCTAGTTTTATTCCTCCTACAACGCTGTTTCTGTTTCAAGTTAATGATTGTGCTTCACCCTATATATTAAAGGGACACTGAACCCAAATGTTTTCTTTCATGATTCAGATAGAGCATGCAATTTTAAGCAACTTTCTAATATACTCCTATTATCAATATTTCTTTGTTCTCTTGCTATCTTTATTTGAAAAAGAAGGCATCTAAGCTAAGGAGCCATCAATTTGTTTGTTCAGAACCATGGACAGCACTTTTTTATTGGTGCTGTCCAATCAGCAAGGACAACCCAGTTTGTTCACCAAAAATCGTCCGGCATCTAAACTTACATTCTTGCTTTTCAAATAACCATACCAAGAGAACGAAGAACATTTGATAATAGGACTAAATTAGAAAGTTGCTTAAAATTGCATGCTCTATCTGAATCACAAAATATTTTTTTTGGGTTCAGTTTCCCTTTAACCCCTTAATGACCACAGCACTTTTCCATTTTCTGTCCGTTTGGGACCAAGGCTATTTTTACATTTCTGCGGTGTTTGTGTTTAGCTGTAATTTTCCCCTTACTCATTTACTGTACCCACACATATTATATACCGTTTTTCTCGCCATTAAATGGACTTTCAAAATATACCATTATTTTCATCATATCTTATAATTTACTATAAAAAAATTATAAAATATGAGGAAAAAATGGAAAAAAACACACTTTTTCTAACTTTGACCCCCAAAATCTGTTATACATCTACAACCACCAAAATAAAAATATGCTAAATAGTTTCTAAATTTTGTCCTGAGTTTAGAAATACCCAATGTTTACACGTTCTTTGCTTTTTTTGTAAGTTATAGGGCCTTAAATACAAGTAGCACTTTCCTATTTCAAAACCATTTTTTTTCAAAATTAGCGATATTTATATTGGGACACTGATATCTTTCAGGAATCCCTGAATATCCATTGACATGTATATATTTTTTTTTAGAAGACATCCCAAAGTATTGATCTAGGCCCATTTTGGTATATTTCATGCCACCATTTCACCACCAAATGCGATCAAATAAAAAAAAATTGTTCACTTTTTCACAATTTTTTTCACAAACTTTAGGTTTCTCACTGAAATTATTTACAAAAAACTTATGCAATTATAGCATACATGGTTGTAAATGCTTCTCTGTGATCCCCTTTGTTCATAAATAGCAGACATATATGGCTTTGGCTTTGCTTTTTACTAATTAGAAGGCTGCTAAATGCGACTGCGCACCACACGTGTATTATGCCCAGCAGTGAAGGGGTTAATTAGGGAGCATGTAGGGAGCTTCTAGGGATAATTTTAGCTTCAGTGTAGTGTAGTAGACAACCCCAAGTATTGATCTAGGCCCATTTTGGTATATTTCATGCCACCATTTCACCGCCAAATGCAATCAAATTAAAAAAAACGCTAAATTTTTCACAATTTTAGGTTTCTCACTGAAATTATTTACAAACAGCATGTGCAATTATGGCACAAATGGTTGTAAATGCTTCTCTGGGATCCCCTTTGTTCAGAAATAGCAGACACATATGACTTTGGCGTTGCTTTTTGGTAATTAGAAGGCCGCTAAGTGCTGCTGCACATCACACGTGTATTATGGCTAGCAGTGAAGGGGTTAATTAGGTAGTTTGTAGGGAGCTTGCAGGGTTAATTTTAGCTTTAGTGTAGAGATCAGCCTCCCACCTGACACATCAGACCCCCTGATCCCTCCCAAACAGCTCCCTTCCCTCCCCCACCCACAATTGTCCCCGCTATCTTAAGTACTGGCAGAAAGTCTGCCAGTACTAAAATAAGTTTTTTTTTTTTTAAAAATAATACATTTTTAGCATATTTACATATGCCACTTTGTAGGATCCCCCCTTAGCCCCCAACCTCCCTGATCCCCCCCAAAACAGCTCTCTAACCCCCCCCCCTCTGCCTTATTGGGGGCCATCTTGGGTACTGGCAGCTGTCTGCCAGTACCCAGTTTGCAAGAGAAATGGAGAAATGGGGTCTTTTTTAATTATTTTCTTTTTCTGTAGTGTAGCTTCCCCCCCCCCCCCCCCCGCCCACAGACCAATCCCCCACCCCCTGATTAATGTATTTTTATATACATAAATACTATTTTTTAAAACTTTTAATGCATCATTTTTCTGTAGTGTAGCGGTTCCCACCCGCTCCCTCCCCTTGCACGCGCCTGCCCCCGCCCTCCCGTGCACGCCTCCGATCACCCCCGCCCACGATCCCGCCCCCATACAAATCATCAGGGCCATCGATGGCCGCCACCCGCCTCCCGAACCGGCTCCCACCCACCAACGAATTTAGCCGGTGATGTCCGTGCAGAGAGGGCCACAGAGTGGCTCTCTCTGCACCGGATTGCTAAAAAAGGTTATTGCAGGATGCCTTAATATCGAGGCATCACTGCAATAACCGGAAAGCAACTGGAAGCGAGCAGGATCGCTTCCAGTTGCTTTCCAGACCAAGGACGTACGCCACACGTCCTCGGTCATTAAGTGTATTTTTTTTGAGGACGTGTGGCGTACGTCCTTGGTCGTTAAGGGGTTAAATTGATGGTCATTAGCACCACATTGTTTTATCATGCACCTGACTTTATGCCTACAACATCTCTGACTTTGCACAAGTGTACCTAGAAGAATTAATGCTGTTTTGAAGGCAAAGGGTGGTCACCAGTATTCCCTCTAAGACCAGTTTTGTAATTGACCCAGCAATGAAACAGTTGATAAGGGAACCACAACTTGAAGTCAGCATTGTGTAGTGCAGGGCTGTTCAACCTTGGTGCTCCAGAGGTTTTGGAGCTACATTTCTTTTTAATGGTAGTGAGAGTCCACGATCCTTACTCTTAAGAATTACATCACCTGACCACCAGGAGAAGGCAAAGACAACCTATACTAGCGTTTCAAGTATCCCTCGTACTTCCCCTCCCCTCCCAGTATTTCTTTGACTTGTCAAGGAGAAGACATTGATAGAGATGCTGCAGAAATAAATTTCAGACTTTTATTCCACCAGAGGACATTTCCTGGAAGAGGAGTAATTAGGAGGGTGCTACTTGTGCATTATTCTTCTCCTTGTTTGGAGCTGAGTCACAAGCTAACCATGGGTGTTGCAAGGTAGTTCCTTAGCTTCCTCCTGCTGGGCCAGACTGTACACTCTTTTTCTGTTCCTCTCTGTTTGTTACAGATCTGGATAGATATCTACGTGACAGATTCTTTGAGGAGTGGATCTGGATGGGGGTATGTACCTTAGCCTGGGCTCCACTCCTATCCCTAGTAAACTGCAATTATTATATATTTCAGCAGCATCTCTATCCATGCCTTCTCCTTGATGAGGCAAATAAATACTGGGAGGGAAGGGGTAGTAGGAGGGATACTTGAAACTCTGGTATAGGGTGTCTTTGCCTCCTCCTGGTGACCAGGTGATGTAATTCTCAAGAGTAAGGATTGTGGACTCTCACTACCAAGAAAGAAATGAATTTATCAGGTAAAAATAAATTATGTTTTGGGAAATGTATTGCCAAAACTTCTGGAGCACCAAGGTTAAAACCCCTGGTGTAGTGTTTGCTAATTGCTCTAATTAACTGTTTCACTGCTGGGCTGCTCGCAAAACTGGCCTTAGAGGGAACACTGGGGGTCACACCGAATATTGATTTGATTTAGATTTTTCTTCTATTCACTCACTTTGTGTTTTAATTGCTAATAATAAGCTATTGACATTTCTATTCTTGAAAGCATTCTTTATTTACTGCATTTTTTCACACCTGCTTAAAAGTTAATATTTAAGTATGTGTGTTTGAATATGCATGTGTATATATGTATGTGTGTGTGTGTGTGTGTATGTGTGTGTATATATATCTCACAAAAGTGAGTACACCCCTCACATTTTTGTTAATATTTTATTATATCTTTTCATGTGACAACACTGAAGAAATTACACTTTGCTAAATGTAAAGTAGTGAGTGTACAGCCTGTATAACAGTGTAAATTTGCTGTCCCCTCAAAATAACTCAACACACAGCCATTAATGTCTAAACCGTTGGCAACAAAAGTGAGTACACCCCTAAGCGGAAATGTCCAAATTGGGCCCAAAGTGTCAATATTTTGTGTGGCCACTATTATTTTCCAGCACTGCCTTAACCCTCTTCGGCTTGGAGTTCACCAGAGCTTTACAGGTTGCCACTGGAATCCACTTCCACTTCTTCATGACGACATCACGGAGCTGGTGGATGTTAGAGACCTTGCGCTCCCCTACCTTCCGTTTGAGCATGCCCTACAGGTGCTCAATAGGGTGTAGGTCTGGAGACATGCTTGTCCAGCCCATCACCTTTACCCTCAGCTTCTTTAGCAAGGCAGTGGTCGTCTTAGAGGTGTCTTTGGGGTTGTTATCATGTTGGAATACTGCCCTGCAGCCCAGTCTCCGAAGGGAGGGGATCATGCTCTGCTTCAGTATGTTAAAGTACATGTTGGCATTCATGGTTCCCTCAATGAACTGTAGCTCCTCAGTGCCGGCAGCCCTCATGCAGGCCCAGACAATGACACACCCACCACCATTCTTTGATTATAGGCAATACACACTTGTCTTTGTACTCTTCCCCTGGTTGCCGCCAAACACACTTGACACCATCTGAACCAAATAAGTTTATCTTGCTGCAAAGGTTGAAGGGGTGAGGGGTCAGCCTGTCAGTGCTCAGACCATATGCCGCACACTGCATCAAATTGGGCTGCATGGCTGTCTTCCCAGAAAGAAGCCTCTTCTAAAGATGATGCACAAGAAAGCCCGCAAACAGTTTGCTGAAGACAGGCAGACTAAGGACATGGATTACTGGTTCCAGAGGCTTCTTTCTGGGACGATAGCCATGCAGACCAATTTGATGCAGTGTGCGGCGTATGGTCTGAGCACTGACAGGCTGACCCCCCCACCCCTTCAACCTCTGCAGCATTGCTGGCAGCACTCATACGTCTATTTCCCAAAGACAACCTCTGGATATGACGCTGAGCATGTGCACTCAACGTCTTTGGTTGACTATGGTGAGGCCTGTTCTGAGTGGAACCTGTCCTGTGAAACCGCTGTATGATCTTGCCCACCGTGCTGCAGCTTAGTTTCAGGGTCTTGGCAATCTTCTTATAGCCTAGGCCATCTTTATGTAGATCAACAATTCTTTTTTTACAGATCTTTAGAGAATTCTTTGCCATAAGGTGCCATTTTGAACTTCCAGTGATCTATATTTTAACACCAAATTTAACACACCTGCTTCCCATTCACATCTTAAACATTGTAACACTAATGAGTCACATGACACTGGTGAGGTAAAATGGCTAATTGGGCCCAATTTGGACATTTCCACTTAGGGGTGTACTCACTTTTGTTGCCAACGGTTTAGACATTAATGGCTGTGTGTTGAGTTATTTTGAGGGGACAGCAAATTTACACGGTTATACAGGCTGTACACTCACTACTTTACATTGTAGCAAAGTGTCAATATTGTAATATTTACAAAAATGTGAGGGGTGTGCTCACTTTTGTGAGATACTGTATGTATATGTATGTGTGTGTATGTATATATATATATATATATATATATATATGTATATATGTGTGTGTGTATGTATATATATATATATATATATATATATATATAGTTACAGGTAAAGTAAGATATCCGGGTAATCCTGTGATTACCCAGGTAAAACGGACATTACCCAAGCGGCTGTGGGTAAAGCCCGATGTAATGTAGTTCCCCCATCTACACTACACTAGGCATAAAAAGATAGTGAAGATGGGGGAATTACAGTGTATTATATATATGTTTGATGCAGTGACTCTATGACTGCCGGGTGGCATTATGAAGTAGCTTGGTGGGGGGCAGTGTTATTATATATATATATATATATATATACACATATTTAAATGTTAGTATTGCATAGAGGGAAAAAATGATTTTTCTATTGCTTACAGTAAGTAAGGAATGCATACATTTATCTTTGCACTTTTTTTTGTTAGATTTTGCACCACCATATTGCTGCAGTGGAGAAACTTGCTTTAACTACTAGTGGCTGTCCTCTGGTTATACAATGCAAGAATTTTCGAGTGGTGCACTTTATCGTCCCAAGAGAGAGGGATTGCCATGACATTTACAATTCTCTTCTACAGCTCTCAAAACCAGGTTTGCTGAGAATTTTTGAGTGTGATCACTTTATAAATTAATGGATATGGGTTCACTTGAAGATATAATATTTTTATAATCATTTTTTAATATAGGTCGAAGTAAACACATCACATTTGGTTTCACTAAAATACAAGGGATATATGAAACATAAAGAAACATGAAACAAGTTGTAATTTATAAGTATTTCTCTTGCAAGGTGTATCCAGTCCACGGATTCATCCTTACTTGTGGGATATTCTCATTCCCTACAGGAAGTGGCAAAGAGAGCACACAGCAGAGCTGTCCATATAGCTCCCCCTCTAGCTCCGCCCCCCAGTCATTCTCTTTGCCGCTCTAACAGATAGGGCATCTCCACGAGAGGGTAAAGTGAATGTGGTGTTAGATTTGTAGTTTTATATCTTCAATCAAAAGTTTGTTATTTTTAAATAGTACCGGTTTGTGCTATTTACTCTCTGGCAGAAATGTGATGAAGAATTCTGCTGAGAGGAAAATGATTTTAGCATGTTGTAACTAAAATCCATTGCTGTTCCCACACAGGACTGAGGAGTACCAGAAAACTTCAGTTGGGGGGAACAGTTTGCAGGCTTAACTGCTTTGAGGTATGTTTCAGTCATATTTTTTTTAGTCAAGACAAGATAATGCTAGAAGACTGACAAGAATCCCCATGTGGGAAGGGTAAGCCATGTTCTGAGACTTAGTATAGAACTAGAGGCTTATTTAAGAGGGCTCAATAGACTGGTTATCATTTTTGCAGGGCAATCGATTATTTTAATTAACAAAATACTCATAATTGACACTTTTAAAGCACTTTTGGTGTGTTTATTTGGGGTTTTATTCCACATGGCATTATTTTTAGTCACCTAAATTGGGTTCTGAAGGCCCCACAGCTGTGGAGTGGGAGGGGCCTAATTTCGCGCCTCAGTTGCGCAGTTTATTCTGACAGATTTCTTTGCATGCGGCTTCACATGGGTCCAGAGACTGCTTGACGGCTTCAAGAGGCTTGCTTTTCTCAAATCCAATCCATAAGGGAAGGTAGGGCCACAGCAGGCTGCTGTGGCAAGGTGCTGTAGTTTATTAACCGGTTGTTTGCTTTAGGCGGCTCCGGTTTGGGCATTAAAGGGTTAATTAGGCTGAAACTTGCTGTGCAATCATATCGAAGCATTAGGCACATACTGTGAAAATTTCAAGAGATTTGGTTCATTTTTCACCGTTTTGTAAAATTGTGTGCGCTTTTTATTTCTTAAAGGCACAGTACCGTTTATTTCAATTTGTGTTTTTTATTGATAAAAGTGTTTTCCAAGCCTGCTTGTGTATTATACTAATCTGTTAAACATGTCTGACACTAAGGAAAGGCCTTGTTCTATGTGTTCAGAAGCCATGGTGGAACCCCCACTCAAAATGTGTCCCAAGTGCACTAATGTGTCTATACACTTTAAAGATCATATTGTGTCACTTAAAAATATAGCCCTAGATGATTCTTTGACTGAAGGTAATGAGGATAGTCCGCCTTCCTCTCCCCATGTGTCATCACCAGTTACGCCCGCTCAAGCGATACCTAGTACCTCTAGTGCATTGGCACCTATTACATTGCAACAACTGGCGACAGTCATGGATAATTCCCTTGCGGCCTTTCTATCCAAACTGCCAGTTTTCCCTAAAAAGCGCGATAGCTCTGTTTTAAGAACAGATGAGGAGCAGTCGGAAGCTTTGGGAGGTTTATCTGATGTACCCTCACAACACTCTGAAGTAGGGGCAAGGGATGTAATGTCTGAGGGAGAAATTTCTGACTCAGGAAAAGTTTCTCAGCGGGCAGAATCGGATTCACTAGCGTTTAAATTTAAATTGGAACACCTCCGCGTACTGCTTAGGGAGGTTTTATCAACTCTGGATGATTGTGACCCTATGGTGGTCCCAGAGAAATTGTGTAAAATGGACAAATATCTAGAAGTCCCTGTATACACTGATGCTTTTCCGATCCCTAAGAGGGTGGCAGATATTGTTGCTAGGGAGTGGGAGAGACCAGGTGTACCTTTTGTTCCCCCCCTATCTTTAAGAAAATGTTTCCCATAATTGATCCCAGGCGGGACGCCTAAGGTAGAGGGGGCAGTTTCAACACTAGCCAAGCGCACAACCATACCAATTGAAGACAGTTGTGCTTTCAAAGATCCTATGGATAAAAAATTAGAAGGTTTACTAAAGAAAATATTTGTTCAACAAGGTTTCCTTCTCCAACCTATTGCCTGCATTATTCCTGTAACTACTGCAGCGGCTTTTTGGTTTGAGGCGCTGGAGGAGTCGCTCCAGAGGGAGACTTCATATGACGAAGTCATGGATAGAATTAATGCTCTAAAACTGGCTAATTCTTTTATCACAGATGCCGCTTTGCAATTAGCTAAGTTAGCGGCGAAAAATTCTGGTTTTGCCATTATGGCGTGCAGAGCGCTTTGGCTTAAGTCATGGTCGGCCAACGTGTCGTCCAAAAAAAGATTACTAAATATTCCTTTCAAGGGAAAGACCCTTTTCGGGCCCGAGTTGAAAGAGATTATTTTGGATATTACCGGGGGAAAGGGCCATGCCCTCCCGCAAGATAGGCCTTTTAAGGCTAAAAACAAGGCTAATTTTCATTCCTTTCGCAACTTCAGGAGCGGTCCTGCTTCAACCTCTGCAACCACAAAGCAAGAGGGTAACGCTTCACAGCCCAAGGCAACCTGGAAGCCTTTGCAGGGCTGGAACAAGGGTAAACAGGCCAAAAAGCCTGCGGCTGCTACTAAGAAAGCATGAAGGGGTAGCCCCTGATCCGGGACCGGATCTGGTAGGGGGCAGACGCTCTCTCTTTGCTCAGGCTTGGGCAAGAGATGTTCCCGATCCCTGGGCATTAGAGATCGTTGCTCAGGGATATCTTCTAGAATTCAAGGACTCCCCTCCAAGGGGAAGGTTCCACATTTCTCGTCTGTCTACAGACCAGACAAAGAAAGAGGCGTTCTTACGCTGCGTAGAAGATCTACTCAAGATGGGAGTGATATATCCAGTTCCAATTACAGAACAAGGACTGGGTTTTTACTCAAACCTGTTTGTGGTTCCCAAAAAGGAAGGAACTTTCAGGCCAATCCTGGATCTAAAAATTCTAAACAAATTCCTCAGAGTTCCATCATTCAAAATGGAGACCATTCGGACAATCTTACCGATGATCCAGGAAGGTCAATATATGACTACCGTGGATCTAAAGGATGCGTACCTTCATATTCCTATCCACAAAGATCACCATCAGTTCCTAAGGTTCGCCTTTCTGGACAAGCATTACCAGTTCATGGCCCTTCCCTTCGGGTTGGCCACCGCTCCCAGAATTTTCACAAAAGTGCTAGGGTCCCTTCTAGCGGTACTAAGACCGCGGGGCATTGCAGTAGCACCTTATCTGGACGACATCTTAATACAGGCGTCGTCTTTTCCCAGAGCCAAGGCTCATACGGAGATTGTTCTGGCCTTTCTAAGGTCTCACGGGTGGAAGGTGAACACCGAAAAAAGTTCTCTGTCCCCGCTCACAAGGGTTCCCTTCCTGGGAATATTAATAGATTCGGTAGACATGAAAATATTTCTGACTGAGGTCAGAAGGTTAAAACGGTTAACTACTTGCAGAGCTCTTCATTCCATTCCTCGGCCATCTGTAGCTCAGTGCATGGAGGTAATCGGATTAATGGTAGCAGCAATGGACGTAGTCCCTTTTGCTCGAATTCATCTCAGACCGCTGCAATTGTGCATGCTCAAACAGTGGAATGGGGATTATGCAGATTTGTCTCCTCAAATCCAACTGGACCAGACAACCAGAGATTCTCTTCTCTGGTGGTTGTCTCAGGATCACCTGTCTCAGGGAATGTGCTTCCGCAGACCGGAGTGGATCATTGTAACGACCGACGCCAGTCTGTTAGGCTGGGGCGCGGTCTGGGACTCCCTGAAAGCTCAGGGCCTATGGTCTCGGGAAGAGTCTCTTCTCCCGATAAACATTTTGGAACTGAGAGCGATATTCAACACGCTCCAAGCATGGCCTCAGCTAGCGGTGGCCAAATTCATCAGATTTCAGTCGGACAACATCACGACTGTAGCATACATCAATCATCAGGGAGGAACAAAGTTCCTTAGCGATGAAGGAAGTAACCAAAATAATCAGGTGGGCGGAGATTCACTCTTGCCATCTATCTGCAATTCACATCCCAGGAGTAGACAACTGGGAAGCGGATTTCCTAAGTCGTCAGACTTTTCACCTGGGGGAGTGGGAACTTCACCCGGAAGTTTTTGCTCAGCTGACCCAGCTATGGGGCATTCCAGAATTGGATCTGATTGCCTCCCGTCAGAACACCAAACTTCATCTTTACGGATCCAGGTCCAGGGACCCCGAGGCGGCATTGATAGATGCTCTTGTAGCGCCTTGGTCCTTCAGTCTAGCTTATGTCTTTCCACCGTTTCCCCTTCTCCCTCGGCTGATAGCCAGAATCAAACAGGAGAAGGCTTCTGTAATTCTGATAGCGCCTGCGGGGCAACGCAGGACTTGGTATGCAGACCTAGTGGACATGTCATCTGTCCCACCATGGATACTGCCAACGAGGCAGGATCTTCTAATGCAGGGTCCATTCAAGCATCCAAATCTAGTTTCTCTGCAGCTGACTGCTTGGAGATTGAACGCTTAATTCTATCCAAGCGTGGGTTCTCTGAATCAGTCATAGATACTCTGATCCAGGCTAGAAAGCCTGTCACCAGGAAAATTTACCATAAGATATGGCGGAAATATCTTTTTTGGTGTGAATCCAAGGGTTACTCGTGGAGTAAAATTAGGATTCCAAGGATATTGTCTTTTCTCCAAGAAGGATTGGAGAAAGGTTTGTCAGCTAGTTCCTTAAAGGGACAGATAACTGCTCTGTCTATCCTTTTACACAAGCGTCTGGCAGAAGTACCAGACGTTCAGGCGTTTGTACAGGCTTTAGTCAGAATCAAGCCTGTCTATAGACCTGTGGCTCCTCCATGGAGTCTAAATTTAGTTCTTTCAGTTCTTCAAGGGTTTCCGTTTGAACCTTTACATTCCATAGATATTAAGTTATTATCTTGGAAAGTTTTGTTTTTGGTAGCTATATCTTCTGCTCGAAGAGTTTCAGAATTGTCTGCTTTGCAGTGTAATTCACCCTATCTGGTGTTCCATGCAGATAAGGTAGTTTTGCGTACCAAACCTGGTTTTCTTCCTAAGGTTGTTTCTAATAAGAATATTAACCAGGATATCATTGTTCCTTCCCTGTGTCCTAATCCAGCTTCTAAGAAGGAACGGCTTTTACACAATCTTGATGTGGTTAGTGCTTTGAAATTCTATTTACAAGCAACTAAAGATTTCAGACAAACATCGTCCTTGTTTGTCGTTTATTCTGGTAAGAGGAGAGGTCAGAAAGCGACTGCTACCTCTCTTTCCTTCTGGCTGAAAAGCATCATCCGATTGGCTTATGAGACTGCTGGGCAGCAGCCTCCTGAACGAATTACAGCTCATTCCACTAGAGCTGTGGCTTCCACATGGGCCTTCAAGAATGAGGCTTCTGTTGAACAGATTTGTAAGGCAGCGACTTGGTCTTCACTGCATACTTTTGCCAAATTTTACAAATTCGATACTTTTGCTTCTTCGGAGGCTATTTTTGGGAGAAAGGTTTTGCAAGCAGTGGTGCCTTCCGTTTAGGTTACCTGTCTTGTTCGCTCCCTTCATCCGTGTCCTAAAGCTTTGGTATTGGTATCCCACAAGTAAGGATGAATCCGTGGACTGGATACACCTTGCAAGAGAAAACAGAATTTATGCTTACCTGATAAATTACTTTCTCTTGCGGTGTATCCAGTCCACGGCCCGCCCTGGCAATTAAGTCAGGTTAAAGTTTTTTGTTTAAACTACAGTCACCACTGCACCCTATGGTTTCTCCTTTTTCTCCTAACCGTCGGTCGAATGACTGGGGGGCGGAGCTAGAGGGGGAGCTATATGGACAGCTCTGCTGTGTGCTCTCTTTGCCACTTCCTGTAGGGAATGAGAATATCCCACAAGTAAGGATTAATCCGTGGACTGGATACACTGCAAGAGAAAGTAATTTATCAGGTAAGCATAAATTCTGTTTTTTTAATTTTCTTTCAATAAATGAACACATCTGCTAAACATGAAACCTTTCTTAATACCCTTGGCACTTTAAAGGGACATTCCAGTCAAAACTGAAATGCGCATAGATTTATTACATCTTTGAATAGAAACATATTTGCAATATACATGTATTGGCAAAAAATGCTTCTAGTAAAAGTTATCAGTGTTTTAGTGTTAGTATTTTTCTCTGCGCGTGCATGTGAAGCATAGCTAGATATTGTCACTGCACCAGAATTTTAAATACGGCAGCTGCTCAGATCATCAGTGGGGCTTGTATAATGTAAGCAATTAACATATTGAGTCATTACCAGATGGTACAAGCACTTTAGGCTCTATGAGCAAGTGCTGGTTTTAAAATGCTGGTGCTCGGTTCATACTTAAATACACTTTTGCTAATGCATGTATATTACAAAATTGCTTCTGTATAATACCGAAATGCACCCATGTGTTTTGGCTGGAAAATCCCTTTGTCTATGGTTTATTTCGCCCTGGTGCTACTATATATATGGACTGGTAACTCCTCTTGTAAGAACAAACTAGGTTCTTCCAAGAATTTATATAAATCTATTTCCAGGGAAGACTGATGTCTAAGCCACCACTTCCATTCTACATTTTTCTCTAGTTTCTTAGGACAGTAAAGGGAAACGCCTATTGGATTTTTTTGTATAGTTCTTTTGGTTATTGCAGTGGTCGGCCAATTTCCTGATAAGAAACCTGGTTAGGTGTTTACTCCAACCTATGCGTGGTTAGAAAAAAAAAAGGACATTTTCAAACCATTCCATACTTAAAGTGAATGTCAATTTCACGAATGAAAGCCCTGTTTTTAAAAATACTATTAAAAACAGGGGCACTTTCATTCATGAAAGTTTACATTAAAGTCGTTCTTTTAAAAAACTTACCTTTGTATTCCTAGCAAGCTTGGTAAGGTAGCCCATAATAAAATGTATACTTGCCATTGACTCAGGCCACTTCATAACAACTATGTATCTGAACGAGGCTTATCTTCGCATTTCTACCCATCAATACAATTTAAAGTTCCTTCAGATTTATTGTGGACACTTCTAGAAAGTAGCTTTTCCCTTAAGTACACATGCCTCATTTTGTTTCATTACTACCTCTTCCTGTTGGCAGAACCCAAATACCCATTAGATGTTGAAGATTGGAGTAAGATTGTGTGTGTATGTCTGTATGTTTATATATACACACACGTATACATTTCTCTCTCTCCTCTCTCTCAAAAAAAAATCTTTAATACAAAATATTAACCAGACTTTTTCACAGGTTGTTTCTGATTGAATTGATATTATTAGAGGTTCTAATGTACTTTCCTTTTTTTTTTTTTATTATAAGTGAGATATGAGGATCTCTACGCATTTTCCTACAACCCAAAACAAAATGATTCAGACCAAATCATTGGTTGGCAGCTTATTGATCTGAAGAAAGAATTTCAACGCATGGGAGTTCCTAATTCTAACTGGAACCTGTCTGATGTTAACAGAGACTACAAGGTAAAATGACCAGTTGATTTTTCCAGTAATATTTGCATTTTCTCCAACATAATAATTATTACTGTGTCATATCCACCAAAGTGTACAGCAAGAATCAGTTTGTTAAAGTGAAGGTAAACTTTGATGAATGAAAGCCTGTTTTTTAAAAATACTAATAAAAACAGGGGCACTTTCATTCATCAAAGTTTACAAAGCAGCCGTTTTGATTAAAAACTTACCTTTGTTTTTTTCACAGCCAGAGCAGCTTCCCCCACCCCGAGATCCTCTCTTCACACGTCAGCAATGACTAATCCAGCTTCCTCCAATCACGGCTTTCCCCCCAGGGTAGTCATTGCCTGAGGCCATGCTGTGATTGGAGGAAGCCGGATTAGTCATTGCTGACGTGTGAAGAGAGGATCTCAAGGTGGGGGAAGCTGCTCTGGCTGTGAAAAAAACAAAGGTAAGTTTTTAATCAAAACGGCTGCCTTCTAAACTTTGATGAATAAAAGAGCCCCTGTTTTTAATAGTATTTAAAAAAAACAGGCTTTTATTCATGAAAGTTTATTTTAACTTTAATAAATGGAATTCAGAATTTTTAAAATGGAAAAGGCTCCCCTTAAACATATAATTGGTGTGCTGAGCTCCACAAAATCTTTACAAAATTGAGTCAGAGAAGCACCTAGTTGAGGTGTAATGAAGATCACTAGGAAGTGTGCTCTGTAAAAAAAACAGCCGTCTTGCTGCCCTATTCACTGTAATCCTTTAGATGCTAGTGATGACTTGAAAGGATGGATTTGCAGAACACTGTTGGCTAAAAGGTTTACTGTACAGTCTAATGCAAACATTACAAAATCTAATTATTTTTTGCATTATTGAAATGTCACGCTGCACATTTCTATCAATGGCTTGTAAAGCTGTGGCACGATTTTCCTGCGCTGCATGCGTTTTGCTGTCCTGTTATTTTTCAGTGCAGTCATTGCTTGCAGCTGTGTTTATAGTAGGGCTGTGGTTTTCTCGCCTTTTGTGCTATTTTGTGACATGAAATGCGGCCATTACTTGCCCATTTGTGGTCTGTGTTCCTGGGTTTGCTGTTCCTGTGCTTCATGTTTACTTCCAGATACTTGTGAACAGGTTTCCCTTTTACCTGCAGATTCTGTTTTATCTTTGCCTGACTGTTACTGACCTTCTTGCCTGACCTTGACTACGCCTGTGCCTTGCCCCTTGGATCTGTCTGGTTTTATACCGTTTCTTACCTCGCCTGTCTGACTAGGAGTTTATTCTTCCAAGTCTACTTGTGGGTCATGTCCATGATCTAATCCTGTGTGCTGAGTTAGTGTCCAATCATTTCACTACGCCACCTCAGGGTCCCTCTGCCTGGACTGGAATTATAACTGCTATGTTTTTTAACCCCTTTAAACAAGTTATACATTAAGGTAGAGACCCGCTTTGGAGTTGCAGGCATTGCAGCTTTTGATGTGTTTGACCCCTTCGCTGGGGTTAAGCACATAGGTATGGAGGGTTAGTAATGCCAAAAAATTATATACTCTAAGGAATTAGATAATGTATTTTGTCCAGCAGCTGGAAAGTAAGCTTAGGAGCCGGACCATTTTTGGTTCAGCACCTGGGTAGCACTTGCTGATTGGATGGCTACATTTAGACACCAATCAGCAAGCACTACCCAGTTGCTGAACCAAAAATTGGCCGTCTTCTAAGCTTACATTTGAGATTTTTCAAATAAATATACCAAGAGAACCAAGAAAATTTGATAATAGAAGTAAATTAGATAGTTGCTTAAAATGGCAGGTTCTGTCTGAATCATGAAAGTTTAATTTTGACTATACTATCCCTTTAACCCCTTAATGACCGAGGACGTGCAGGGTACGTCCTCAAAAAAAAAGGCAGTTAATGCCTGAGGACGTACCCTGCACGTCCTCGGTGTGGAAAGCAGCTGGAAGCGATCCTGCTCGCTTCCAGCTGCTTTCCGGTTATTGCAGTGATGCCTCGATATGGAGGCATCCTGCAATAACCATACATGGCCATCCGATGCAGAGAGAGCCACTCTGTGGCCCTCTCTGCACCGGACATCGATGGCCGGTATCGTTGGTGGGTGGGAGCCGAATTGGGAGGCGGGTGGGCGGCCATCGGTGTTGCGCGTGACGTCACGGGGGGCGGGATCGGGATCGGGACCGTCGGGGGCGCGCACGGGCGCGCGCGCGTGCACGGGGGGGTGGCGGGCGGGCGCGTGCACGGGGCGGGAGCGGGTGGGAACCGCTACACTACAGAAAAGTTAAAAAGTAAAAGTAAAAAAAAAATGTAATAAACTTTATTTTAAAAACCATCTAAGGGATCTGGAAGGGGTGGGGGTTGGTCTTGGGGGGGGGGGGGGAAGCTACACTACAGAAAAGGGACATATTTTATTTAAAAAAAAGCTTTTTTTCACTAAACTGGGTACTGGCAGACAGCTGCCAGTACCCAAGATGGCGCACATTAAGTCAGAGGGGGAGGGTTAGAGAGCTGTTTAGTGGGGGATCAGTGAGGTTGGGGGCTAAGGGGGATCCCTACACAGAAGCATATGTAAATATGCTAACAAAAAATGCACAAAAAAGCCCAAATATACCTTTTATTTTAGTACTGGCAGAGTTTCTGCCAGTACTTAAGATGGCGGGGACATTTGTGGGGTAGGGGAGGGAAGAGAGATGTTTGGGAGGGATCAGGGGGTCTGATGTTTCAGGTGGGAGGCTGATCTTTACACTAAAGCTAAAATTAACCCTGCAAGCTCCCTACAAGCTACCTAATTGACCCCTTCACTGCTAGCCATAATACACGTGTGATGCGCAGCGCCATTTAGCAGCATTCTAATTACCAAAAAGCAACTCCAAAGTCATATATGTCTGCTATTTCTGAACAAAGGGGATCCCAGAGAAGCATTTACAACCATTTGTGCCATAATTGCACAAGCTGTTTGTAAATTATTTCAGTGAGAAACCTAAAATTATGAAAAATTTTACGTTTTTTTTAATTTGATCGCATTTGGCGGTGAAATGGTGGCATGAAATATACCAAAATGGGCCTAGATCAATACTTGGGGTTGTCTACTACACTACACTAAAGCTAAAATTACCCCAAAAAGCTCCTTACATGCTCCCTAATTAACCCCTTCACTGCTGGGCATAATACACGTGTGGTGCGCAGTGGCATTTAGCGGCCTTCTAATTACCAAAAAGCAATGCCAAAGCCATATATGTCTGCTATTTCTGAACAAAGGGGATCCCAGAGAAGAATTTACAACCATTTATGCCATAATTGCACAAGCAGTATGTAAATAATTTCAGTGAGAAACTGAAAGTTTGTGAAAAAATTTGTGAAAAAGTGAACAATTTTTTGTATTTGATCGCATTTGGTGGTGAAATGGTGGCATGAAATATACCAAAATGGGCCTAGATCAATAATTTGGGATGTCTTCTAAAAAAAAATATATACATGTCAATGGATATTCAGGGATTCCTGAAAGATATTAGTGTTCTAATGTAACTAGCGTTAATTTTGAAAAAAAATGGTTTGAAAATAGCAAAGTGCTACTTGTATTTATGGCCCTATAAGTTACAAAAAAAGCAAAGAAGATGTAAACATTGGGTATTTCTAAACTCAGGACAAAATTTAGAAACAATTTAGCATGGGTGTTTTTTGGTGGTTGTAGATATGTAACAGATTTTGGGGTTCAAAGTTAGAAAAAGTGTGTTTTTTTCCATTTTTCCTCATATTTTATAATTTTTTTTATAGTAAATGATAAGATATGATGAAAATAATGGTATTTTTAGAAAGTCCATTTAATGGCGAGAAAAACGGTATATAATATGTGTGGGTACAGTAAATGAGTAAGAGGAAAATTTCAGCTAAACACAAACACCGCAGAAATGTAAAAATAGCCTTGGTCCCAAACGGACAGAAAATGGAAAAGTGCTCTGGTCACTAAGGGGTTAATGTATATAAAATGACCATATGTACTGCATGTTGCTTTATTGCACATTTTCCTGATTATGTCTGACAAGCATCGTTTTGTTTGCATAGAACTATGTGTTTTAATCCCTTCAAAGGGGTAAAACTCATAAAATCAGCTCTAGAGCACTGAAGGCATTGCCGATTCTTAGTTGTACATAGCTTATGAGCCAATCATAAGCAGAACCTCAGGAATTTCTCCTTTGTGAAAGACACAATTGGGCTAAAAACGGCTAGTCCCAGGTGGATACCTTCCAAAGAACAGGTGACTTAGCCGTTGTTCGTTCCTGTCTGAGTGCTACTCTTTCTTATAAGCGGTATATGTTCAATTACTGGCAGTGTACAGCTCTGGTGCAGACGTGCATTGCCTCTTGGGAGCTGACTTGTCCTTTGTGTGGTTCACATACATAATGGTATGCAAGCAATAGCACACTAATAGAGTACTCTCACTTTTTAGAGCGTTTCATTGTTGCTTTTTTATGTGTCTTTAAATGGCCATGATAGTTGAAAAAAATGACATACAACACATAGTTAAAACACTGCTGGTCCTGAGCGGAAACTGCCCCTGACCCAGTCAGCAGTGCTAGTCAAACAACCCAGTCGAAAAATGTTAGGAGATATGATATAATGCAGACACCCTCAAACTTGGCCCTCCAGAGGTTTTGGAACTACATTTCCCATGATGCTCAGCCAGCTGATATGCTGGCTGAGCATCATTGGAAATGTAGTTCCAAAACCTCTGGAGGGCCAAGTTTGAGGATGTCTGATATAATGTGTACAGTTGTGCTTATAAGTTTACATACCCTGGCAGAATTTATGATTTCTTGGCCATTTTTCAGAGAATATGAATGATAACACAAAAACTTTTCTTTCACTCATGGTTAGTGTTTGGCTGAAGCCATTTATTTTCAATCAACTGTTTACTCTTTTTAAATCATAATGACAACAGAAACTACCCAAATGACCCTGATCAAAAGTTTTACATACGCTGGTGGTTTTGGCCTGAAAACATGCACACAAGTTGACACAAAGGGGTTTGAATGGCTATTAAAGGTAACCATCCTCACCTGTGATCTGTTTGCTTGTAATTAGTGTGTGTGCATAAAAGGTCAATGAGTTTCTGGACTCCTGACAGACCCTTGCATCTTTCATCCAGTGCTGCACTGACGATTCTGGATTCTGAGTCATGGGGAAAGCAAAAGAATTGTCAAAAGGATCTGCGGGAAAAGGTAGTTGAACTGTATAAAACAGGAAAGGGATATAAAAAGATATCCAAGGAATTGAGAATGCAAATCAGCAGTGTTCAAACTCTAATAAAGAAGTGGAAAATGAGGGGTTCTGTTGAAACCAAACCACAGTCAGGTAGACCAACTAAAATTTCAGCCACAACTGCCAGGAAAATTGTTCAGGATGCAAAGACAAACCCACAAATAACTTCAGGTAAAAAACAGGACATGTGGTGTGGCTGTTTCAAGATGGGCTGCATGGTCGAGTCGCCAGAAGAAAGCCATTACTACGCAAATGCTGCAAAGTATCACGATTACAATACGCCAAACAGCACAGAGACAAGCCTCAAACCTTCTGGCACAAAGTCATTTGGAGTGATGAGCTTTTTGGCCACAACCATAAAAGCTACATTTGGAGAGGAGTCAATAAGGCCTTTGATGAAAGGTACACCATTCCTACTGTGAAACACGGAGGTGGATCACTGATGTTTTGGGGATGTGTGAGCTACAAAGGCACAGGAAATTTGGTCAGAATTGATGGCAAGATGAATGCAGTATGTTATCAAACAGAACGCCTCATTTTCCACTTCTTGATTAGAGTTTGAACACTGCAGATTTGCATTCTCAATTCCTTGGATATCTTTTTATATCCCTTTCCTGTTTTATACAGTTCAACTACCTTTTTCCCACAGATCCTTTGACAATTTTTTTTTCTTTTCCCATGACTCAGAATCCAGAAACGTCAGTGCAGCACTGGATGAAAGATGCAAGGGTCTGTTAGGAGTCCAGAAACTCATTAACTTTTTGTACACACACACTAATTACAAGCAAACAAATCACAGGTGAGGATGGTTACCTTTAATAGCCATTCAAACCCCTTTGTGTCAACTTGTGTGCATGTTATCGGGCCAAAATCACAAGGGTATGTAAACTTTTGATCAGGGTCATTTGGGTAGTTTCTGTTGTCCTTATGATTTTAAAAGAGTAAACACAGTTGATTGATAATAAATGGCTTCAGCCAAACACTAACCATGAGTGAAAGAAAAGTTTTTGTGTTATCATTCATATTCTCTGAAAAATGGCCAAGAAATCATAAATTCTGCCAGGGTATGTAAACTTATGAGCACAACTGTAACGTGGTATATAATAGGTGAAAAATAACTCAGTGCAGTCATGCCAATAAATGATTACTTTTCCACAAAAATACATTTGCTTTCTCCTGTTAAGTGTGGTCAGTCCACGGGTCATCATTACTTCTGGGACATTAACTCCTCCCCAACAGGAAGTGCAAGAGGATCACCCAAGCAGAGCTGCCACACAGCTCCTCCCCTCTACGCCACACCCAGTCATTCTCTTGCACCCAACTAATAGATAGGATGTGTGAGAGGACTGTGGTGATTATACTTAGTTTTTATATCTTCAATCAAAAGTTTGTTATTTTAAAACAGCACCGGAGTGTGTTGTTCCTTCTCAGGTAGAATTTGAAGAAGAATCTACCTGAGTTTTTGGATGATTTTAGCCGGCGTAGCTAAAATTCATTTTGCTGTTCTCGGCCATTCTGAGGAGTGAGGTAAACTTCAGATCAGGGGACAGCGGGCAGGTTCACCTGCAAAGAGGTATGTTGCAGTATATTATTTTCTGAGGAATGGAATTGACTGAGAAAATGCTGCCAATACCAATATAATGTAAGTTCAGCCTTAAATGCAGTAGTAGCAACTGGTATCAGGCTGTTTATGTATATATGTGTACACTTCAGTATTCTGGGGAATGGCACTTCTCTGGGTAATACTATATGCATATAATCTTTAGCCTTACTTGCAGTGGGAACGTCTAGCAACAGGCTGTTTAATGACATTTCATGATATTTAATTTTAAACGTTTTTGCTGGCATGCTAAATTGTTTAAATATCTGAGGTACTGGGTGAAAAATTGTTTTTGGGCACTGTTTTTCCACTTGGCTGTCGTTTATTTTAATTTGAGACAGTTTACTGAACTTCCCTCACTGCTGTGGGTGAGGGTGAGGGGCCTATTTTGGCGCTTTTGCTACGCATCAGAAATTCAGTCAAAAGTCTTTTTCTCTTCCTGCATGATCCGGATCGTCTCTACAGAGCTCAAGGGTCTTCAAAAATTATTTTGAGGGAGGTAATCACTCACAGCAGACCTGTGAGATTGTGCTTTGACTGTGATAAAAAACGTTTATATTTTGTACATTTGTTTCTCTGCTATTAAGGGTTAGTTATCCATTGCTAATGGGGGCAATCCTTTGCTAAATTTATGCTTTTCCTGGGAAAAATCTGATTGTTATAATTTTTCCGGTTCCTTATTATTAAACTGTCATAATTTTTTTCTGTGCGGCTCTGAATGATTGTAACACAGTTGCAATACCAGAGAAAATGTGTAGGTTGGATAAATATTTTGCGGTACCGTCGAGTACTGACGTTTTTCCAATACCTAAGAGACTTACTGAAATTGTTACTAAGGAGTGGGATAGACCCGGTGTGCCTTTCTCACCCCCTCCTATATTCAGAAAGATGTTTCCAATAGACACCACCACACGGGACTTATGGCAAACGGTCCCTAAGGTGGAGGGAGCAGTTTCTACTTTAGCTAAGCGTACCACTATCCCGGTGGAGGATAGCTGCGCCTTTTCAGATCCAATGGATAAAAAATTAGAGGGTTACCTTAAGAAAATGTTTGTTCAACAAGGTTTTATATTGCAACCCCTTGCATGCATTGCGCCTGTCACGGCTGCAGCAGCATTTTGGTTTGAGTCTCTGGAAGAGACCCTTGAATCAGCTCCATTAGATGAGATTACACACAAGCTTAAAACCCTTAAGCTAGCTAATTCATTTATTTCTGATGCCGTAGTACACTTAACTAAACTTACGGCTAAGAATTACGGATTCGCCATTCAAGCACGCAGAGCGCTGTGGCTAAAATCCTGGTCAGCTGATGTTACTTCTAAATCTAAATTACTTAACATACCTTTCAAAGGGCAGACCTTATTCGGGCCCGGTTTGAAGGAAATTATCGCTGACATTACGGGAGGTAAAGGCCATGCCCTGCCTCAAGACAGAGCCAAACCTAGGGCTAGACAGTCTAATTTTCGTGCCTTTCGTAACTTCAAGGCAGGAGCAGCATCAACTTCCTCTGCACCAAAACAGGAAGGAGCTGTTGCTCGATACAGACAAGGCTGGAAACCTAACCAGTCCTGGAACAAGGGCAAGCAGGCCAGAAAACCTGCTGCTGCCCCTAAGACAGCATGAAGTGAGGGCCCCCGATCCGGGAACGGATCTAGTAGGGGGCAGACTCTCTTCGCTCAGGCTTGGGCAAGAGATGTCCAGGATCCCTGGGCGTTAGAGATCATATCTCAGGGATATCTTCTGGACTTCAAAGCCTCTCCCCCAAAAGGGAGATTTCATCTTTCAAGGTTGTCAACAAACCAGATAAAGAAAGAGGCGTTTCTACGCTGTGTACAAGATCTTTTACTAATGGGAGTGATCCATCCGGTTCCGCGGTCGGAACACGGACAAGGGTTTTACTCAAATCTGTTTGTGGTTCCCAAGAAAGAAGGAACCTTCAGACCAATCTTGGATTTAAAGATCCTAAACAAATTCCTAAGAGTTCCATCGTTCAAAATGGAAACTATTCGGACAATCTTACCCATGATCCAAAAGGTTCAGTACATGACCTCAGTGGATTTAAAGGATGCCTACCTTCATATACCGATTCACAAAGATCATTACCGGTATCTAAGGTTTGCCTTCCTAGACAGGCATTACCAGTTTGTAGCTCTTCCATTCGGGTTGGCTACGGCTCCAAGAATCTTCACAAAGGTTCTGGGCTCTCTTCTGGCGGTGCTAAGGCCGCGAGGAATTTCGGTGGCTCCGTACCTAGACGACATTCTGATACAAGCGTCAAGCTTTCAAACTGCCAAGTCTCATACAGAGTTAGTACTGGCATTTCTAAGGTCGCATGGGTGGAAGGTGAACGTAGAGAAGAGTTCTCTCTTACCACTCACAAGGGTTCCCTTCTTGGGGACTCTTATAGACTCTGTAGAAATGAAGATTTACCTGACAGAAGACAGGTTAACAAAGCATCAAAATGCTTGCCGTGTCCTTCATTCCATTCAACACCCGTCAGTGGCTCAATGCATGGAGGTAATCAGCTTAATGGTAGTGGCAATGGACATAGTACCCTTTGCACGCCTACATCTCAGACCGCTGCAATTGTGCATGCTAAATCAGTGGAATGGGGATTACTCAGATTTGTCCCCTACTCTGAATCTGGATCAAGAGACCAGAAATTCTCTTCTATGGTGGCTTTCTCGGCCACATCTGTCCAGGGGGATGCCATTCAGCAGACCAGATTGGACAATTGTAACAACAGACGCCAGCCTACTAAGTTGGGGCGCTGTCTGGAATTCCCTGAAGGCTCAGGGATCATGGACTCAGGAGGAGAGTCTCCTTCCAATAAACATTCTAGAATTGAGAGCAGTTCTCAATGCCCTTCTGGCTTGGCCTCAGTTAACAACTCGGGGGTTCATCAGGTTTCAGTTGGACAACATCACGACTGTAGCTTACATCAACCATCAAGAAGGGACAAGAAGCTCCCTAGCGATGATGGAAGTATCAAAGATAATTCGCTGGGCAGAGTCTCACTCTTGCCACCTGTCAGCGATCCACATTCCTGGAGTGGAGAACTGGGAGGCGGATTTCCTAAGTCGTCAGACTTTTCATCCGGGGGAGTGGGAACTTCATCCGGAGGTCTTTGCCCAAATACTTCGACTTTGGGTCAAACCAGAGAAAGATCTCATGGCGTCTCGCCAGAACGCCAAGCTTCCTTGTTACGGGTCCAGGTCCAGGGACCCGGGAGCGGTCCTGGTAGATGCTTTGACAGCACCTTGGACCTTCGGGATGGCCTATGTGTTTCCACCCTTCCCGATGCTTCCTCGATTGATTGCCAGGATCAAACAGGAGAGAGCATCAGTGATTCTAATAGCGCCTGCGTGGCCACGCAGGACCTGGTATGCAGATCTAGTGGACATGTCATCCTGTCCACCTTGGTCTCTGCCTCTGAGACAGGACCTTCTAATTCAGGGTCCTTTCAAACATCAAAATCTAATTTCTCTGAAGCTGACTGCTTGGAAATTGAACGCTTGATTTTATCAAAGCGTGGTTTTTCGGAGTCAGTTATTGATACCTTAATACAGGCTAGGAAGCCTGTTACCAGAAAGATTTACCATAAAATATGGCGTAAATACTTACATTGGTGCGAATCCAAGAGTTACTCATGGAGTAAAGTTAGGATTCCTAGGATATTGTCTTTTCTACAAGAAGGTTTAGAAAAGGGTTTATCTGCTAGTTCCTATCCTAGATCTCAGCTCTGTCCATTCTTTTACACAAGCGTCTGTCAGAAGTTCCAGACGTTCAGGCTTTTTGCCAGGCTTTGGCCAGGATTAAGCCTGTGTTTAAAACTGTTGCTCCACCATGGAGCTTAAATTTAGTTCTTAACGTTTTACAGGGTGTTCCGTTTGAACCCCTTCATTCCATTGATATCAAGTTGTTATCTTGGAAAGTTCTGTTTTTAATGGCTATTTCCTCGGCTCGTAGAGTCTCTGAGTTATCAGCCTTACATTGTGATTCTCTGTATCTGATTTTTCATTCAGATAAGGTTGTTCTGCGTACTAAACCTGGGTTCTTACCTAAGGTTGTCACTAACAAGAATATCAATCAAGAGATTGTTGTGCCATCATTGTGTCCGAATCCTTCTTCAAAGAAGGAACGACTTCTGCACAATCTAGATGTAGTCCGTGCCCTGAAATTTTATTTACAGGCAACTAAAGATTTTCGCCAAACTTCTTCCCTGTTTGTCGTTTATTCTGGACAGAGGAGAGGTCAAAAAGCTTCTGCTACCTCTCTCTCTTTTTGGCTTCGTAGCATAATACGTTTAGCCTATGAGACTGCTGGACAGCAGCCTCCTGAAAGAATTACAGCTCATTCCACTAGAGCTGTGGCTTCCACTTGGGCCTTTAAGAATGAGGCCTCTGTTGAACAGATTTGCAAGGCTGCAACTTGGTCTTCTCTTCATACTTTTTCCAAATTTTCCAAATTTGACACTTTTGCTTCTTCGGAGGCTGTTTTTGGGAGAAAGGTTCTTCAGGCAGTGGTTCCTTCCGTATAAAGATCCTGCCTGTCCCTCCCGTCATCCGTGTACTTTAGCTTTGGTATTGGTATCCCAGAAGTAATGATGACCCGTGGACTGACCACACTTAACAGGAGAAAACATAATTTATGCTTACCTGATAAATTCCTTTCTCCTGTAGTGTGGTCAGTCCACGGCCCGCCCTGTTTTTTATGGCAGGTCTAAATTTTTAAATTATACTCCAGTCACCACTGCACCCTATAGTTTCTCCTTTCTCGTTTGGTTCTTGGTCGAATGACTGGGTGTGGCGTAGAGGGGAGGAGCTGTGTGGCAGCTCTGCTTGGGTGATCCTCTTGCACTTCCTGTTGGGGAGGAGTTAATGTCCCAGAAGTAATGATGACCCGTGGACTGACCACACTACAGGAGAAAGGAATTTATCAGGTAAGCATAAATTATGTTTTCTGTACTTGGAGACTATACTCATTGGAGAAACATGATAGAATAGAAATGTTTTTTTTTTTTAAATCTTTCTCTCCCCCCATTCTACAGGTGTGTGAGACCTATCCTCAAGACTTGTATGTCCCAACAATGGTAAGCAAGCCTATTATTGTTGGAAGTTCAAAGTTTAGGAGCAAAGGAAGGTTCCCTGTGTTGTCGTATTATCACAAAGAGAAACAGGTAGCTATTAATTACATTTTCTTTACAAGTACTTTTTTGTACAATGTAAACATATACATATATTTCTTTCTTAAGACACGGTGAGTCCACGGAATCATCAATTACTGTTGGAAATATCACTCCTGGCCAGCAGGAGGAGTCAAAGAGCACCACAGCAAAGCTGTTATGTATCACTTCCCTTCCCACAATCCCCAGTCATTCTCTTTGCCTTCAGTGCAAGGAGGAGGTGAAGTTTAGGTGTCTGTTTGAGATTTCTTCTATCAAGATTTTTTTTATTTTAGAAGCCTGAGCAGGCTTGCTCTGAACTTCCCTTATAAGCTGGGTTTAGCTGTACTCTCCACGTTAGTCTCTTCAGTAGTGCTGTGGTAGCTTTTAAGCAGTCAGGAACTTGTGGGGTGGGCCTCACTGCATTTTCCTGACAAGATTGCTGTCCTGATACAGAATGCCAGAGTAGGCTTACTCTGTTCCTTCTTCTACCCACAGGTCTCTGTGAGGAGCGGCTTCCTCTCATACCAGGTGAACTGTCCATGGTGCAGGTAAGTGCCATTTTATTTCTTTTAAGAAGATCCTGGCACTATAGCTAAAGGCTGCACCTTTTATGGGGGTACGTAATTCCTGAGAGTCAGGATTGATGTGACAAGATGCAGGACACTGTGTGGCGGTAGCAGGACGTCAGAGTCCTTGTCAGAGAGACAGTTTGTGACACTTATGAGTGTTTTTTTTTAAATTATTGGTGGCTCAGTGATTAGACTGCTTATTTGTGCAGTCTTTATCTTTTTGGGGGCTGTATTATGCCGTTCTCGTTAATGGCATTTGGGGCCCGTATACGGAGCCGGCTGTGACGTCACGAGGGGCGGAGCTTCCCTCTTTTCATGCAGTGCGCGCTGTGGCTTGGCGCCTTTTCATTTATTGAGAGTTTGTCGGCTGCAATGGATCCTTCCCTCATTCAGGTGCTGGTTTCGTTGGTGATTCACTCCGTTTTGTGTCAGAAGTAACAGGTAGGCACCTCAGCTTAGCACTGAGGTGTAGCGGTGCAAGTGAGGTTCACCTGAAGTTTTAGAGTTCAATTGGGAGACCAAGATTTTTCTCTTAAGTTAACACGTAACCTTATACTGCCTTTTCCGCTAATATTTTCAATTCCAGTTAAAGAGACAGTGTAAAAAATAAAAATTAAAAAATACATTTTTTTTTTGAGTTTGTGATATCATCTAGCAAGATGGACATAGTCTATGCCTGCTATAGAGTGCAAGCTTTGTTTGAACTCAACCACCTTTGCCTTTTTGCAGTTCTTGTATTGAAAGAACTCTGATGTACAAAGACAGACTGTTTGTTTCTGAGCCACCATTCTCTCAGGTTGATACTGTTCAGGCAATGCCACAGTCTCTTCTTCAAGCACCCCAACCCGTATTAACATCACATGCAGTGCCCTGTGGTACCTCGAAAACCCCTGATGCGGTATATTTGAAGGTCGAAATTGCTGCCCAGATATCCTCGACTGTATCTGAGGCGCTAGCTGCCATCCCCATGCTGCAGGGGAAACGTAAGAGGAAAATTAGAGAATCCGATAGTAAGGTATCAGATCCTGTACAGGCTAACCAAGTTGCTCTTTCCCATAAATCGGAAGACGAGGATACTTAGGTAGCCTCTGAGGGTGAAATCTCAGATTCGGATAGTGTAATTCCTTCTTTTGATGCTGAAGGGGTTTCCTTCAGATTTAAGCTTGAACACCTTCGTGTTTTATTAAAGGAGGTTTTGGCTACTTTGGACGACTCCGACTCTCCTGTCGTTGTCAACCCTAAGAAATATAGCAAATTGAATAGATATTTTGACTTTCCTTTCCCAGGGGAGGTGTTTCCAGTGCCAGACCGTGCTACAGAGATTATTGCCCGGGAAAGGGAGAGGCCAGGAATACCTTTTTCTCCTTCTACAGTTTTTAAGAAGATGTTCCCGGTGGCCGATTCCATCAAAGAATCGTGGCAAGCAGTTCCCAAGGTGGAAGAGGCAATTTCTACTCTGGCCAAGAGGACAACTATTCCTATCAAGGATAAGTTGCTCTTTCAAGGACCCTATGGATAAGAAGCTGGAAGCTTTCTTAAAGAAGATGTATGTTCACCAGGGTTTACAATGGCAGCCGGCAGTGTGTATTCCCAACATCAGCTGATGTTTCTTCTAAATCTAAGCTTTTGGCGATTCCTTAAAAGGGAAGACCTTGCTTGGGCCAGGGTTGGCAAAAATTATTTCGGATATCACAGGTGGTAAGGGTTCCTTTCTGCCTCAACGCAAGAAGAACAAATCAAAGGGACGTCAGAGTAATTTTTTGTTCCTTTCGAAATTTCAGAGGGAAGTCTTCCCCCTCCTCCACCAAACAGGAGCAGTCCAAGCCAGTTTGGAAGTCCAGTCAGTCTTGGAACAAGGGGAAACAATCTTAGAAGCCTGCAGCTGAATCTAAGGCAGCATGAAGGATCTGACCCCGATCCGGGATCGGCTCAAGTGGGGGGCAGACTCTCTCAATTCGCTCAAACTTGGGATTGAGATTTCGCAGACCCGTGGGCCGTGGACATAGTATTCCAGGATTATAAATTAGAGTTCAAAACCTTTCCTCCCAGGGGCAGGTTTCTTCTCTCAAGATTATCTGTAGACCAGATAAAAAGAGAGGCGTTCTTGAAATGTGTTCAAGATCTTTCTCTATTGGGAGTGATAGTGCCAGTCCCAATTCAGGAACAGGGTCTCGGGTTCTACTCCAACCTGTTTGTGGTGCCCAAGAAATAGGGAACTTTCAGGCCTATTCTAGATCTAAAGTCTCTCAACAAATTTCTCAGAGTGCCGTCCTTCAAGATGGAGACTATCCGTTCCATTCTTCCTCTGGTTCAGGAAGGTCAGTTCATGACGACCATAGACATGAAGGATGCGTATCTGCATGTTCCCATTGACAGGGACCATCACAGGTTTCTGAGATTTGCCTATCTGAACAAACACTTTCAATTTGTAGCACTTCCATTTGGCCTCACCACAGCTCCAAGGATTTTCTCAAAGATCCTGGGAGCTCTGTTGGCAGTAATTCGGGCCCGGGGTATTGCTGTGGCGCCTTATCTGGACGACATTCTGGTTCAGACGCCATCTTTTCAACTAGCAGAATCTCATACAGAGATCTTGTTGTCTTTTCTTCGTTCCCACGGATGGAAGGTGAATTTAGAAAAGAGCTTTCTTGTTCCGGCTATTAGAGTGATCTTCTTATGGACTATTATCGATTCCCTATCAATGAAAATATTTCTGTCGGAGGTCAGAAGAGCCAAAATTCTTTCCTCTTGCCTATCTCTACAGTCGGCTGTTCGACCATCAGTGGCCCAATGTATGGAGGTAATTGGTCTGATGGTGGCTGCCATGGACATAGTTCCATTTGCTCGTTTCCATTTGAGAGCCCTACAGCTATGCATGCTCCGTCAAAGGAACGGGAATTATGCAGACCTGTCTCAGAGGATAGTTCTGGATCAATCAACAAGAGACTCTCTGCCGTGGTGGCTGTCTCAGGTACATCTGTCCCCGTGGACATGCTTTCGGAGACCCCTATGGGTAATTGTGACCACGGACGGCAGCCTGATGGGTTGGGGAGCAGTCTGGGACTCGTTGAAGGCTCAGGGACTTTGGTCCCAGGAGTAATCTGTTCTCCCTATAAACATACTGGAGTTGAGAGCGATCTTAAATGCCTTGATGGCTTGGCCTCAGTTGGCTTTAACCCGGTTTATCAGGTTCCAGTCGGACAACATAACCTCAGTGGCTTACATCAACCAGCAGGGGGGAACTCTGAGTTCCTTAGCCATGAAGGAGGTGGCTCGAATTATTCAGTGGGCGGAGGCTCACAATTGCTGTCTATCTGCCATCCACATCTCGGGAGTGGACAATTGGGAAGCGGATTTCCTGAGCAGACAGACTTTCCATCCCGGGGAGTGGGAACCCATCCGGAAGTGTTCTCCAGGTTAACAACCAAATGGGGGTTACCGGAATTGGATCTGATGGTGTCTTGTCAGAACGCAAAGCTTCCAAAGTATGGTTCAAGGTCGAGAGATCCTCAGGCCTTTCTGATAGATGCTTTGGCAGTTCCTTGGAACTTCAGGTTGGCATATCTGTTTACTCCGTTTGCTCTCCTTCCACGAGGCATTGCTCAGATCAAGCAGGAGAGAGCGTGGGTGATTCTTATAGCTCCTGCGTGGCCTCGCAGGATCTGGTATGCAGATCTAGTAGAAATTTTGTCTCTACCCCGTGGAGACTACCTCTGAGGAAGGACCTTCTACTTCAGGGGCCCTTCATCCAAATCTCGTTTCTCTGAAGCTGACTGCTTGGAGATTAAACGCTTGATTTTAGTTAAGCGGGGTTTTTCCGAATCGGTCATTGAGACCATGATTCAGGCTCATAAGCCTGTCACTAGAAAGATTTACCATACAATATGGCGCAAATATCTATATTGGTGTGAATCTAAGGGATATTCTTGGAGTAGGGTCAGGATTCCAAGAATTTTGTCTTTTCTCCAGGAAGTCCTGGAGAAGGGTTTGTCTATCAGTACCCTGAAGGGCCAGATCTCTGCCCTATCTATTTTACTACACATGCGTCTGCCAGATGTGCAATCCTTTTGTCAGACTTTAGTCAGAATCAGACCTGTGTTTAAATCTGTTGCTTCTCCTTGGAGCCTTAACTTTGTTCTTAAAATTTTGTAACAGGCTCCGTTTGAGACAATGCATTCCATAGATATTAAGTTGTTATTTTGGAAGGTTTTGTTTCTTACTGCTATCTCTTCTGCTTGGAGGGTTTCTGAGCTCTCAGCTTTGCAGTGTGAATCGCCTTATCTCATATTTCATGCAGATAAGGCTGTTCTTCGTACCAAGTTTGGTTTTCTTCCTAAAGTTGTTTTGGACAGAAATATTAATCAGGAAATTGTTGTTCCTTCTCTTTGTCCTAATCCTTCTTCCCATAAGGTACGTTTGTTACACAATCTTGAAGTTGTGCAGGCTCTTAAATTTTATTTGCAGGCAACTGAGGACTTTGGCCAATCTTCAGTATTGTTTGTGTGTTTTTCTGGGAAACGCAAGGGCCAGAAAGCTACTGCCACTTCTCTTTCTCTTTGGTTGAGAAGTATTATTCGTTTGGCATATGAGACTGCTGGACAGCAGCCCCCTGAGAGAATCACAGCTCACTCCACTAGAGCTGTTTCTTCTTCTTGGGCCTTCAAGAATGAGGCCTCTGTAGAGCAGACTTGCAAGGCTGTGACTTGGTCTTTCTTGCACACTTTTTCAAAATTTTATAAATTTGACACTTTTGCCTCGGCTGAGGCTTCTTTTGGGAGAAAGTTGCTTCAAGCGGTGTTGCCTTCTGTTTAGGTTACCTGTCTTGTCCCTCCCTCATCATCTGTGTCCTCTAGCTTGGGTATTGATTCCCAACAGTAATTGATGATTCCGTGGACTCACCGTGTCTTAAGAAAGAAAGCAAAATTTATGCTTACCTGATAAATTTATTTATTTCTAGACACAGTGAGTCCGCGGCCCACCCTTTTTTTCGGACAGTTTCTTTGTCTAAACCTCAGGCACCTCTACACCTTGTATTATTTCCTTTCTTTCCTTTTTTTTTGGTCGAATGACTGGGGGTTGTGGGAAGGGAAGTGATACTTAACAGCTTTGCTGTGGTGCTCTTTGCTGCCTCCTGCTGGCCAGGAGTGACATTCTCAACAGTAATTGATGATTCCGTGGACTCACCGTGTCTAGAAAGAAATACATTTATCAAGTAAGCATACATTTTGTTTTGTATCTGTTACTAAATGGATATGAAACAGTGCTTTTTTAGTTAAAAATATGTTAAAGCAATGTAAACAAAAAGAAACATATTGTGTTAAAAACAGCAAACAATTGGCTAGATTTAGAGTTTTGTGGCCAAAGGGGTGCATTAGCTACGCGTGTTTTTTCCCCCCCGCACCTTTTTAAATAACGCTGGTATTGAGAGTTCTCTGAAGGGCTGCGTTAGGCTCCAAAAAGGGAGCATAGAGGCATATTTACCGCCACTTCAACTCTCAATACCAGCGTTGCTTACGGTAGCGGTAAGCTAGGAAAACGTGCTCGTGCACGATTCCCCCATAGGAAACAATGGGGCAGTTTGGGATGAAAAAAAACCTAACACCTGCAAAAAAGCAGCGTTAAGCTCCCAACGCAGCCCCATTGTTTCCTATGGGGAAACACTTTCTAAGTCTGCACCTAACACCCTAACATGAACCCCGAGTCTAAACACCCCTAACCTTACACTTATTAACCCCTAATCTGCCGCCCCCGCTATCGCTGACACCTGCATTATACTATTAACCCCTAATCTGCCGCTCCGGACACCGCCACAACCTACATTATACCTATGTAGCCCTAATCTGCTGCCCACAACACCGCCGACACCTATAGTATATTTATTAACCCCTAATCCGCCCCCCCAACGTCGCTGCTACGTTACATACACTTATTAACCCCTTATTACTGGTACTAGAAGAAGAAAGAATACAGTGAAATAGCACTCCCAAATCACATAATAACAATAAGAATATATTAAACTTGATATAGCGATCCAATGATGGAATATGGGGAGACAGAAACTTAACTAAAATTAAAATGTAACTTTTATTGGGGTTTGCAGATAAAAATAGGAGAAATAGAATTTTAAAATTACTCTCAAGCTCCGATTATAGTCAAATGAATTAGTGTGGCAATAACATGTGTACAGAGATACCTCCTAGAGACGCTCTAGGTTGGATTGTCTATCAAATTGTTAGCCTGCTTCTCCAAATGAATCAGAGAGAAAAACGTATTCGTCTTATTGCTGAATAAAGAGTCAGTGCAGGTATGTAACAACCTGTATCTCAGGTAAAACGTAACTGGTCTAGACCACTCAGGAATTGAAGGATGATACAACTTGATATGTCAGGTAAATAATGTGCACTTATATTAGGTAAATGAATTACCCAGGTACCATTACAAAAATGCTTGTGTGTATTTGAACACTGGTTGATAATGGCAGTTATGAACGACTGCTAGGAGTGTGCCACTAAAAGTTCAGTAATGTGTGGTATTTAATCCAGTGTGTCTGGTTATCTATATTAATTAAATAATAATGGTATAAGTCAATGCTTGATTATTCTTCTGCTGATGCTCTTATACAAGGTGACACTTAGTACATAAGATGTAATAACATGGATTGGGTTGCTTCCAGAGTTGCAAATGAGTTTGCAAAATGAATGTGCGCTAGGAGTCCAGGTTACTGACTATCACTGCCTGTATAGCAAATTAATGTGGTTATATGACTACTATAATGTCCACACAATTATTTTGTTCAGCAACAGTTGTGAGGATTATGAGTATATCCGTTTACTTTTGTTAGACATAGGTAAAGTGTATATTGAATGCTTCGGTTATATGCTGGATGATCACCATAAGATTTATAGGCACTCAATATATTACCTTATCTCAACTTCAATAGCAGGTTTATAAAACACTAATTCCTAATATGTGGATCTTAAATTACACGTTAGTGGCAGATAACCAGCCTTTAGTGTGTTAGTAATTGCGAGTAGTGATTTGATACATATGGTGCTGCTCACCAGAGCTGTGGTAACAGTGTGTCCATGTGGTTATGTGGAAGCAAACAGCTGATATTCGTTAAGCATATGTTCACCTCAGTTCGAATTGGACTGAGTGTCTTTACTGTTGCAGGTATCGCTGTGTTTGTTGATTTAAATAAACAATAGGATATCTTCACCAGTGATATCTGTCTATATGGTTATATTTAAGGGGGGTTTGAGTTAGAGTAGGGGTATGTGGGTGGTGGGTTGTAATGTTGGGGGGGTGGTATTGTGTTTTTTTTACTGGCAAAAGAGCTGATTTCTTTGGGGCATGCCCGCAAAAAGCCCTTTTAAGGGCTGGTAAGGTAATAGAGCTGTTAACTTTTTTTATTTAGATTAGGGTAGGGAATTTTTTTTATTTTGGGGGGCTTTGTTATTTTATTAGGGGGCTTAGAGTAGGTGTAATTAGCTTAAAATTCTTGTAATCTATTTTTTGTAATTTAGTGTTTGTGTTTTTTTGTAATTTAGTTTATTTTATTTAATTGTAGGTACTTGTAGTTAATTGGTTTAATTTATTTATTGATAGTGTAGTGTTAGGTTTAATTGTAACTTAGGATAGGATTTATTTTACAGGTAATTTTATAATTATTTTAACTAGGTAGCTATTAAATAGTTAATAACTATGTAATAGCTATTGTACCTAGTTAAAATAAATACAAAGTTGCCTGTAAAATAAATATAAATCCTAAAATAGCTACAATATAATTATTCGTTATATTGTAGCTATATTAGGGTTTATTTTACAGGTAAGTATTTAGCTTTAAATAGGAATACTTTAGTTAATAATATTTAATTTATTTCGTTAGATTAAAATTATATTTAATTTAGGGGGGGGGGGGTTAGGGTTAGACTTAGCTTTAGGGGTTAATACATTTATTATAGTAGCGGCGAGGTCCGGTCGGCAGATTAGGGGTTAATACTTGAAGTTAGGTGTCAGCGATGTTAGGGAGGGCAGATTAGGGGTTAATACTATTTATTATAGGGTTTGGGAGGCGGGAGTGAGGCGGTTTAGGGGTTAATACATTTATTAGAGTAGCGGCAAGGTCCGGTCGGCAGATTAGGGGTTAATAAGTGTAGGTAGGTAGCGGCGACGTTGGGGGGGGGGGCAGATTAGGGGTTAATAAATATAATGTAGGTGTCGGAGATGTTAGGGGCAGCAGATTAGGGGTACATAGGGATAATGTAGGTGGCGGCGGTGTGCGTTCGGCAGATTAGGGGTTAAATTTTTTTATTATAGTGGCGGCGATGTGGGGGGACCTTGGTTTAGGGGTACATAGGTAGTTTATGGGTGTTAGTGTACTTTAGAGCACAGTAGTTAAGAGCTTTATAAACCGGCGTTAGCCCAGAAAGCTCTTAACTACTGACTTTTTTCTGCGGCTGGAGTCTTGTCGGTAGAGGGTCTACTGCTCACTTCAGCCAAGACTCTAAATACCGGCGTTAGGAAGATCCCATTGAAAAGATAGGATACGCAAATGGCGTAAGGGGATCTGCGGTATGGAAAAGTCGAGGCTTGGACGTAAGCGTTAGACCCTTTCCTGACTGACTCTAAATACCAGCGGGCGGTAAAAAGCAGCATTAGGACCCCTTAATGCTGCTTTTGACGGCTAACGCAGAACTCTAAATCTAGGCAAATTTGTTTTCTTGCAAAATGAGCACACATTCTCAGCCACTACCCATAGTGACTTAAACAGTCTACACCAGAATTTGTATTGTTTTAAAAGATAATCCCTTTATTACACATTTGCATGACCAACACAGTTATATTAATATTATTTTTACTTCTTTGATTACCTTGTATCTAAGCCTCTGCAGACTGCCCCTTTCTCAGTTCTTTTGACAGGCTTGCATTTTAGCCAATCAGTGCTGACTCCTAGGTAACTCCATGTGCGTGAGCACAGTGTTATCTATATGACACACATGAACTAACACCCTCTAGTGGTGAAAAACTGTCAATATGCATTCATATAAGAGGCGGCCTTCAAGGTCTAAGAAATTAGCATATGAGCCTCCTAGCTTTAGCTTTTAACTAAGAATATTAAGAGAACAAAGCAAAATTGGTGATAAAAGTTAATTGGAAAGTTGTTTAAAATGACATGCCCTATCTGAATCATGAAAGTTTATTTTGGACTAGACTGTCCCTTTAAGGAAGCTGACATGCTGCAAATTTAAAGTGAATGTTAAGTTAAAGCGTTTGCCTAAAGTGAAACGATAAAAGTTAAAAAATAAGAGTTTCATTCATGAAATCTTTAGTATATACTTATCTTCAGAGATATTTCAATATAAAGGCTACACGGATAAGAGCTGAAGCTCCCAGGGCGTTCAGCACCTTTGCACAAACGTCACTTCCCGGGGGGGAAACCACACATTAAGGAAACCAATAACATGAGGCATATATGTGCAGCCACCAATCAACAGCTTCTGGGCCTACCTAGGTATCAATTTCAACAAAGGATATCAAGGGAACAAAACAAATTAGATAATGGAAGTAAATTGGAAAGTTGATTAAAATAACATGCTCTGTCTGAATCATTCTGCCTCTTCTGAGCATGTGCATGAAATTTACTGTTTCTCTAGCATTCACTAAACAGGAAGCCAGCTCAAGTTGCTCTAGATTTTTTGACTTCAAGCATATGCCTCCCTGTAGAGACCCCAGGCCTCTTGTGTGGCTGTGAAAGAAAGTAATAGACCATGTACAAAGGTAGTTAAAAAAATAAAAAAATAAAAGGTAAAATCCTTTAAAAATGATAAACAATACATATTGCAGTGGTTTCTATTAAAGGGACATGAAACCCAAAAATGTTCTTTCATGATTCAGATAGAGAATACAATTTTATAAAAAAACAAAAAACTTTCCAGTTTACTTCTATTACCCAATTTGCTTCGTTCTCATGTTATTCTGTGTTGAAGAGATATCTAGATAGGTATGATATCTAGATAGGCAGATGTCTGGAACATTACATGACAGGAAATAGTGCTGCCATCTAGTGCTCTTGCTAATGTATAATATTGTTGCAAAACTGCTGCCATAAAGTGCTGCAGACACGTGCACACTCCTGAAATTCGCTTCCTGCTTTCCAACAAAGGATCACAACAGAACAAAGAAAAGTTTATAACAGATATAACAGAAGTACAATGAAAAGTTGTTTAAAGTTGTATGTTCTATCTGAATCATGAAATAAATTTGGGTTTTATGTCCCTTTAAGTATAACACATGGCTTAGTGCTTACAACAATAAAACAGACTTTTATATCCCTTTAATAATGTGTTTGATATGAAAGCTAAGAGGCTATAAGTAGTACATACCCTTATTAATTGACTCATATATTAAAAATAAATCTTTACTTTATAAATTCTACTTCAAGAAATTCCTGGTTACAAAATCTGCCAAGATCATTTTCTTGCAGTCTTGTTACTCTGGGGGAGATTGTGTTTTATTGCATTTATCATATTCTATAATCTCATTATTCACATTCTCAACAAGAGGGAAAGCCTGTAAGTATGTTGTGCTGTTTCTCACTGTTTACAGCTGAGGAAGCGCTTAAAGACCTGTTGCTTATGGGCCAGATTCATCACAGTCCTGCTGACGGGAGTAAATGTGACCTATTGTAGCTGAGATGTTGATGTGCTAAACAACTAATAGAAGAGGCTGCCTTTTAACTCCCATTTGCTTTTTCTTGGTCAGGCTGCTATTTGTAGGTGCAGCCAGCCCTTGTCTGGCTTTAGTGCTCGCTGTCTGGAAGATGAACATATGCTTCAGTCCATTACCAAAGCTAATCCTGTGTGTAAGAGCATGTATGTCATGGACACAAGGCCAAAGGTGAGTCATATTCTTTCTAATTTATTCCCGCAATTATAATTTTGCCATTATTATTGACCTATATAATCTTTATTAAAGTGATTGTAAAGTTTAAGGAATTAGTGCCTGTAATCTAAAAATAATCTTTAAAAACATGGGCACTTTAATTCACTAAACTTTACAAAGACGTTTCTTTTTTTAAAATACTTCCCATTGCGTTATGGAAAACATACCGCCGATCCTCCGCCCGCATCTCCTACTGTATTAAGCAGATTGACAACAAATCGGCTTCCTCCAATCCCCCTTTGGCGTCCAGCTCGTAATCAATATGTTAAATACAGAAGGTGATACTGGCGGCGGAACGGCGGTAAATGTTCTATAACACAATGGTAAGTGTTTTAAAAAAGAAGCCTTTGTAAAGTTTAATGAATGAAAGTGCCCCTCTTTTTAGGATTATTTTTATATACTGGGGACTAATTCCTTAAGCTTTTCAATCACTTTAAATCATATGCCCCAAACATTCTGTTTTGTCAAACTTGTGGATTTTTACTTGGAGAGATTCTAGTTTTAAATTTAACATTTTCAGTGATCTTGGCTTGCTAGGGTTGCTGTGCTTATCTTTGACATTTCTTTGCATATCTTTGAAATATTTTACTCCATAATTTGATATATCTGTTTAAACATATGTGTATGTATTTGTTGCAGCTGAATGCTATGGCTAATAGAGCAGCAGGCAAGGGGTATGAGAATGCAGACAACTATTCTAACATCAAGTTTCAGTTTGTTGGAATTGAGAATATTCACGTTATGAGATCCAGTCTGCAAAAGCTTTTAGAAGGTATGATAAACACATGAATAATTGTATTAGTCACGGAGCTTTAGTTTGACACTGTAATAAAGTAGTCTTTGCCATAATAATCAATAGTTATATACAATAACTTGTAAGGGTACCTTTCTTTACACCCTACACATATTATTGCATGACACCTATATAACAAAGTTACCTACATAATTTACATTTTGTGCTGTACACATGCAAATAGAACATTTTACTTATATATATTACAAAAAAGAATGAGAATTTAATCAAAGATGTATTTTGAAATATAGCTTAAAGGGACACTGATGCGAAAATTAAACTTTCATGATTCAGATAGAACATGCAATTTTAAGCAACTTTACAATTTACTTCCATTAACAAAATGTGCACAGTCTTTTTATGTTTACACTTTTTGAGTCACCAGCTTCCACTGAGCATGTGCAAGAACTCCCAAAATATACAAATATGCATTTGTAGTTGGCTGATGGTTGTCACATGATACAGGGCGAGTGGAAATAAACATAACATAAGTTCAGACTAAAGAGCTGTTGCATTGTCTTTAAATCATGCATTTGTTGATTATGCAAATCTAATGTATTTTCTTCTTAAATGGAAAGAGTCAACGGCTGCATTCATTACTTTTGGGAAATAAGAACTTGGCCACCAGGAGGAGGCAAAGACACCCCAGCCAAAGGCTTAAATACTCCTCCCACTCCCCTCATTCCCAAGTCATTCTTTGCCTTTCGTCCCAGGAGGATGGCAGAGAATTTTAATTTTTGTTTTTGTATGGGACAGGAGTTTTTTAAGTAGTCTTGTCAGTCTCTCAGTGAGGGCTTGGATGAAAGTTAGAGTCCGGAGATGCAGGGAGTTTCTTTCTGCGTAACCATCCCGACTCATATTAACAGCTTCTCAAGCAATCGGCGTTGTCAAACTTCGCTGCCTGCTTTCTTCTCTCAAGTCCATGGCGGAGGCGATGCTACTATCCATCACACTTGAAGGGCCAAGTTCCTGTTCCATGGCGTAGATTCCGGTAAGATTGTTTCATTTTACTTTATTCGTCAATGTAATGTGAATGTTTCCCGAGAGGCTATCACCTTGTGGGCCTAACTTATACATAAGGGTCTCAGTGAGTCTCTTTTAGTATCTTGGAATCGAGGGTTAATATCTCCTGAGGGGGGTTGTTGAACAGGGGGGTTTATAATCATGTTTGTTATGTGATTCAACCTGCTTATGTGTAATGTTTACTGGGCTTGTGGTTGGAACATTGAGGCCTTTGGAAGTGACGCAGCCTTTTGGTTGGGCGCGCTTTTTTTGGACTGTACAGTTCACCTTGTGTTCTGGCATGGTTACGTTTCGTTTTTCCATTTCCGCATTCCCGACCGTGGGGCAAAGGAAATTTTCTAGTCCGCAGGGGTCTGGTCATAGGAGGTGGTGAGTGCCCCAGCCATTGTGGGTGTCAGGTGCCATTTTTGTTTTCCTACTTTAGTCCTTATTTAAATATCCTCTATCCAGTTATGGAGGATTCTGATGCTGAGACTATTTTGATTTCAGATTCTGTGTCCGGTGATGAATCCGGAGTGGCCTCGTTGACTCCTGTCAACCAGTTTTGTTCCGTATGCCATTTCAGAGCGCCTGGTTCCTCGGGCTCGGGGAATCAAGGGACTGCTGAGCCATCTGCCTCTGGGGGTTCTGTCCTCCGAGAGGCGAGTTCCCTACCAAATCATACTTCTGCACATGCGGGTAACCCAGTTTATGGTTCCTCCATGCGGGGTGGCGTGTTTTCCCCGGAGGTTGCAGCACGTTTTTGCTTCCACATAATGTTGGCGATTGTTCGTCTTATTGGAGAATGTGCTTGTGCCCTATTGTCCTGGGCCTTCCGCCTTGGGGAGGGCCTCTACAGTTCCCCGCGGGAGTATCTGCCCCTGAGTGTTGTGCCTTTTCGTTACAGGATTGCGTGCCTTCGCTTGTTGCTCAGACATGTTTTTCAGTTGTTTAATGACCCTATTGTTACCAGTTACGCGGATTTTCAGTTTGATAATTCAAATGGTGCACCTCATTAGACATGTGGGGATGAAGTAATCTCCTGATTGTCATTTGTTTGAAATCTTTCCCAGTTTTGTAAGATAGGGCTCCGTTTGGCTGGTCTTGCGAGTAGGCCTGTGACTTTTTGGGCGTTAACCTCCGGGTTGCCTTATATTTTATTTATATCCGATGGGATGTCTTTTATTTGTTTTTGTTTCCTTCTGGAACTTTCTGGGATTGGATACTCTATTACTTCTTCGGAAGTTGTTTTAGACATGTTAGTCCTATGTTTAAAATGTCTGTTTTCTGTTTTTTCCCCTATGAGGGAGAATTTACGCAGCTTGCCGTTTGGGACCCTAAGTGCAGGCTGGTCCTGTTGGGTTCATTTGGTCTTGCAGATGTTCAGACACGTAGCGCTGTTCTGCTCAGCTGGTTTGGTAGAAGCGCTGAGTGCTCAGGCTATCATTGTTTTTCATGTTCAACTAAGCATTCGAGAGGACCTGTGGGCCCGTGAGGCGGGAAGGATTGTTTCAGTCCTTATAGCCTTCAGTCATAGATGGCCAGGCAAGGGAGTTTTCCGCTGTGTCACTCTATCTGACATCTGATTTCATCAGAACCTAGAGCCTCCCCCATGTGGTGGAGGGTTGGAGGGCTTAACCCCCCTTACGGCAGTTGAGCGGTTTGGCCTTCATCTTTTAGGCCTCTGGATTTGTCCTTTTGGACAAGCTTGTACAGGATAGCTGTCTAGCATGCGGAAGGTTTGCAGTTTAAAACCAGTTGCAGCTCTTCCCACCTTGCAGCGTAAACTGTTTATAGTGTTTCTAGATGCAGCTTTTACTCTTTGTCGTGTACTGTCTGTGAGTTATGAGAGACCTTTGGGTCTTCCATTATCTCCGGGTGAGTTGGATCTCCTTTTAGGGATCTGTGTTTTCGGGTGATGGTTGTTCCCTGCGGGGACTTTGTTGAGCTCAGGGTTTTCCGGAGCTGGGTAGATTTAGTGCTTTTCTCTTCCTTGTGTCCTCTGCTTGAGCAGAGGTGATAGGGAGACTAGTCCTGCTAGTAGGATTTTTTTGACCGCAAGGTGTCCCTTGGTTGTCCTGAGGCTTTGGGAAGTATCTTCATACGACTTCTAGCCGTTCTCCTTGGAGCGTTGGACTTTAGATAGGGGGGGTTCCTTCCTTTGGTCGGGCTTTCAAATTCTTCTTGCTATCCGGATTCTCTGGATATGCATCCATATCCCTTGTGTCTGACTTTTTGGCCCGATGGGGTGTTTAGTTCTAGGGTAAGGTTTGCCTGAACTATTGGTGCCCGGACCTGTTTTTCTCCCTGAGACTTCTGGTTGCTGAAGCTTCGCTTGGCCTTTTTCCTGATCCAGTTTTGGGTGGTTTTGAAATCTTGGATCTCAGGGCTGGTCGGGGTGTTCCACGGTTTTAGGAACTTGGGCTCAGATGATCCTCAGTGGTCTGGGGTCTAGGCTTCAAACCTGTACCTGTCTAGGGACAGAGTGGTTCAGTTCCACCTTCTTCCATGTACATGACCGGGTCATGGTTGGCCAGGTTTTCTGAGTGTGGTTAGGCTTGGCTGTGCCTCTGCTTGGCAAGCTATTTGTAGGGGGGTTCCTTTTTAGGACATCAATGTTGGGAATTTATCTTCCCATTAACCCATGCCTTCGGTCCTTGAGGTGTTGTTGCGCTTCCGGCATCATCCCTTTTCTTTAGGGGATATTCTACTCCCTATGGAGATGGAGCCCTTGCTTGTGGCTTCTCCTGGATGGGAAGCGGAGGTGGGATTGGTTCCCCCTGGGGTCTTGCTGGCTTCAAGTCAGACTTGTTGGGCCTTTATTTGGATAGATCCTTTGGTCTATGGCCTTGTTGTCTGTTTTCAGAGTCGGGCTGTACTTGTACTCTGTGGGGATGGCTGTGCTATCCTTACGCTCATTCCTGTACCAGTTTCGAGATTCTTTGCTCCCCTGTGTTGGATCACTGAGGCTGGGTTGATCCAGCTGGGTGTGGATCTGTGGGTCAGGATGGCCGAGCGGTCTAATGCGCTGCGTTCGGGTTGCAGTCTCCTATGGATGTGTGAGCTTGTTGAGTCTATCCTGTTAGCTCAGTCTGCTAAGGTATAGATTTTTCTTTCACCATGCTCCATTGATTTTAGAAGTGGGTTTACTCTTCCTTTGGGTTTTGAGGGTATACTCTCCTTCTCGGGGGGCCTCGATTTGAGGTATTGTGTTCCCCTTTTTAGGGACCTGTGTGTAGGTCCAGCGATTTAGGTTGCCTGGAGCATGCCCTCTATCCGGGTGTTGCTTTGGCAGTCTGTTTCTTGCATGACTGCTTCTTCTTCCTCGCAAGTACTATCTGTGTTGTCCTTTTATGGACGCTGTGTTCTGAAACTTGGGGTTTTTCACCTGAGTGTATTTAACACTTTTTCATGGTCGAATACCTTGGTATTCTATGGTCAGACACTGGGAGGACTTTGCCTCTTCATTTCCATTCCGTGCTTGCAGGATGTAGGAGAGACGTCTGTTCTGTCTCTGTGCCCGGTCTTATCCCGGGGTTCGCTTGGTATTGGCATGGCCTCCTTTCCCTGTTTGGGTTCCTTTGGGTCTCTGTGAGCTGGGCTCCCTCTTGGAGGTGTTCTAGTTTGTATTAGGGGACCTTTCGGTTTCCTCGGTCCTCCTTTGCCTTGTCCCCTTGGGGGTTTTCGGCTTGTGTCCCCTTCATTTTTGGGGGGTGAGCGGTGGGGGACCGTTTGTTGGGCGACGGTGTCTCCTGGTGGAGGACTGTTGGCTCAGGCGAGTCCGTTTGCGGTCTCTAGTTTGGCTTCTGGATTAACTGCGAGTCAGTGTCATTGGGGCTTTTCCTCTTATAATTTATGTGGGGCGTCCTTATATTCTTCTGGCACCTTTCACCCTGATGTTTCTTCTACTGTTCCTTGTTCCTCGGCAGAATGACTGGGGGATGAGGGGAGTATTTAAGCCTTTGGCTGGAGTGTCTTTGCCTCCTCCTGGTGACCAGGTTCTGTATTTCCCAAAAGTAATGAATTCAGCTGTGGACTCTTTCCATCAGAAGAAAAGGAAATTATCAGGTAAGCATAATTTATGTTTTACTGATCTTTTAAAAAAAGCTGTTATTTTTCTATGCATAATTAACTTTTTTTTTTTTTTTTTTTGTCTCTCAATTTCAGTTGGTGGGACAAAATCTGTATCTGTTAATGATTTTTATAATGGTTTAGAAAATTCAGGATGGCTCCGTCATATCAAAGCTGTGCTGGATGCTGCTGTTTGCTTAGCTAAGGTACAACATAACTGTTGGGCTATCTGTAACAGGTGATGGATAATGGGAGGCCGGGGTTTGGGGAGATACAACTAAATAATGGGGGGTATAAGATTGAGTGTAGGGGATTGTATGATTTGCATCTTTGAGAATTTGAAACAAAAGGAATGTAGAGGTTATAGCTGTAGACTAGAAAGATAAAACTAGAGATCTGAGTTAAATGTTAGCGAAGAAAATTTAGTAATGCAAGATCATCAACCTATGTTCATTGTAGTATTTATGAAATGATAATGTATCATAATCGTCACTAGAGAGGGTTTTTCTGAAGTGAAATATTTTGCTTCATTATTGGAATCGCTGCAACTCCTGGATGCACACACAGACGGTTTCATATCAGGTTAGTAAGCACCTTAAAGGGACACGAAACCCATCATTTTTCTTTCATAATTCAGATAGAACAGATGTTTAATTTACTTATCAAGTTTTCTTTGTTCTCTTGGCATCTTAAAAGCAGGGGAGGTAAACTCAGGAGTGTGTACGTGTATGTTATACATTTGCTATAGCACTTTTTCCTGCCATGCAGTGCTCTAGACATAAGCACGCTACCTTACCAAGGTATCTTTTCAACAGCAAATACCATGAGAACAAAGTAAAATTTATAATAAAAAACAATTTACATTTTTTTAATTGTATGCTCTGTCTGAAACACAAAAGAGGTTTTGGGTTTCATGTCCTTTTAAACATTCACTCAAACTGAAAATGCAAATTATGTTGGAAACTAAATATTGCACTTGGGGATTATGTATATCAGTCAAGGAAATCGGTAGAGGGGACACTGTTTTATATCTCTTCATTACACCAACCTCATAATAGTAAATGTATTGGAAATTTAATCTGTGAAGTTTATTCTTGCAATTCAAATGACTGTCTTTGCTCATTGAAACCACCACCTATAATGAAAATTTCAGTACCTAAGTATTGTCATTTGTGTATAGAGAGAGAGATATAAGATAAGCATATCTGGTCGTCCTGGAGACTCAGCACATTTGAACGGGCATGCTATTTAGAGGAATACGTTGAGTTTCACTGAACAATTTCTTATACATTTCTGTAGCTTGTATAACAAGTCAATGGAAACATGTTAAGAGGAAACACATTTTTAGAGTACACCGTTCCTTTAATACAGTAAACAAATTATTTCCACTTGCATATTTTAGCAGCAGCTGGCTGCTTATGTGTGTCTGTGATTTAATTCTAGATCTTTACTTCTGTTCCTGTATTTCCTCTTGTTCTGTTATTATAGACAAGGAAACAGAGATTGGACATAACACACACTTTATCTGCTTATGCTTTGGGCAAGATTTATCGAATGCCCTGATTTGTTGCAGGCTCGCTCATTTATGCCTGCAACTTGGAGTTGGCGGATGAAAATCACCCCAGAGTCAATTGACGGGAGTGATTAAGAAGCCCTACTCTCACGCAATTGGTTGTGCAAGAGTAGGGGAGTGTTCGCTTGTGCAATGGTAAATATGGGCAGTAAATCTGCCGTACGCTCTGCGATCAAATATGGAGAGGTTCATGTGAATCCTGTCCATTTGCAGATTGATAATCTAGCCTTTTATCTATATGTGTCTGTTCTGCTAACAGTTTAAAGTATTTTAAAATTAATAGCAGTTTTAGGAGCCAGAAAGAATATTGAGGAACCAGGGTATTTGTATGGATATATAGAGCAATGCTGAATTCATTAACCAGTAAAATAATAATTTAGGAGCGATCCTGGTGTTTACCAAGGCCTTCTCTAGAAGATGCAACATGTAAATAAATAAATGTTTTAAGGATCATACAAACATTTAATGTAACAATTTTGAAATATTATTTTATTCTAAATTTCAGGCCATAAATGATGAAAACGCCAGTGTATTAGTGCATTGCTCTGACGGCTGGGACCGCACATCTCAAGTTTGTTCTTTAGGATGCTTATTGTTGGATTCATTTTACAGAACCATTGAAGGATTTATGGTAAGATCAACTGCAGTAATCATTTTCATGTTTCCAGATGTTGGTGGTATATTAAATGTATATAGTAGGATATTAGAAAGGGGAAGATAGAAATAGCAGGAGGATGGTCTGGGGGTAAAAAAAAATGATATTTATATATAATCCACTTGCAAATCAACAAAATATTTTTAAATGTTGCAAAAATTGCCTGCAAATATCGCCTATGCTTTTATATTAAAATTGGGATATTAGTCACACAATATGGCCATATTTTGCCAGTCACCAACTTACAAGGTGTCCCAATGTTAACTGGTCCTAATACTACAATACTTTGCCTTTATGGGCTGAATCACTCCTACTTTTTCTCTTTGTAATTCGATGAGACCTCCCTGGCTTTATATACATCTCCAATACACTGTCATGAGTACACCTGAGCTTGGGTGGGTGCTTTAACCAATGGGAGATGGTCAGTCTTCCTTTTTTTAAATACAAATCCACACAGTTTGGTTTAGCACATCTCACAAATAGATGTATTTAAACTCTTTTTGCATGGTGTGCTAAACCAAACTTTGTGGATTATATTAATCAGGTCAAAGGTGGGGAATACAGTAGAAGACCTTTAGGGACAGCTAGCAACAAACTTTACCTTCATGGGTTAAAAAGTTTCATCTTTATTAAAGCAAAGTAAAAATACAAGTGGCATCACTAATAACTGCAGGCTGGGTAGTCTTGCGTGTTTCAGCCCTATCCAGCCTTAATCATAGACACTAGTGCCCACATTTACTATACATTCTTATATTCCACTAACTTTAACATTGATTGGTAACCCAAGATCAACAGAGTGCATGGGTTTATAGCCTTAGTACAGCATAATCAATTGAATTATGTATTGCACTAAGCAGAGTTTAAATAAAATGTACAGATATCCAACCTATCTTTTCAACAACCACAAGTACAATATCCGCACTGAGCTCCATATATTTATATAGAAACCTTCATTAACAGTCCTTACATATAGTGGACATGGCCACTAGATGTCACTGTTGTAATATATAAAATCAAACGTCTTGAGCTGTCGATTCAATGTTACAATTTCTATGCCAGAATGTAAACTTTGTGATATCTTAAACTGTTTAGTGTTCCGGGAAATGGGCTGGCTTCTAAGCATACGTCCCTGTTTTTCAACAAAAGAGACCAAGAGAATGAAGAGAAATTAATAATAGAAGTAAATTAGAAAGTTGTTTAAAAAAGCATGCTTTATCTGTATTATGAAAGAAAAATTGTGGGTTTCATATCCCTTTAAGCAATCAAAAAAGTTTCTGTCCATTGATTATTTAGTCACTATAGCTTTATTGATTACTTTTCAAAGCTCCCTACTCTTACAGAAAGAATAAAGCATGACTATTGCATTGCAAATTTAAATTGATTTCAAGATTCAAGAGGTTTGTATAAAACACAGTAACACCTTTATATAATAATGAGTCAAAATCCTATATCTAAGTATTGATTTTCAATATATTTAAATACATCACTTAATCAAGTGGGGTAGTATTGATATTCAATATATTCAAATACATCACTTAAATCAAGTTGGGTAGTATTGATATTCAATATATTTAAATATATCACTTAAGTCAAGTGGGGTAAGTATTTATATTCAATTTATTTAAATATTTAAAAACACCCACTCATATGGTAATCTCATAACTAGATGGTAATAATGGTTGAATTCAAACAGAGCATCCTAAACATTTTAGGAAATAATGGAAGCTTACCATAATGGTAACCAGAATAGAATTTTCAAAACTCACTATCTAGTAACATACATGTATCCATTACAGTATATCCTAAGTGTCTACCAGAAGTTGATCACATCATGTTCTATATTCAACCCCTTCAGTCTCCGAGTTTGTAACATAAAGATCCAGTAGGCTTCTCTCCTAAAGATCCCTAGTTCTCTCGCCCCCTTCTTGACTAAGTCAATGATCATCCTGCTAACATTCTTATGATGTTGGTATATAGTATAGTGTTTGGCAGCTCCCGTAACTGTAACACCATGTTCAATAGCATCGAGATGTTCCCTAATGCACACTCATACTTCCCTAGTAGTACACCCTACATACTGCAGATTACGTGATGTACATTTAATTACGTAAATTACAAATTTCAGAACTGCAATTAGTACAGAATTGATGTGTAAATACTCTTTGGGTTACACTCTACTGAAAGTATTTACTTGGGCTTGTATATTCACATGCTTTACATGCCATTGTGACAGACTTGTAATGTCCTTTAGATTCTAACTAGCTATTTTCTCTTGTTAAGTGTATCCAGTCCACGGATCATCCATTACTTGTGGGATATTCTCCTTCCCAACAGGAAGTTGCAAGAGGATCACCCACAGCAGAGCTGCTATATAGCTCCTCCCCTCACTGCCATATCCAGTCATTCTCTTGCAACTCTCAACTAAGATGGAGGTCGTAAGAGGACTGTGGTGTTTTATACTTAGTTTATTTCTTCAATCAAAAGTTTGTTATTTTTAAATGGTACCGGAGTGTACTGTTTATCTCAGGCAGTATTTAGAAGAAGAATCTGCCTGCGTTTTCTATGATCTTAGCAGAAGTAACTAAGATCCTTTGCTGTTCTCACATATTCTGAGGAGTGAGGTAACTTCAGAGGGGGAATAGCTTGCAGGTTTTCCTGCAATAAGGTATGTGCAGTTAAAATATTTTTCTAGGGATGGAATTTGCTAGAAAATGCTGCTGATACCGAAGTAATGTAAGTAAAGCCTTAAATGCAGTGATAGCGACTGGTATCAGGCTTATTAATAGAGATACATACTCTTATAAAAGTGTATTTTAAAACGTTTGCTGGCATGTTTAATCGTTTTTTACATATGTTTGGTGATAAAACTTATTGGGGCCTAGTTTTTTCCACATGGCTGGCTTGAATTTTGCCTAGAAACAGTTCCCTGAGGCTTCCCACTGTTGTAATATGAGTGTGAGGGGCCTATTTTGGCGTTTTTTTTGCACAGAAAAAATTAGACACAGACATCCAGCTTCCTCCTGCATGATCCAGGACTTCTCTGAAGGGCTCAAAAGGCTTCAAAAGTCGTATTGAGGGAGGTAAAAAGCCACAGTAGAGCTGTGGCAGTTGTGACTGTTTAAAAAACGTTTTTGTCATTTGTTATTCCGTTTTTGGTATTAAGGGGTTAATCATCCATTTGCAAGTGGGTGCAATGCTCTGCTAACTTATTACATACACTGTAAAAATTTCGTTAGTGTAACTTCATTTTTTCACTGTTATTTCAAAATTTGGGAAAATTTGTGTTTCTTAAAGGCGCATTAACGTTTTTTATATTGCTTGTAAACTTGTTTTAAAGTGTTTTCCAAGCTTGCTAGTCTCATTGATAGTCTGTTTAAACATGTCTGACACAGAGGAACCTACTTGTTCATTATGTTTGAAAGCCATGGTGGAGCCCCATAGGAAAATGTGTACTAAATGTATTGATTTCACCTTAAACAGTAAAGATCAGTCTTTATCTATAAAAGAATTATCACCAGAGGGTTCTGTCGAGGGGGAAGTTATGCCGACTAACTCTCCCCACGTGTCAGACCCTTCGCCTCCCGCTCAGGGGACGCACGCTAATATGGCGCAATTACATCAGGGACGCCCATAGCGATTACCTTGCAGGACATGGCTGCAATCATGAATAATACCCTGTCAGAGGTATTATCTAGATTGCCTGAATTAAGAGGCAAGCGCGATAGCTCTTAGGAGAGATACAGAGCGCGCAAATGCTGTTAGAGCCATGCCTGATACTGCGTCACAATATGCAGAACATGAGGACGGAGAGCTTCAGTCTGTGGGTGACATCTCTGACTCGGGGAAACCTGATTCAGAGATTTCTAATTTTAAATTTAAGCTTGAGAACCTCCGTGTATTGCTTGGGGAGGTATTAGCTGCTCTGAATGACTGTAACACAGTTGCAATTCCAGAGAAATTGTGTAGGCTGGATAGATACTATGCGGTGCCGGTGTGTACTGATGTTTTTCCTTACAGAAATTATTAGCAAGGAGTGGGATAGACCCGGTGTGCCCTTTTCCCCACCTCCTATATTTAGAAAAATGTTTCCAATAGATGCCACTACACGGGAATTATGGCAGACGGTCCCTAAGGTGGAGGGAGCAGTTTCTACTTTAGCAAAGCGTACCACTATCCCGGTTGAGGACAGTTGTGCTTTTTCAGATCCAATGGATAAAAAATTGGAGGGTTACCTTAAGAAAATGTTTATTCAACAAGGTTTTATTTTACAGCCCCTTGCATGCATTGCGCCTGTCACTGCTGCGGCGGCATTCTGGTTTGAGGCCCTGGAAGAGACCATCTAGACAGCTCCATTGAATGAAATTATTGACAAGCTTAGAACGCTTAAGCTAGCTAACTCATTTGTTTCTGATGCCATTGTTCGTTTGACTAAACTAACGGCTAAGAATTCCGGATTCGCCATCCAGGCGCGTAGGGCGCTATGGCTTAAATCCTGGTCAGCTGACGTGACTTCAAAGTCTAAATTACTCAACATTCCTTTCAAGGGGCAGACCTTATTCGGGCCTGGCTTGAAGGAAATTATTGCTGACATTACTGGAGGCAAGGGTCATACCCTTCCTCAGGACAGGGCCAAATCAAAGGCCAAACAGTCTAATTTTCGTGCCTTTCGAAATTTCAAGGCAGGAGCAGCATCAACTTCCTCCGCTTCAAAACAAGAGGGAACTGTTGCTCATTCCAGACAGGCCTGGAAACCTAACCAGTCCTGGAACAAAGGCAAGCAGGCCAGAAAGCCTGCTGCTGCCTCCAAGACAGCATGAAGGAACGGCCCCCTATCCGGAAACGGATCTAGTGGGGGGCAGACTTTCTCTCTTCGCCCAGGCGTGGGCATGAGATGTTCAGGATCCCTTGGCGTTGGAGATCATATCTCAGGGATATCTTCTGGACTTCAAAGTTTCTCCTCCACAAGGGAGATTTTATCTTTCAAGGTTATCAGCAAACAAGATAAAGAAAGAGGCATTCCTAAGCTGTGTGCAAGACCTCCTAGTAATGGGAGTGATCCATCCAGTTCCGCGGACGGAACAGGGACAGGGATTTTATTCAAATCTGTTTGTGGTTCCCAAGAAAGAGGGAACCTTCAGACCAATCTTGGATCTAAAGATCTTAAACAAATTCCTCAGAGTTCCATCATTCAAAATGGAAACTATTCGGACCATCCTACCCATGATCCAAGAGGGTCAGTACATGACCACAGTGGACTTAAAGGATGCCTACCTTCACATACCGATTCACAAAGATCATCATCGGTTCCTAAGGTTTGCCTTTCTAGACAGGCATTACCAATTTGTAGCTCTTCCCTTCAGGTTGGCCACTGCCCCGAGAATTTTTACAAAGGTTCTGGGCTCACGTCTGGCAGTTCTAAAACCGCGAGGCATAGCGGTGGCTCCGTATCTAGACGACATCCTGATACAGGCGTCAAGCTTTCAAATTGCCAAGTCTCATACAGAGATAGTTCTGGCATTTCTGAGGTCGCATGGGTGGAAAGTGAACGTGGAAAAGAGTTCTCTATCACCACTCACAAGAGTCTCCTTCCTTGGGACTCTTATAGATTCTGTAGAGATGAAAATTTACCTGACGGAGTCCAGGTTATCAAAACTTCTAAATGCTTGCCGTGTCCTTCATTCCATTCCACGCCCGTCAGTGGCTCAGTGCATGGAAGTAATCGGCTTAATGGTAGCGGCAATGGACATAGTGCCATTTGCGCGCCTGCATCTCAGACCGCTGCAATTATGCATGCTAAGTCAGTGGAATGGGGATTACTCAGATTTGTCCCCTCTACTAAATCCGGATCAAGAGACCAGAGATTCTCTTCTCTGGTGGCTTTCTCGGGTCCATCTGTCCAAGGGTATGACCTTTCGCAGGCCAGATTGGACGATTGTAACAACAGATGCCAGCCTTCTAGGTTGGAGCGCAGTCTGGAACTCCCTGAAGGCTCAGGGATCGTGGACTCAGGAGGAGAAACTCCTCCCGATAAATATTCTGGAGTTAAGAGCAATATTCAATGCTCTTCTAGCTTGGCCTCAGTTAGCAACACTGAGGTTTATCAGATTTCAGTCGGACAACATCACGACTGTGGCTTACATCAACCATCAAGGGGGAACCAGGAGTTCCCTAGCGATGTTGGAAGTCTCAAAGATAATTCGCTGGGCAGAGTCTCACTCTTGCCACCTGTCAGCGATCCACATTCCAGGCGTAGAGAACTGGGAGGCGGATTTTCTAAGTCGTCAGACTTTTCATCCGGGGGAGTGGGAACTCCATCCGGAGGTGTTTGCTCAACTGGTCCATCGTTGGGGCAAACCAGAACTGGATCTCATGGTGTCTCGCCAGAACGCCAAGCTTCCTTGTTACGGATCCAGGTCCAGGGACCCGGGAGCAACGCTGATAGATGCTCTAGCAGCTCCTTGGTTCTTCAACCTGGCCTATGTGTTTCCACCTTTCCTCTGCTCCCTCGACTGATTGCCAAAATCAAACAGGAGAGAGCATCGGTGATTCTGATAGCGCCTGCGTGGCCACGCAGGACCTGGTATGCAGACCTAGTGGACATGTCATCTCTTCCACCATGGACTCTGCCTCTGAGGCAGGACCTTCTAATACAAGGTCCTTTCAATCATCCAAATCTGATTTCTCTGAGACTGACTGCATGGAGATTGAACGCTTGATTCTATCAAGGCGTGGCTTCTCCGAGTCAGTCATTGATACCTTAATACAGGATCGGAAGCCTGTCACCAGGAAAATCTACCATAAGATATGGCGTAAATATCTTTATTGGTGTGAATCCAAGAGTTACTCATGGAGTAAGGTTAGGATTACTAGGATATTGTCCTTTTTCCAAGAGGGTTTGGACAAAGGCTTATCAGCTAGTTCTTTAAAGGGACAGATCTCTGCTCTGTCTATTCTTTTGCACAAGCGTCTGGCAGAAGTTCCAGACGTCCAGGCATTTTGTCAGGCTTTGGTTAGGATTAAGCCTGTGTTTAAAAATGTTGCTCCCCCGTGGAGCTTAAACTTGGTTCTTAAAGTTCTTCAGGGAGTTCCGTTTGAACCCCTTCATTCCATTGATATTAAACTTTTATCTTGGAAAGTTCTGTTTTTGATGGCTATTTCCTCGGCTCGAAGAGTCTCTGAGTTATCTGCCTTACATTGTGATTCTCCTTATCTGATTTTTCATTCAGACAAGGTAGTTCTGTGTACCAAACCTGGGTTTTTACCTAAGGTGGTTTCTAACAGGAATATCAATCAAGAGATTGTTGTTCCATCATTGTGTCCTAATCCTTCTTCAAAGAAGGAACGTCTTTTGCATAATCTGGACGTAGTCCGTTCTTTGAAGTTTTACTTACAGGCTACTAAAGATTTTCGTCAAACATCTGCCCTGTTTGTCGTTTACTCTGGACAGAGGAGAGGTCAAAAAGCTTCGGCAACCTCTCTCTACTTTTGGCTTCGGAGCATAATACGCTTAGCCTATGAGACTGCTGGACAGCAGCCCCCTGAAAGGATTACAGCTCATTCTACTAGAGCTGTGGCTTCCACCTGGGCCTTTAAAAATGAGGCCTCTGTTGAACAGATTTGCAAGGCTGCGACTTGGTCTTCGCCTAACACCTTTTCAAAATTTTACAAATTTGACACTTTAGCTTCTTCGGAGGCTGTTTTTGGGAGAAAGGTTCTACAGGCAGTGGTTCCTTCCGTTTAAGTTCCTGCCTTGTCCCTCCCATCATCCGTGTAGTTTAGCTTTGGTATTGGTTTCCCACAAGTAATGAATGATCCGTGGACTGGATACACTTAACAAGAGAAAACATAATTTATGCTTACCTGATAAATTTATTTCTCTTGTAGTGTATCCAGTCCACGGCCCGCCCTGTCCTTTTAAGGCAGGTCTAAATTTTAATTAAACTACAGTCACCACTGCACCCTATGGTTTCTCCTTTCTCGTCTTGTTTCGGTCGAATGACTGGATATGGCAGTGAGGGGAGGAGCTATATAGCAGCTCTGCTGTGGGTGATCCTCTTGCAACTTCCTGTTGGGAAGGAGAATATCCCACAAGTAATGGATGATCCGTGGACTGGATACACTACAAGAGAAATAAATTTATCAGGTAAGCATAAATTATGTTTTTTTGGTGTAGGCTTGCATAACAATCTTGGGGAAATCGCAGTTTGTTTCTACATATAAAATTACAACCAGCTTTTACAATATCTTTCAGCTCATCATCTGCCTATAGAATTAGAAGGTTGTTACAGATAATTCCACAAATTATATGTGATTATAAATGTTTGTCTGGGAGTTCTCTTCCTCGGTTAGTTGCCAATAGTATTTTTCTATCCATACACCTTACTTCTTCGAAGGCCTTCTCAATAATCTTCCTCTAATAGCCTCTACCTAAAAACTTTAACCTTTATGGTTTTGCTTTCCGTCAAGAAGCTGTCATCCTCAGAGCAATTGCGTTGTAGACATAACAACTGTCCTTTAGCAAACCCATAACTCATATAGCGTGGATGACAGCTATTGGCATACAGCAGTGCATTTGCTGTGATTTATACTAGGGAATAAGGGGGCGCTCTATTGTTATCTATGTAACACACACACACACACACACTCTCATATAACACACTACACACACCACATACACTCTCATATAGCACACAATACACACCACACACCACAAACCTTTCCATATAACACACACACCACACTCTCTAACACGCACTACACAGACAATACACCACACACTCTCATAGAACACACATTCCACACACTATCAAACAACACTTAAACAACATGAACCACATTCCCAAACGCACACACACTATCATATAACACACCCACCATACACACTCTTCTACAACACACACACAAGCGCAACCCAGTGAACATGGTGTTGCAACCCAGTAATTGGTCCCGACTCGTGATTTGCAGAACCCTGTTCTAGACAGTACTATGTTTGCAGAAATATTGACTAATGCATTGTTTTATTATTTGTGTATGTAACTTCTTTCTAAAAAAAAACCCCATGAAAACAAATATTTCTTTCATGTAATTAGCAAGAGTCCATGAGCTAGTGACGTATGGGATATACATTCCTACCAGGAGGGGCAAATTTTCCCAAACCTCAAAATGCCTACAAATACACCCCTCACCACACCCACAAATCAGTTTTTACAAACTTTGCCTCCTATGGAGGTGGTGAAGTAAGTTTGTGCTAGATTCTACGTTGATATGCGCTCCGCAGCAGGTTGGAGCCCGGTTTTCCTCTCAGCGTGCAGTGAATGTCAGAGGGATGTGAAGAGAGTATTGCCTGTTTGAATTCAATGATCTCCTTCTACGGGGTCTATTTCATAGGTTCTCTGTTATCGGTCGTAGAGATTCATCTCTTACCTCCCTTTTCAGATCGATGATATACTCTTATATATATATACCATTACCTCTGCTGATTTTCGTTTCAGTACTGGTTTGGCTTTCTACAAACATGTAGATGAGTGTCCTGGGGTAAGTAAGTCTTATTTTCTGTGACACTCTAAAGCTATGGTTGGGCACTTTTTTAAAGTTCTAAATATATGTATTCAAACATTTATTTGCCTTGACTCAGAATGTTCAACATTCCTTTTTTTCAGACAGTCAGTTTCATATTTGGGATAATGCATTTGAATCAATCATTTTTCTTACCTTAAAAATTTGACTTTTTTCCTGTGGGCTGTTAGGCTCGCGGGGGCTGAAAATGCTTCATTTTATTGCGTCATTCTTGGCGCAAAAAATCTTTTTTGTTTCCGGCGTCATACGTGTCGCCGGAAGTTGCGTCATTTTTTTACGTTCTTTTGCGCCAAAAATGTCGGCGTTCCGGATGTGGTGTCATTTTGGTGCCAAAAGCATTTAGGCGCCAAATAATGTGGGCATCTTTTTTTGGCGCTAAAAAAATATGGGCGTCGCTTTTGTCTCCACATTATTTAAGTCTCATTTTTCATTGCTTCTGGTTGCTAGAAGCTTGTTCTTTGGCATTTTTTCCCATTCCTGAAACTGTCATTTAAGGAATTTGATCAATTTTGCTTTATATGTTGTTTTTTCTCTTACATATTGCAAGATGTCTCACGTTGCATCTGAGTCAGAAGATACTTCAGGAAAATCGCTGTCTGGTGCTGGAACTACCAAAGCTAAGTGTATCTGCTGTAAACTTTTGGTAGCTGTTCCTCCAGCTGTTGTTTGTATTAAATGTCATGACAAACTTGTTAATGCAGATAATATTTCCTTTAGTAAAGTACCATTACCTGTTGCAGTTCCAACAACATCTAATGTTCAGAGTGTTCCTGATAACATAAGAGATTTTGTTTCTGAATCCATTAAGAAGGCTATGTCTGTTATTCCTCCTTCTAGTAAACACAAAAAATCTTTTAAAACTTCTCGTGATCCAGATGAATTTTTAAATGAACATCATCATTCTGATTCTAATGATTCCTCTGGTTCAGAGGATTCTGTCTCAGAGGTTGATGCTGATAAATCTTCATATTTATTTAAAATGGAATTTATTCGTTCTTTACTTAAAGAACTTTTAATTGCTTTAGAAATTGAGGATTCTGGTCCTCTTGATACTAAATCTAAACATTTAGACAAGGTCTTTAAAATCTCCTGTGGTTATTCCAGAAGTTTTTCCTGTTCCTGGTGCTATTTCTGAAGTAATTTCCAGAGAATGGAATAATTTCGGTAATTCATTTACTCCCTCTAAATGTTTTAAGCAATTATATCCTGTGCCGTCCGACAGATTAGAGTTTTGGGACAAAATCCCTAAAGTTGATGGGGCTATTTCTACCCTTGCTAAACGTACTACTATTCCTACGGCAGATGGTACTTCCTTTAAGGATCCTTTAGATAGGAAAATTGAATCCTTTCTAAGAAAAGCTTATCTGTGTTCAGGTAATCTTCTTAGACCTGCTATATCATTGGCTGATGTTGCTGCAGCTTCAACGTTTTGGTTGGAAACTTTAGCGCAACAAGTAACAGATCATGATTCTCATAATATTATTATTCTTCTTCAACATGCTAATAATTTTATCTGTGATGCCATTTTTTATATTATCAGAGTTGATGTCAGGTTTATGTCTCTAGCTATTTTAGATAGAAGAGCTTTATGGCTTAAAACTTGGAATGCTGATATGTCTTCTAAATCGACTCTACTTTCCCTTTCTTTCCAGGGTAATAAATTATTTGGTTCTCAGTTGGATTCTATTATCTCAACTGTTACTGGTGGGAAAGGATCTTTTTTACCACAGGATAAAAAATCTAAAGGTAAAAACAGGGCTAATAATCGTTTTCGTTCCTTTCATTTCAACAAAGAACAAAAGCCTGATCCTTCATCCTCAGGAGCAGTTTCAGTTTGGAAACCATCTCCAGTCTGGCATAAATGCAAGCCTTCTAGAAAAGCAAAGCCAGCTTCTAAGTCCACATGAAGGTGCGGCCCTCATTCCAGCTCAGCTGGTAGGGGGCAGATTACGTTTTTTCAAAGAAATTTGGATCAATTCTGTTCACAATCTTTGGATTCAGAACATTGTTTCAGAAGGGTACAGAATTGGTTTCAAGATAAGACCTCCTGCAAAGAGATTTTTTCTTTCCCGTGTCCCAGTAAACCCAGTGAAAGCTCAAACATTTCTGAAATTTGTTTCAGATCTAGAGTTGGCTGGAGTAATTATGCCAGTTCCAGTTTTGGTACAGGGGCTGGGGTTTTATTCGAATCTCTTCATTGTACCAAAGAAGGAGAATTCCTTCAGACCAGTTCTGGATCTAAAAATATTGAATCGTTATGTAAGGATACTAACATTCAAAATGGTAACTGTAAGGACTATCTTGCCTTTTGTTCAGCAAGGGCATTATATGTCTACAATAGATTTACAGGATGCATATCTGCATATTCCGATTCATCCAGCTCACTATCAGTTCCTGAGATTCTCTTTCCTGGACAAGCATTACCAGTTTGTGGCTCTGCCGTTTGGCCTAGCTACAGCTCCAAGAATTTTTACAAAGGTTCTCGGTGCCCTTCTGTCTGTAATCAGAGAACAGGGTATTGTGGTATTTCCTTATTTGGACGATATCTTGGTACTTGATCAGTCTTCACATTTAGCAGAATCTCATACGAATCGACTTGTGTTGTTTCTTCAAGATCATGGTTGGAGGATCAATTCACTAAAAAGTTCATTGATTCCTCAGACAAGGGTAACCTTTTTGGGTTTCCAGATAGATTCAGTGTCCATGACTCTGTCTTTGACAGACAAGAGACGTCTAAAATTGATTTCAGCTTGTCGAAACCTTCAGTCACAATCATTCCCTTCGGTAGCCTTATGCATGAAAATTCTAGGTCTTATGACTGCTGCATCGGACGCGATCCCCTTTGCTCGTTTTCACATGCGACCTCTTCAGCTCTGTATGCTGAACCAATGGTGCAAGGATTTCACAAAGATATCTCAATTAATATCTTTAAAACCGATTGTACGACATTCTCTGACGTGGTGGACAGACAGTGGCGGCTGGTGACTTTTGAAGATGGGGGAGCACTAGCCCCGCCCCTCAGATGGCTCCGCCCCTTTTTAATGTGTGTGTGTGTGTATATATATATATATATATATATATATACACACACATACACACACACACACACACACACACATACATACACACACATACATATACACATGCACACACACATACATATACACATGCACACACACATATACATACACACAAATACATATACACACACAAATACATACATGCACACCAGTGACGTGCGTTGAGCTCAGATGCTGGTGAGGCACCGGCTGTGATACCCCCAAGAAACACACACACATTATATATATATATATATATATATATATATATATATATATATACACATACATACATATGAACATACATACATATATACACAAATGCACACCAACATACACAGATATAAACTCATACAAACATATACACACACATAACAAATACACTCATACATACACACTATGGCAAAGTCTGACAAAGGGGTTAATAGTTATTCTGAAATAGGAATCCCCAACCCCCAGCAACACATTTCCCATGTGGTTTTTTTTTTCTGATAACCTATTGACATCATCCTCATGACAAGCAGGTTAGAGATAGATAGCAGGAAGGGAGATGCCACTTTGCCTTGAGAGGGAATGGAGGAAATGAGAGCAGGGAGGGGGGAGACTACCAACAGAGTCAGACACAGCTACTTTGAGTCTTTGATTAGCATAGATTCATGTAACGGAGTGTGAACAGCTTCAAACATCTAAGGCACTACTGACAGCATATAATGAATGTTTGTTACTCACGAGTCACGCTGTCTCCAGGGTCCTGTTCTAACTCCACTAACATACTTCCTACAGCAGCGCAGCACGCAGTGTAAAATGATTCTGCTGACCTCTGTCTTAGATGCAATAATAAATTTAGGGTTTTTGAAGGCAAGTGTCAGGGGTTTTTATGAATGAACTAAGGCTATAGTAACTGCCGGGTACCTCCTTGCTGTGCCTCATCCTTTCCCTCAGCGTCCTCTGCTAACAGGGCAGGTCAACCAGTTTAGCTAGAGAAGGAGCCAGTCTCATGGCTCTCTGTAGTCAAACTTATCATAGCGGTAGCGTTTTATTTCAGTAATTCAGAACAGTAAAATCTAAGCCATAGAAGAACAGGACACAGCAAAACACTGTACTTTTTAACTAGAACCGTGTTTTGCTTTGCCTTGTTCTCTGCCTTATATTTTACTTAACTGGAATAAAAGCCACTTTTTCACTTATGTCATTTCATTGATTCCGCTAATAAACAGTGTCAATAGGGGGCGCTTAATTAGAAATAGCTCAGGACAGAAAAAACAAAACCAAAGCTGCTTTGGTTTTGTTTTTCCTGTCCTGAGCTATTGCTAAATAAGCAGACAAGTAGTGTTTTTGACAATGGAGGGTGGGGGTCAAACACCACGTGGCACTGGCTCTATTTTATCCCTGATACTAATCAGCCTGCTTTTACACTGCACGGTGCTGCTGGGCAGAGAGAGACTGTAGATGAGATGGCTGCACAGGGACTGTGCTGCTAACTCTCACTGTGGGCTGTCGTAATGAGCATAGGAGTAGGACATATAAAAAAACATGTTGTGACCGGGCTACTTGTTAACACTCACAGTTTCAGCAGCTAGAAGTTCAGTCTGTTAAGGCAACGCATTAAACATCTCTTCTGTTCTCTGGGCCAGTTCTAACTGCAGCTACACAAGGCATCCTAGCGGCAAACTCCTCCCCCCCTTTCAAAAGCCCTCTCATAAAATTTAATATTACTTGGTAGTTACGGCGTAACTGTTACGCCCCTGCCTCCTCTCCTCCCACACACATAGTCAGCTCAGCTCTTAGTGTGCGAGTGTCACGTGACAGCTGGCTCCCGCACACTAAGAGCTGTGCGAACAGGAAGGCTATGGGGCTGGCCTGTAGGTGTCGCTGCAGTCAATGCAGTTTTAAAGTGGAAAGTGATTTTGCCTATACTTCTATATATCGCACGTGCGATACATAGAAGTATAGGCAAAACAGCCCTTTCCACTTTCAGGTTTCATCAGCCTAATATGCATGATGATGATAGTTACACTGCACAGTCTCACAGTCACAGACACAGACACCACACAGGAAAATAATACATTTATAAATAAATATAATATAAAATAATATAAATAAAAAATAAAAATAAAATTTTTCATAATTTTTTTTTCTCATTTTTTTTTCTTCTGCTCATTTCCCCCCCCTCCTCTGCCCCCTGGGGGTTCACGTGCGACAGTGCACATATGGAGGAGCCTCCACTGTGGACAGATCACCATCGTTTAATTCAGGGGGGCTTCTTTTGTTCTTCCGACCTGGACTATAATCTCAACAGATGCAAGTCTTACAGGTTGGGGAGCTGTGTGGGGGTCTCTGACGGCGCAAGGGGTTTGGGAATCTCAGGAGGTGAGATTACCGATCAATATTTTGGAACTCAGTGCAATTTTCAGAGCTCTTCAGTCTTGGCCTCTTCTGAAGAGAGAATCGTTCATTTGTTTTCAGACAGACAATGTCACAACTGTGGCATACATCAATCATCAAGGAGGGACTCACAGTCCTCTGGCTATGAAAGAAGTATCTCGAATTCTGGTTTGGGCGGAATCCAGCTCCTGTCTAATCTCTGCGGTTCATATCCCAGGTATAGACAATTGGGAAGCGGATTATCTCAGTCGCTAAACGTTGCATCCGGGCGAATGGTCTCTTCACCCAGAGGTATTTCTTCAGATTGTTCAAATGTGGGAACTCCCAGAAATAGATCTGATGGCTTCTCATCTAAACAACAAACTTCCCAGGTATCTGTCCAGATCCCGGGATCCTCAGGCGGAGGCAGTGGATGCATTATCACTTCCTTGGAAGTATCATCCTGCCTATATCTTTCCGCCTCTAGTTCTTCTTCCAAGAGTAATCTCCAAGATTCTGAAGGAATGCTCGTTTGTTCTGCTGGTAGCTCCAGCATGGCCTCACAGGTTTTGGTATGCGGATCTTGTCCGGATGGCCTCTTGCCAGCCGTGGACTCTTCCGTTAAGACCAGACCTTCTGTCGCAAGGTCCTTTCTTCCATCAGGATCTCAAATCCTTAAATTTAAAGGTATGGAGATTGAACGCTTGATTCTTGGTCAAAGAGGTTTTTCTGACTCTGTGATTAATACTATGTTACAGGCTCGTAAATCTGTATCTAGAGAGATATATTATAGAGTCTGGAAGACTTATATTTCTTGGATTTTACAGTTTCTTCAGGATGGTTTAGATAAAGGTTTGTCCGCAAGTTCCTTGAAAGGACAAATCTCTGCTCTTTCTGTTCTTTTTCACAGAAAGATTGCTAATCTTCCTGATATTCATTGTTTTGTACAAGTTTTGGTTCGTATAAAACCTGTCATTAAGTCTATTTCTCCTCCTTGGAGTTTGAATTTGGTTCTGGGGGCTCTTCAAGCTCCTCCTTTTGAACCCATGCATTCATTGGACATTAAATTACTTTCTTGGAAAGTTTTGTTCCTTTTGGCCATCTCTTCTGCCAGAAGAGTCTCTGAATTATCTGCTCTTTCTTGTGAGTCTCCTTTTCTGATTTTTCATCAGGATAAGGCGGTGTTGCGAACTTCTTTTGAATTTTTACCTAAGGTTGTGAATTCCAACAACATTAGTAGAGAAATTGTGGTTCCTTCATTATGTCCTAATCCTAAGAATTCTAAGGAGAAATCGTTGCATTTCTCCAACATAGGTGTGTCCGGTCCACGGCGTCATCCTTACTTGTGGGATATTCTCTTCCCCAACAGGAAATGGCAAAGAGCCCAGCAAAGCTGGTCACATGATCCCTCCTAGGCTCCGCCTTCCCCAGTCATTCTCTTTGCCGTTGCACAGGCAACATCTCCACGGAGATGGCTTAGAGTTTTTTGGTGTTTAAATGTAGTTTTATTCTTCAATCAAGAGTTTGTTATTTTAAAATAGTGCTGGTATGTACTATTTACTCTGAAACAGAAAAGAGATGAAGATTTCTGTTTGTAAGAGGAAGATGATTTTAGCAACCGTTACTAAAATCGATGGCTGTTTCCACACAGGACTGTTGAGATGAAGTAACTTCAGTTGGGGGAAACAGTGTGCAGTCTTTGCTTCTTGAGGTATGACACATTTCTAACAAGACTTGGTAATGCTGGAAGCTGTCATTTTCCCTATGGGATCCGGTAAGCCATTTTCTTAGTTTAATTATAAGAATAAAGGGCTTCACAAGGGCTTTAAAGACTGGTAGACATTTTTCTGGGCTAAAACGATTACTTTATAAGCATGTTTAATGGATTATAACTTTGAAGAGTTATTTTAATCTGGGAATTGTATTAAAAAAACGGCAGGCACTGTATTGGACACCTTTTTCACTGGGGGCCTTTCCTAGTCATAGGCAGAGCCTCATTTTCGCGCCACTAATGCGCAGTTGTTTTTGGAAAGCAAGGCATGCAGATGCATGTGTGAGGAGCTCAGATCCACTGAAAAAGCCTATTGAAGGCGTCATTTGGTATCGTATTCCCCTCTGGGCTTGGTTGGGTCTCAGCAAAGCAGATACCAGGGACTGTATAGGGGTTAAATGTAAAAACGGCTCCGGTTCCGTTATTTTAAGAGTTAAAGCTTTCAAATTTGGTGTGCAATACTTTTAAGGCTTTAAGACACTGTGGTGTAATTTTGGTGAATTTTGAACAATTCCTTCATACTTTTTCACATATTCAGTAATAAAGTGTGTTCAGTTTAAAATTTAAAGTGACAGTAACGGTTTTATTTTAAAACGTTTTTTGTGCTTTGTTATCAAGTTTATGCCTATTAACATGTCTGAACCATCAGATAGACGATGTTCTGTATGTTCGGAAGCCAAGGTTCCTCTCCATTTAAATATATGTGATGAATGTGATAAACAAAGTAGGGACAATGATGCCACTGATAATAATGTTGCCCAAAATGATTCCTTAAGTGAGGGGAGTAAGCATGGTACTGCATCATCTCCTTCTATGTCTACCCAAGTCTTGCCCACTCAGGAGGTCCCTAGTTCATCTAGTGCGCCAATCCTCCTTACTATGCAACAATTAACGGCTGTAATGGATAATTCTATTAAAAACATTTTAGCCAAAATGCCCACTTATCAGCGAAAGCGCGACTGCTCTGTTTTAGATACTGAAGAGCATGAGGACGCTGATGATAATGGTTCTGACATGCCCTTACACCAGTCTGAAGGGAGGTTTTGTCTGAGGGAGAAATTTCAGATTCAGGAAAAATTTCTCAACAAGCTGAACCTGACGTTATTACATTCAAATTTAAATTGGAACATCTCCGCGCTCTGCTTAAGGAGGTGTTATCTACTCTGGATGATTGTGACAATTTGGTCATTCCAGAGAAATTATGTAAGATGGACAAGTTCCTAGAGGTCCCGGTGCCCCCCGAAGCTTTTCCTATACCCAAGCGGGTGGCGGACATTGTAAATAAAGAATGGGAAAGGCCCGGCATACCTTTTGTCCCTCCCCCTATATTTAAGAAATTATTTCCTATGGTCAACCCCAGGAAGGACTTATGGCAGACAGTCCCCAAGGTCGAGGGGGCGGTTTCTACTCTAAACAAACGCACTACTATCCCTATAGAAGATAGTTGTGCTTTGAAAGATCCTATGGATAAAAAATTAGAGGGTTTGCTTAAAAAGATGTTTGTTCAGCAAGGTTACCTTCTACAACCAATTTCCTGCATTGTTCCTGTCACTACAGCAGCGTGTTTCTGGTTCGAAGAACTAGAAAAGTCGCTCAATAAAGAATCTTCTTATGAGGAGGTTATGGACAGAGTTCATGCACTTAAATTGGCTAACTCTTTTACCTTAGACGCCACTTTGCAATTAGCTAGATTAGCGGCGAAAAATTCAGGTTTTGCTATTGTGGCGCGCAGAGCGCTTTGGCTAAAGTCTTGGTCAGCGGATGTGTCCTCCAAGAACAAATTGCTTAACATCCCTTTCAAGGGGAAAACGCTGTTTGGCCCTGACTTGAAAGAGATTATTTCAGACATCACTGGGGGAAAGGGCCACGCCCTTCCTCAGGATAGGTCTTTTAAGGCTAAAAATAAACCAAATTTTCGTCCCTTTCGCAGAAACGGACCAGCCTCAAATTCTACATCCTCTAAGCAAGAGGGTAATTTCTTCTGTTATGTGTGATCAGTCCACGGGTCATCATTACTTCTGGGATATAACTCCTCCCCAACAGGAAATGCAAGAGGATTCACCCAGCAGAGCTGCATATAGCTCCTCCCCTCTACGTCACTCCCAGTCATTCTCTTGCACCCAGCAACTAGATAGGATGTGTGAGAGGACTATGGTGATTATACTTAGTTTTTATAACTTCAATCAAAAGTTTGTTATTTTACAATAGCACCGGAGCGTGTTATTGCCTCTCTGGCAGAGTTTGAAGAAGAATCTACCAGAGTTTTTACTATGATTTTAACCGGAGTAGTTAAGATCATATTGCTGTTTCTCGGCCATCTGAGGGAGGTAAAAGCTTCAGATCAGGGGACAGCGGGCAGATGAATCTGCATTGAGGTATGTAGCAGTTTTTATTTTCTGAATGGAATTGATGAGAAAATCCTGCCATACCGTTATAATGACATGTATGTATACTCTACACTTCAGTATTCTGGGGATGGTATTTCACCGGAATTACTCTGTTAAAAGTACATTAAACCTTTTAATAGGTATTTATTATGTTAAACGTTTTTGCTGGAATGTAGAATCGTTTGCATTTTCTGAGGTACTGAGTGAATAAATATTTGGGCATTATTTTTCCACTTGGCAGTTGCTTGTTTTAATTGTGACAGTTTCGTTTCTCTCTCACTGCTGTGTGTGAGGGGGAGGGGCCGTTTTTGGCGCTCTTTGCTACGCATCAAAAAATTCCAGTCAGTTACTCTTGTATTTCCTGCATGATCCGGTTCATCTCTAACAGATCTCAGGGGTCTTCAAACTTCTTTGGAGGGAGGTAGATTCTCTCAGCAGAGCTGTGAGACTTATATATTGACTGTGATTAAAAACGTTGCTCTGTAATTTTTATGTTTCAAATTTAATTATTGTTACTTTACTAATGGGAACAAACCTTTGCTAAAAGTTGTGTTGTTTTTAAGGATTGATGCTATAACTGTCTTTCAGTTCATTATTTCAACTGTCATTTAATCGTTTAGTGCTCTTTGAGGCACAGTACGTTTTTGTTAAATAAGATTGTAACCAAGTTGCAAGTTTATTGCTAGTGTGTTAAACATGTCTGATTCAGAGGAAGATATCTGTGTCATTTGTTCCAATGCCAAGGTGGAGCCCAATAGAAATTTATGTACTAACTGTATTGATGCTACTTTAAATAAAAGCCAATGTTTGTTCAGCAAGGTTACCTTCTACAACCAATTTCCTGCATTGTTCCTGTCACTACAGCAGCGTGTTTCTGGTTCGAAGAACTAGAAAAGTCGCTCAATAAAGAATCTTCTTATGAGGAGGTTATGGACAGAGTTCATGCACTTAAATTGGCTAACTCTTTTACCTTAGACGCCACTTTGCAATTAGCTAGATTAGCGGCGAAAAATTCAGGTTTTGCTATTGTGGCGCGCAGAGCGCTTTGGCTAAAGTCTTGGTCAGCGGATGTGTCCTCCAAGAACAAATTGCTTAACATCCCTTTCAAGGGGAAAACGCTGTTTGGCCCTGACTTGAAAGAGATTATTTCAGACATCACTGGGGGAAAGGGCCACGCCCTTCCTCAGGATAGGTCTTTTAAGGCTAAAAATAAACCAAATTTTCGTCCCTTTCGCAGAAACGGACCAGCCTCAAATTCTACATCCTCTAAGCAAGAGGGTAATTTCTTCTGTTATGTGTGATCAGTCCACGGGTCATCATTACTTCTGGGATATAACTCCTCCCCAACAGGAAATGCAAGAGGATTCACCCAGCAGAGCTGCATATAGCTCCTCCCCTCTACGTCACTCCCAGTCATTCTCTTGCACCCAGCAACTAGATAGGATGTGTGAGAGGACTATGGTGATTATACTTAGTTTTTATAACTTCAATCAAAAGTTTGTTATTTTACAATAGCACCGGAGCGTGTTATTGCCTCTCTGGCAGAGTTTGAAGAAGAATCTACCAGAGTTTTTACTATGATTTTAACCGGAGTAGTTAAGATCATATTGCTGTTTCTCGGCCATCTGAGGGAGGTAAAAGCTTCAGATCAGGGGACAGCGGGCAGATGAATCTGCATTGAGGTATGTAGCAGTTTTTATTTTCTGAATGGAATTGATGAGAAAATCCTGCCATACCGTTATAATGACATGTATGTATACTCTACACTTCAGTATTCTGGGGATGGTATTTCACCGGAATTACTCTGTTAAAAGTACATTAAACCTTTTAATAGGTATTTATTATGTTAAACGTTTTTGCTGGAATGTAGAATCGTTTGCATTTTCTGAGGTACTGAGTGAATAAATATTTGGGCATTATTTTTCCACTTGGCAGTTGCTTGTTTTAATTGTGACAGTTTCGTTTCTCTCTCACTGCTGTGTGTGAGGGGGAGGGGCCGTTTTTGGCGCTCTTTGCTACGCATCAAAAAATTCCAGTCAGTTACTCTTGTATTTCCTGCATGATCCGGTTCATCTCTAACAGATCTCAGGGGTCTTCAAACTTCTTTGGAGGGAGGTAGATTCTCTCAGCAGAGCTGTGAGACTTATATATTGACTGTGATTAAAAACGTTGCTCTGTAATTTTTATGTTTCAAATTTAATTATTGTTACTTTACTAATGGGAACAAACCTTTGCTAAAAGTTGTGTTGTTTTTAAGGATTGATGCTATAACTGTCTTTCAGTTCATTATTTCAACTGTCATTTAATCGTTTAGTGCTCTTTGAGGCACAGTACGTTTTTGTTAAATAAGATTGTAACCAAGTTGCAAGTTTATTGCTAGTGTGTTAAACATGTCTGATTCAGAGGAAGATATCTGTGTCATTTGTTCCAATGCCAAGGTGGAGCCCAATAGAAATTTATGTACTAACTGTATTGATGCTACTTTAAATAAAAGCCAATTTGTACAAATTGAACAAATTTCACCAAACAGCGAGGGGAGAGTTATGCCGACTAACTCGCTTCACGTGTCAGTACCTGCATCTCCCGCCCGGGAGGTACGTGATATTATGGCGCCTAGTACATCTGGGCGGCCATTACAGATAACATTACAAGATATGGCTACTGTTATGACTGAAGTTTTGGCTAAATTACCAGAACTAAGAGGCAAGCGTGATCACTCTGGGGTGAGAACAGAGTGCGCTGATAATACTAGGGCCATGTCTGATACTGCGTCACAGCTTGCAGAACATGAGGACGGAGAGCTTCATTCTGTGGGTGATGGTTCTGATCCAAACAGATTGGATTCAGATATTTCAAATTTTAAATTTAAATTGGAGAACCTCCGTGTATTACTAGGGGAGGTTTTAGCGGCTCTTAATGATTGTAACACTGTTGCAATACCAGAAAAATTGTGTAGGTTGGATAAATACTTTGCGGTACCGGCGAGTACTGACGTTTTTCCTATACCTAAGAGACTAACTGAAATTGTTACTAAGGAGTGGGATAGACCCGGTGTGCCGTTCTCACCCCCTCCAATATTTAGAAAGATGTTTCCAATAGACGCCACCACACGGGACTTATGGCAAACGGTCCCTAAGGTGGAGGGAGCAGTTTCTACTTTAGCTAAGCGTACCACTATCCCGGTGGAGGATAGCTGTGCTTTTTCAGATCCAATGGATAAAAAATTAGAGGGTTACCTTAAGAAAATGTTTGTTCAACAAGGTTTTATATTGCAACCCCTTGCATGCATCGCGCCGATTACGGCTGCGGCAGCATTTTGGATTGAGTCTCTGGAAGAGAACCTTAGTTCAGCTACGCTGGACGACATTACGGACAGGCTTAGAGTCCTTAAACTAGCTAATTCATTCATTTCGGAAGCCGTAGTACATTTAACCAAACTTACGGCTAAGAACTCAGGATTCGCCATTCAGGCACGTAGGGCGCTGTGGCTAAAATCCTGGTCAGCTGATGTAACTTCTAAGTCCAAATTACTTAATATACCTTTCAAGGGGCAAACTTTATTTGGGCCCGGTTTGAAAGAAATTATCGCTGACATTACAGGAGGTAAGGGCCACGCCCTGCCTCAAGACAAAGCCAAAGCTAAGGCTAGACAGTCTAATTTTCGTCCCTTTCGGAATTTCAAAGCAGGAGCAGCATCAACTTCCACTGCACCAAAACAGGAAGGAGCTGTTGCTCGTTACAGACAAGGCTGGAAACCTAACCAGTCCTGGAACAAGGGCAAGCAGGCCAGGAAACCTGCTGCTGCCCCAAAGACAGCATGAACCGAGGGCCCCCGATCCGGGACCGGATCTAGTGGGGGGCAGACTCTCTCTCTTCGCCCAGGCCTGGGCAAGAGATGTTCAGGATCCCTGGGCGCTAGAGATCATATCTCAGGGATACCTTCTAGACTTCAAATTCTCTCCCCCAAGAGGGAGATTTCATCTGTCAAGGTTGTCAACAAACCAGATAAAGAAAGAAGCGTTTCTACGCTGTGTACAAGATCTGTTATTAATGGGAGTGATCCATCCGGTTCCGCGGTCGGAACAAGGACAAGGGTTTTACTCAAACCTGTTTGTGGTTCCCAAAAAAGAGGGAACTTTCAGGCCAATCTTGGATTTAAAGATCCTAAACAAATTCCTAAGAGTTCCATCGTTCAAAATGGAAACTATTCGGACAATCTTACCCATGATCCAAAAGGGTCAGTACATGACCACAGTGGATTTAAAGGATGCTTACCTTCACATACCGATTCACAAAGATCATTACCGGTATCTAAGGTTTGCCTTCTTAGACAGGCATTACCAGTTTGTAGCTCTTCCATTCGGATTGGCTACGGCTCCAAGAATCTTCACAAAGGTTCTGGGTGCCCTTCTGGCGGTACTAAGACCGCGAGGAATTTCGGTAGCTCCGTACCTAGACGACATTCTGATACAAGCTTCAAGCTTTCAAACTGCCAAGTCTCATACAGAGTTAGTTCTGGCATTTCTAAGGTCGCATGGATGGAAAGTGAACGAAAAGAAGAGTTCTCTTTTTCCTCTCACAAGAGTTCCATTCTTGGGGACTCTTATAGATTCTGTAGAAATGAAGATTTATCTGACAGAAGACAGATTAACAAAGCTTCTAAATGCATGCCGTGTCCTTCATTCCATTCAACTCCCGTCAGTAGCTCAATGCATGGAGGTGATCGGCTTAATGGTAGCAGCAATGGACATAGTACCCTTTGCACGTCTACATCTCAGACCGCTGCAATTGTGCATGCTGAGTCAGTGGAATGGGGATTACTCAGACTTGTCCCCTACTCTGAATCTGGATCAAGAGACCAGAAACTCTCTTCTATGGTGGCTTTCTCGGCCACATCTGTCCAGGGGGATGCCATTCAGCAGGCCGGACTGGACAATTGTAACAACAGACGCCAGCCTACTAGGTTGGGGCGCTGTCTGGAATTCTCTGAAGGCTCAGGGACAATGGAATCAGGAGGAAAGTCTCCTGCCAATAAACATTCTGGAATTAAGAGCAGTTCTCCATGCCCTTCTGGCTTGGCCACAGTTAAAAACTCGGGGGTTCATCAGGTTTCAGTCGGACAACATCACGACTGTAGCTTACATCAACCATCAAGGAGGGACAAGAAGCTCCCTAGCAATGATGGAAGTATCAAAGATAATTCGCTGGGCAGAGTCTCACTCTTGCCACCTGTCAGCAATCCACATCCCGGGAGTGGAGAACTGGGAGGCGGATTTCTTGAGTTGCCAGACTTTTCATCCGGGGGAGTGGGAACTTCATCCGGAGGTCTTTGCCCAAATACTTCGACGTTGGGGCAAACCAGAGATAGATCTCATGGCGTCTCGCCAGAACGCCAAACTTCCTCGCTACGGGTCCAGATCCAGGGATCCGGGAGCGGTTCTGATAGATGCCTTGACAGCACCTTGGAACTTCGGGATGGCTTATGTGTTTCCACCCTTCCCGCTGCTTCCTCGATTGATTGCCAAAATCAAACAGGAGAGAGCATCAGTGATTCTAATAGCGCCTGCATGGCCACGCAGGACTTGGTATGCAGATCTAGTGGACATGTCATCCTGTCCGCCTTGGTCTCTACCTCTAAGACAGGACCTTCTGATACAGGGTCCATTCAAACATCAAAATCTAACTTCTCTGAAGCTGACTGCTTGGAAATTGAACGCTTGATTTTATCAAAACGTGGTTTTTCTGAGTCGGTTATTGATACCCTGATACAGGCTAGGAAGCCTGTTACCAGAAGGATTTACCATAAGATATGGCGTAAATACCTATACTGGTGCGAATCCAAAGGTTACTCCTGGAGTAAGGTTAGGATTCCTAGGATATTGTCCTTTCTACAAGAAGGTTTAGAAAAGGGTTTATCGGCTAGCTCATTAAAGGGACAGATCTCAGCTCTGTCCATCTTGTTACACAGGCGTCTGTCAGAAAATCCAGACGTCCAGGCCTTTTGTCAGGCTTTAGCTAGGATCAAGCCTGTGTTTAAAACTGTTGCTCCGCCATGGAGTTTAAACTTAGTTCTTAACGTTTTACAGGGTGTTCCGTTTGAACCCCTTCATTCCATTGATATAAAATTGTTATCTTGGAAAGTTCTGTTTTTAATGGCTATTTCCTCGGCTCGAAGAGTCTCTGAGTTATCAGCCTTACATTGTGATTCTCCTTATCTGATTTTTCACTCAGACAAGGTAGTTTTGCGTACTAAACCTGGGTTCTTACCTAAGGTAGTCACTAACAGGAATATCAATCAAGAGATTGTTGTTCCATCCTTGTGTCCAAATCCTTCTTCAAAGAAGGAACGTCTTCTACACAATCTGGATGTAGTTCGTGCCCTCAAGTTCTACTTGCAGGCAACTAAGGATTTTCGACAAACGTCTTCCCTGTTTGTCGTGTACTCTGGTCAGAGGAGAGGTCATAAGGCTTCGGCTACCTCTCTCTCCTTCTGGCTTCGTAGCATAATTCGTTTAGCCTATGAGACTGCTGGACAGCAGCCTCCTGAAAGAATTACAGCTCATTCTACTAGAGCTGTGGCTTCCACTTGGGCCTTTAAGAATGAGGCCTCTGTTGAACAGATTTGCAAGGCTGCAACTTGGTCTTCGCTTCATACTTTTTCCAAATTTTACAAATTTGACACTTTTGCTTCTTCGGAGGCTATTTTTGGGAGAAAGGTTCTTCAGGCAGTGGTTCCTTCTGTATAATGAGCCTGCCTATCCCTCCCGTCATCCGTGTACTTTTGCTTTGGTATTGGTATCCCAGAAGTAATGATGACCCGTGGACTGATCACACATAACAGAAGAAAACATAATTTATGCTTACCTGATAAATTCCTTTCTTCTGTTGTGTGATCAGTCCACGGCCCGCCCTGTTTTAAGGCAGGTAAATATCTTTTAAATTATACTCCAGTCACCACTTCACCCTTGGTTTCTCCTTTCTCGTTGATTCTTGGTCGAATGACTGGGAGTGACGTAGAGGGGAGGAGCTATATGCAGCTCTGCTGGGTGAATCCTCTTGCATTTCCTGTTGGGGAGGAGTTATATCCCAGAAGTAATGATGACCCGTGGACTGATCACACAACAGAAGAAAGGAATTTATCAGGTAAGCATAAATTATGTTACTTCTCAAACCAAGCCAGCCTGGAGACCGATGCAAGGCTGGAACAAAGGTAAGCAGGCCAAGAAGCCTGCTCCCGCTACTAAAACAGCATGAGATGTTGGCCCCCGATCCGGGACCGGATCTGGTGGGGGGCAGACTCTCTCTCTTCGCTCAGGCTTGGGCAAGAGATGTTCAGGATCCTTGGGCGCTAGAAATAGTTTCTCAAGGTTATCTCCTGGAATTCAAGGAACTGCCCCCAAGGGGAAGGTTCCACAGGTCTCAATTGTCTTCAGACCAAATAAAAAGACAGGCATTCTTACATTGTGTAGAAGACCTGTTAAAAATGGGAGTGATTCATCCTGTTCCATTAGGAGAACAAGGGATGGGGTTTTACTCCAATCTGTTCATAGTTCCCAAAAAAGAGGGAACATTCAGACCAATTTTGGATCTCAAGATCCTAAACAAATTTCTCAGGGTTCCGTCGTTCAAAATGGAAACCATTCGGACAATTCTTCCTACCATCCAGGAAGGTCAATTCATGACCACGGTGGATTTAAAGGATGCGTATCTACATATTCCTATCCACAAGGAACATCATCGGTTCCTAAGGTTCGCCTTTCTGGACAAGCATTACCAGTTTGTGGCACTTCCATTCGGATTAGCCACTGCTCCAAGAATTTTCACAAAGGTACTAGGGTCCCTTCTAGCGGTGCTAAGGCCAAGGGGCATTGCAGTAGTACCTTACTTGGACGACATACTGATTCAAGCGTCGTCTCTACCACAAGCAAAGGCTCATACGGACATTGTCCTAGCCTTTCTCAGATCTCACGGGTGGAAAGTGAACGTAGAGAAAAGTTCTCTATTCCCGTCAACAAGAGTTCCCTTCTTGGGAACAATAATAGACTCCTTAGAAATGAAGATTTTTCTGACAGAGGCCAGAAAATCAAAACTTCTAAGCTCTTGTCAAGTACTTCATTCTGTTCTTCTTCCTTCCATAGCGCAGTGCATGGAAGTAATAGGTTTGATGGTTGCGGCAATGGACATAGTTCCTTTTGCGCGAATTCATCTAAGACCATTACAACTGTGCATGCTCAGACAGTGGAATGGGGATTATACAGACTTGTCTCCGACGATCCAAGTAGATCAGAGGACCAGAGATTCACTCCGTTGGTGGCTGACCCTGGACAACCTGTCACAAGGGATGAGCTTCCGCAGACCAGAATGGGTCATTGTCACGACCGACGCCAGTCTGGTGGGCTGGGGCGCGGTCTGGGAACCCCTGAAAGCTCAGGGTCTATGGTCTCGGGAAGAATCTCTTCTCCCGATAAACATTTTGGAACTGAGAGCGATATTCAATGCTCTCAAGGCTTGGCCTCAACTAGCAAAGGCCAAATTCATAAGATTTCAATCAGACAACATGACGACTGTTGCATACATCAACCATCAGGGGGGAACAAGGAGTTCCCTGGCGATGGAAGAAGTGACCAAAATAATTCAATGGGCGGAGAATCACTCCTGCCACTTGTCTGCAATCCACATCCCAGGAGTGGAAAATTGGGAAGCGGATTTTCTGAGTCGTCAGACATTTCATCCGGGGGAGTGGGAACTCCATCCGGAAATCTTTGCCCAAATAACTCAATTATGGGGCATTCCAGACATGGATCTGATGGCGTCTCGTCAGAACTTCAAGGTTCCTTGCTACGGGTCCAGATCCAGGGATCCCAAGGCGACTCTAGTCGATGCACTAGTAGCGCCCTGGACCTTCAACCTAGCTTATGTATTCCCACCGTTTCCTCTCATTCCCAGGCTGATAGCCAGGATCAATCAGGAGAGGGCTTCGGTGATCTTGATAGCTCCTGCGTGGCCACGCAGAACTTGGTATGCAGACCTGGTGAATATGTCATCGGCTCCACCATGGAAGCTACCTTTGAGACAGGACCTTCTTGTTCAAGGTCCGTTCGAACATCCGAATCTGGCCTCACTCCAACTGACTGCTTGGAGATTGAACGCTTGATTTTATCAAAGCGTGGGTTCTCAGATTCTGTCATTGATACTCTTATTCAGGCTAGAAAGCCTGTAACTAGGAAAATTTACCATAAAATATGGAAAAAATATATCTGTTGGTGCGAATCTAAAGGATTCCCATGGAACAAGATAAAAATTCCTAAGATTCTATCCTTTCTACAAGAGGGTTTGGAGAAAGGATTATCTGCAAGTTCTTTGAAGGGACAGATTTCTGCTTTATCTGTTTTACTTCACAAAAAGCTGGCGGCTGTGCCAGATGTTCAAGCTTTTGTTCAGGCTCTGGTTAGAATCAAGCCTGTTTACAAACCTTTGACTCCTCCTTGGAGTCTCAATTTAGTTCTTTCAGTTCTTCAAGGGGTTCCGTTTGAACCCTTACATTCCGTAGATATTAAGTTATTATCTTGGAAAGTTTTGTTTTTGGTTGCAATTTCTTCTGCTAGAAGAGTTTCAGAGTTATCTGCTCTGCAGTGTTCTTCTCCTTATCTGGTGTTCCATGCAGATAAGGTGGTTTTGCGTACTAAACCTGGTTTTCTTCCGAAAGTTGTTTCTAACAAAAATATTAACCAGGAGATAGTTGTGCCTTCTTTGTGTCCGAATCCAGTTTCAAAGAAGGAACGTTTGTTGCACAATTTGGATGTAGTTCGTGCTCTAAAATTCTATTTAGAGGCTACAAAGGATTTCAGACAAACATCTTCCTTGTTTGTCGTTTATTCTGGTAAAAGGAGAGGTCAAAAAGCAACTTCTACCTCTCTCTCTTTTTGGCTTAAAAGCATCATCCGATTGGCTTATGAGACTGCCGGACGGCAGCCTCCTGAAAGAATCACAGCTCACTCCACTAGGGCTGTGGCTTCCACGTGGGCCTTCAAGAACGAGGCTTCTGTTGATCAGATATGTAAGGCAGCGACTTGGTCTTCACTGCACACTTTTACCAAATTTTACAAATTTGATACTTTTGCTTCTTCGGAGGCTATTTTTGGGAGAAAGGTTTTGCAAGCCGTGGTGCCTTCCATCTAGGTGACCTGATTTGCTCCCTCCCATCATCCGTGTCCTAAAGCTTTGGTATTGGTTCCCACAAGTAAGGATGACGCCGTGGACCGGACACACCTATGTTGGAGAAAACAGAATTTATGCTTACCTGATAAATTACTTTCTCCAACGGTGTGTCCGGTCCACGGCCCGCCCTGGTTTTTTAATCAGGTCTGATGAATTATTTTCTCTAACTACAGTCACCACGGTATCATATGATTTCTCCTATGCATATTCCTCCTTTACGTCGGTCGAATGACTGGGGAAGGCGGAGCCTAGGAGGGATCATGTGACCAGCTTTGCTGGGCTCTTTGCCATTTCCTGTTGGGGAAGAGAATATCCCACAAGTAAGGATGACGCCGTGGACCGGACACACCGTTGGAGAAAGTAATTTATCAGGTAAGCATAAATTCTGTTTCTTTGGATGTTGTTAGAGCTTTGAAATATTATGTTGAAGCTACTAAGTCTTTCCGAAAGACTTCTAGTCTATTTGTCATCTTTTCCGGTTCTAGAAAAGGTCAGAAAGCTTCTGCCATTTCTTTGGCATCTTGGTTGAAATCCTTAATTCACCATGCTTATGTCGAGTCGGGTAAAACTCCGCTTCAAAGGATTACAGCTCATTCTACTAGGTCAGTTTCTACTTCCTGGGCGTTTAGGAATGAGGCTTCGGTTGATCAGATTTGCAAAGCAGCAACTTGGTCCTCTTTGCATACTTTTACTAAATTCTACCATTTTGATGTGTTTTCTTCTTCTGAAGCAGTTTTTGGTAGAAAAGTACTTCAGGCAGCCGTTTCAGTTTGAATCTTCTGCTTATGTTTTCATTAAACTTTATTTTTGGTGTGGATTATTTTCAGCAGGAATTGGCTGTCTTTATTTTATCCCTCCCTCTCTAGTGACTCTTGCGTGGAAAGATCCACATCTTGGGTAGTCATTATCCCATACGTCACTAGCTCATGGACTCTTGCTAATTACATGAAAGAAAACATAATTTATGTAAGAACTTACCTGATAAATTCATTTCTTTCATATTAGCAAGAGTCCATGAGGCCCACCCTTTTTGTGGTGGTTATGATTTTTTTTGTATAAAGCACAACTATTCCAATTCCTTATTTTATATGCTTTCCCACTTTTTTTATCACCCCACTTCTTGGCTATTCGTTAAACTGATTTGTGGGTGTGGTGAGGGGTGTATTTGTAGGCATTTTGAGGTTTGGGAAACTTTGCCCCTCCTGGTAGGAATGTATATCCCATACGTCACTAGCTCATGGACTCTTGCTAATATGAAAGAAATGAATTTATCAGGTAAGTTCTTACATAAATTATGTTATTAATGTAACTTTGTTATAAATACAATATGACCAAATA